>NC_141147.1:150088497-150410580 GCF_053477565.2 Lygodium microphyllum | reverse complement strand
ACCCAGGTTTTTCCTTCTTAATTTTATATTGGTTTTAATTCAATCGTGCAAGATGAATTGTTAAGGACAGGATATATTTTGTCCTAGTTATTTACGACGAAGGAATTTAGTTCAATTAAACATGCAAAAATAAATAAAGTATAAACATAGTTTTCCTTCAAATAGCATTATGCATTGAAATGAATTATGAGCAAGAATTATTTACCCACTAAAGTAGTGTACTTCGGTTAAGCCTAGAAGGTATAAAATTGCATCTTGTATTCTTTTTATAACGAGTCATCATGGAAGGTGTGAATCATGAAAGGTTTCTTACGTTGCTTAAACTCTAGGAAGTTATTATTGCTAACTGCATAACTTAGCAAGGAAAAGATTGCTTATTTGGCATGAGTTTTTTTCTCAAGGATAAAGGAAGATTAATTGAATTTACCTAACCTCAAATCAATAAAGTTTAGGATTGAAAAATCAATGGTCACATAGATAACAAATCGTGCAGAGGTGATCTCGATATTACCTTCTAAAAGTTAACCAAATTAATATAAATTTAGAAATACCTATGCTGGGAAATATTCATTGGGAATGATTTAAAATCCAAGAAATGTTTATACCTTAAATACTTGCCCACATTCCCTGATTGTAGGGTCAGTAAATCGTAAACGTAATAGAACTAGGGTTTGTCCCTGAGTTTCTTAAAGAAAATAATAAAAGCTAGGAAACCCTAGGTCAGACAAACGTCAGCTTAAAGAAACTGAAATGGATTGTTTCCTAACTCCATCATCGCATAGTACGATGCAGGACTTGCGCGGCAAGTACAAAGTTATATAGTCTTGCGATTGATTCACAAGAAGAAAGGCTAAATACCCTCAACAAGGATGGCGGATCCTTACGCAAGTTATCTTGCAAAAGGATGTATTCTTTGATATCCTTCTAAGTAAGGAAGGTTAAAAACCGGAAATTAAAGTATCCAATGAACTTTAGGGTTGACCAAGTTGGGTTAATAGGGTACTACGCCCTAACCTAGAATATAAAGGATCTTGCCAAGTTGCAAGGCATCCCGGATCAAGTGCTAGATGCATTCAAAAATAAAGATTCCTTCCTTAGCAATTTGCCAACAACAAAAATCGATCAATGGAAATGTTTGTGCTTGCTAGAGATTTTAGAGCACTGTTTGACTTGTTTGACCAATGAATTACAAAGTAAATAAGTATCTATACTTCAGGTTGAAGACCTGAAGGGAGTGGCAACTTCAATTACCCTCCACTGCCTGCCTGACCCTAACCAAGGGGGTTGTTGACCGTGCCGGGAATGTGGACTGAACCCCCATGAGAGGTCTCTCCGTTGAGCACTACTTGGAGCAGTAGGACGCTTAGGTGCCAGGGGGGGCTCTGGATGTAAATCCCTCACCTTTCGGGTCCTATGCAAGAGGCTAATGTGACTCGGAATTGGATCTTGAGGCCCGCATACTAGTCTATGGGAGGAAACTTGGAATAGTGATCCATGTGGATTGCTGGATAGCCTTCGGGCGGATTATGGACAAGCCTACAGGCAGAATTCCTTGTATTTCTAAGATAAATATGATGATATGTTAATAAAGAACTTGTCTGATATTGTTTTTCTATGTCACGTGATAAGATTACGTGAAGGAACCAGTGCTTAACGGATTAATTAAAGAAGCTGATTGTTACATATCTAATTAATATGTTAGATAATTACATAACTAAAACAAATCGAGGAAAGTGCGGAGGATGGGCCATGGGTCCATCTTACGGTTGGGTGGTCTCGGTTGGCCGGGAACTTTTCTCAAATCTCGAAGAAGAGCGGGATGATCGTCAAAGGACACGAACAACGAAAGTGTTGACCTAGAGTTATGTCTTAACCGATTTACGTTGTTTTAGGGGAATGGAATGGGACTATGCCTTATGGCAGAGAGGTTGAGCTTTGCATCCCTCTCATTTCTCATTCTCTTTGAACCAAGTGCAACGTGAATCCGCTTCGGACCTGGCGTTTCTGCGTAAAGTAGTTTGCTTGGGTCCGACACTAGTTGCTGTTAGGAAATGACCAATCAGGAAAACCCTAATTCCAGTCGATCCTAAGTGGGAATGGCCAGAATACTTCCGCTACGTGGCAAATGCGGAAAGCCCTAGATCGCAAACCCCGTAACATTCCATGGGAGTGCCGGGCGGAGCATTCTAGACATCCTTTCCGATGGACTGCTAAGACATGTCCTGGATGATACTAGTAGGCACGTTATAGTTGGTATCAAAGCTGACCAACAACAGAATTGTTTTTATGAAATCTCAAAGAAATGAAGTAAAACAATTGTTGCTGTCCAAACATTTCCTTACCTTCAATGCTGTCTTGCAGAATTGCGAAGCATGGAACAAGTTTTTGGTATTTCGAGTCATGTTTATGACTGCAATGCATTCTCCGCTTTACAGACAAAGAATTGGGATGATGAACATCCTGGAGCAGATCTATAATCCATCACCTTTGTACATGGAACGAAGATGGACGGGTGCTTCAGGAATCTACTATATAGCCGCCCACCGGTTTGCTTATCTACAGACCAACCTAAAAAGGATCAAGTGGCTGGAAGACCTGAAAGTCGTGAAGCTATTCGTTTTTATGGAAGCTCACGTAAATTCGACTTTACATATTCGAGGTCGGAGGGTTGATATGAACTCATATGTATATGAGGAAGTAACTCGTGTAATCCCCGCCGACAGGATTAAAGTGTTGGGCCACCATGAGAAGTATGGATTCCAACGGAAAGGATATCCTGAACTTCCAATGACTTATCGATTCCTGAAGATCCATGACCCAAAACCCTACTATTACATAGTTCCTATAGATAAATGCAATACAATGTTGTTCTCCCCAAACTAAATGTAAAAATAGGCTTATCATCGCATGAAACATTGTATTCGAAAGGGCTATGCCCATATAAATGCAAATAAAGACTTATTTTATCAATGTGTGGCTACGTATAAGAGTTGATAAAAAGTTAAGTAGCTACATTGTTTACGAGATAGCTGAATTAAAGATGTAATATAAGCTAACATCGAATATCGTATAATAACGTTAAGAAAACCTTTATTCAGGAACAACCCCAAGTACAGGTTCCTAATTCGCCTCCTACATCAAGTACTGCTGTGATCCAGGAGAAGAAGTTCATTCTCAAGCAAATTAAGCCACCCGAGTTTGACGAGAGAGGCAGATTCGTTCAGGCTGATGCTGAAATTTGGATTGAATCCATGGATGATTACTTCGAAGCAGCCGGTACTGCACCCGCCAATCAGGCTATGCTCGCAAAGTTAAAACTCACCGGCGAAGCCAGACTTTGGTGGAAGCAATGGTGTAGGGATCAAGGGATTGCAGAGGGATCCGTTACCTGGGAGGAGCTGAAGAAAGCCCTGCAGGGAAGATACTTACCACCTGCATATCGCACGCAGAAAATGAACGAGTTCTACGAGCTAAAATAGCTAGGACTCACTCTTGACGCATACTACTCTAAATTCGTCTCACTTTTAAAGTGTGCGCCACAGATGGACATGACATAACAGGTGTCCAAATTTTGTGAGGGCTTAAATCCACCAGTAAATACCCGTCTCGAATCTATGTGTCCATCAGATCTTCAGGATGCACTCATTCGAGCGGCATCTATAATTTAGGAGGTACAAGCTATACCAAGGGGTAACAAAACTTGGTCTTATAATGACCCGAACAGAGGAGCATTCAGACCTCAAATGAAGAGAGTTCAAGGTCATAATCAGGGACAAAGAAATAAAGCAAGGACGAATAACGTCAACAACTTTGTTCCTACTCAAAGTAATAGCCGAAACCTCTGTTGTTTCCACTGCAACAAAACTGATCACTTCAAGAGGCAATGTCCCAAGCTTGGTGGAGGATATCGCCAAGCGCCTTTTCAAGGAACAGGCCGTGTGGTCAAGGAGCCGCTACCTGAGGAAGAGGAAGAACCACCTGCATTGCCAATAGGCAAAGATGTGAAGAAGAAGAAGAGGAAGATCCGACCATGGAAGCAGAATTCGAAAGAGCGACAGTCCATGCCGCTTTACACAAAAAAGGGCCGAATCGCCAGTTCTCGGTGATTCAGACACCGTCGGACTATCAAGGTAAAGGTTTCAAGACCTTGATTGATTGTGGTAGTACTCATTCCTTTATCTCACCAGCATGTGCAAAAAGATTAGAAATAACCACAGTAGAAGCACCTACCTGCTTGTGGAATTGGCAAATGGTCGTGAAGTTATTTGTACCAGGCAAACTGCTAAGGTGGAATTCTTTTTGGGAGGAAAGAAGACTTCGATTAAATTCAGAGTCATGAAATTAGGTATCCATGAGTGTCTACTCGGAATGGATTGGCTTAAGCCTAACAATGCCCACATTCGCTGTGGGAAGGGTCAAGTTTCCTTTCGAAACTCTGAAAGGGAATTAGTCACAACTCAAGGTGAGGTTGGAGTGCTGAGAATCCAATTGGCCAAAGTATCTCGGATCATAAAAGGAGTCAGAAAAGGATTACCTGTTTACTTGATCAAACTCAACAAATTAGATCAAAAGCAAGAGTCTCATGAAGGACCTTCTTGGCTAAAGGAATACACAGACGTATTCCATGAAGAGTTGACTGAACTTCCGCCTCAAAGAGAAGTGGATCATGAGATTAGGTTAGTACCTGGAGCTACACCAATTGCAAAGAGACCTTATAGAATGTCCATACCGGAAGCAATTGAGCTGAAGGAACAACTCAAGTAACTGTTAGATCAGGGCTACATCCGCCGGCCTAGCAATTCACCATGGGGAGCTCCAGTACTATTCCAGAAAAAGAAAGATGGGACACTTCGACTATGTATTGATTACCGAGGGTTGAATCAATCAATAGTCAAGAACAAGTATCCTATTCCTAGAATAGATGAGCTTCTTGAACGTCTTCAGGGTGCAAAGATCTTCTCCAAGATTGATCTCAGGTCAGATTACTATCAGATAAGGATCAAGGAAGAAGATATCCCAAAGACAGCCTTCAATACAAGATATGGGCACTTTGAGTTCCTAGTTATGTCATTCGGGCTTACGAATGCACCTGCCACCTTCAATAGGTTAATGCAGGATATCTTTAGGCCATATCTTGATGATTTCATGCTTGTCTTCTTCGACAACACTTTAGTCTATTCTAAACAGGAAGAAGATCATGAATCTCAACTTCGGATTGTCCTTGAGACAATGAGGTCACATAAGCTGTATGCAAAAATGAAGAAGTGTGCATTCTTCAAGTGTCAGATTGAATATCTGGGATTCATAATATCATCAGAAGGAATATCAGTGGACCCAGCCAAGGTCAGAGATGTGCTTGAGTGGCCAACACTAGTATCCGTCAAAGAGATACGTAGCTTTCTTGGATTGACAAGATGGTATAGGGTCTTCATAAAAAACTATGCTTTGATTGCAACACCTCTGACGGATTTACTGAAGAAGCAGACTTCCATTGCATGGTCAACTCTCGAACAAAATAGCTTCGACCGATTGAAGAAAAGTTTGGTATCAGCACCTATTCTAAAACTTCCAGACCTCAATAAGGAGTTCGAGGTAGTAATTGATGCTAGCATTCTTGCCTTGGGGTGTGTATTTATACAGGAAGGTCATCTAGTAGCGTACTCTTCAAGGAAATTGAAGAGTCATGAAAGGAATTATGCTACGCATGATTTGGAATTACTAGCTGTCATCCATGCTCTAAAGCTTTGGAGACACTACCTGTTGGGTAACAAGTTTACTCTAGTAACCGACCATAAGAGTCTCAAATGGATCTTTACCCAGAACGAGCTCAACATGAGGCAACGTCGGTGGATTGAAGTATTGGAGGAATATGACTTTGAAATCAAGTACCGACCAGGGAAAGAGAATGTAGTTGCCGATGCACTTAGTCGCAAGGCATTTGTAAATTCCCTAATCTTGCAAAATCCATCAATGGCCAGATCTCTAGCTACAAAAGTATCTATGCCAAACAACCCTATACTTGAGTTAGCTAGAGAGGAAGCATGCCATGATTTGGCCTACCAATCAATGCTAAAGAAGATCTCTATCAAGGATCAGAATCAAAAGTTGCAAGCTAAGTATCAGGAATTTTCCATTGATAATGGACTTGTCTACTACAGAACAAGGCTGCGTATACCAGCAAGCCAGTCACTTAAGCAAAAGATAATGTGGAAAGCTCATGATTCCCCTTTTGCAGGACATCCTGGCTATGCTAAGACTCTTAATGCAGTTAGGAAGAGCTACCATTGGGAGAGGCTCAAAGGTGACATTCTCAAATATGTCACTGAGTGTTTGTCTTGCCAACGTATCAAAGCCGAACATGTCATGATGCCAGGGAAACTGGAACCACTTGACATTCCCCAAATGAAATGGGAATTCATTAGTATGGATTTTTTTGTAGGCTTACCCCAAGTCCAGGGAGGATACAACTCCATCATGGTTGTGGTTGGCATGCTTACTAAGGTTGGACACCTTATTCCAGTAAAGACAAACTATAAAGCCTCCGACATTGCAAGGTTGTCTATCAAGGAGATATTCAAGCTACATGGTTTACCCAGAAGAATCATTAGTGATCGAGATTCTCTCTTCACATCACACTTCTGGAGAGCTATCTTTGAAGCTATTGGGACTCAACTCTATTTTAGTACCGCTTACCATCCCCAAACGGATGGCCAAACAGAGCGAGTAAATCAAGTCATCGAGGATATGCTTAGGGCATACTGCTGTAGAGAGCCAAAGAGGTGGATTCAATACTTGCCTTTGGTTGAATTTTCCTACAATGCTTCTTACCAGCAGAGCATTCAGATGACCCCTTTCCAAGCATTGTATGGTCATAACTGTCGAAGTTCCCTAAACTTTTCTAATCCAACCTTAAGGGTTGAAGCTTCAAGTCAGATGTTGGAAGAGATAGATGACCAAATAAAGTCAATAAGACAGGACATACAAGCGGCCAAGGATAGACAGAAGGCTTATGCGGATTTGAAGCATCAAGAAAGGGTCTTCGAAGAAGGAGACATGGTCTTCATTCGCGTACGCCCTAAAAAGAGTTCTCTATCCTTAGGAGATTGCAAGAAGCTAAGTCCAAGGTATTGTGGACCATACAAAATCCTCAAGTGCCTAGGACCTAATGCTTATAAACTGCAACTCCCTGAGAACCTAAAGGTTCATAATGTATTCCATATCAGCCTATTGAAAAAGTATGTACCTAATCCTAACCATGTACTTGATGACCAACAAATTGTAATGCCTAGTCAAGGAGTCCTTGAACTAAGGCCTGATAGGATCTTAGATGTTAGAGAGAGACAATTAAGATCCAGAACCTTGAGAGAATGCCTCGTCCAGTGGAAAGATTATCCCGAGGAGGATGCCACTTGGGTAGATGAGGGCACTCTCAACCATCAATATCCCCAGTTTACCTCGAAATGAGGACATCTCGATTCCTCCAAGGGGGAGAGAATGTAATATTTCCGTTGATAATATTTGTAAACTGCGTGGTACTCATGCAAGGGAATGCCGGCATTGAATAACCGGAACAGTGTGATTATACAAACTCTATTTGGCATAAACATAGGAATGGAATATCCTCGTATGAACCTCCTCTTGGGAGGAGGTCAAGAGGATAAGGATTAATTTATGACAAATAAAAAAATCTAATTATCCAGTCGAAAATGTGCTGGAGGAGAGGGAATAGACGGGGATGAATAAGCTGGCTTGCTGGAGCTCATGGGAGGGAATGGCCATGCACTCGGTCCGCGTGGAGGAGGGGAGGTACCTCTCCCTCTCCCATATAAACCCCCTATGGAGAAGGGAAGGATTGGGGGAGCGTAGGTCGTGAGAGAAGAGGAAGAAGCCATTGCTCTGCTACCAAAACTCCTATTTGCTGCCGAGCTATAGGAGGAAGGTGATTCGAATGCTGCCAGACGGACGAGGTGGAGCTGAAGTGGAGGGACGACATTGCCAGACGGACGAGGTGAACCTGCCGCCTGACTCTGCGAGTCCTCTCAGCACGCTGCCGTCGAATTCTTCCTATCTCTTCCCCCCACGTGGCTCCTAACCACAAAAGCTTCAAGAAGCTTCTTGAAGCTTCTAAGGGGGGGCTCTTCCAAGCCCCCCTTCCCGTGGAGCCCCTTAAGCCCTTCCCATTGGAACCCTCCAAAAAAATCCAATTTCCTCCCTCGTGCTCTTTTTTTTTTTACACACCTTTTTACCCCCCTGGTGTTAAAAATTTCCCCCTCTCACCCCCGTGTTTTGACCTTTAAAAGTCTTCTTTTATACCTATGCCTAAACCCCGTTCCCATTCCCTTGGAACCATTATCACATTTTTCCCCCGTGCCATAAGTCCTTTCACCCTTCACCTTTCCCCTTTTACCCTTTCACCCCCGGGTTTTAAACCCCTAAGCCTTTTTCACCCTATCTCCTAAAAACTCTCCAAGAATCCCCCTATCCTATACTCTTTATTAATCTTTTTCCCCTCCTGGTTTAAATCCTTTTTAAAGGCCTTCTTAGCCTTTTCCCCTGGTTCAAATCCACCTTAAACCCCCCATGTTAAAAGTCACTAAGGCCCCTTCTTGTGTTTTTTGAAACCACACTCACACACACCCTTTTCACCATGTATAAATCCCTATAGGGCCTTTTTCTAGGCTTTGTAAACCTTGCCCCCCCGATGAAATTAAGACCTTAAAGGTCTTATTGCCCCCTTCTCATGGTTAACTCCTTAACGATTCCTTGCCTCAAAAAAGAGAAGAAGAGTATTGAAGCGAGGGTGGACATTCTGAAAAGAAGTGTAAAGCTGCTTCCACGTTTGAAGGACTACAGTTGCGATGCCGCCTAAGAAAATCCAAGGAGTAGCTGCAGGAGGGTCCTCTCCCGGTATCCATGTGGATATCTCACCCCAAACCCAGGTTTTTCCTTCTTAATTTTATATCAGTTTTAATTCAATCGTGCAAGATGAATTGTTAAGGACAGGATATATTTTGTCCTAGTTATTTACGACGAAGGAATTTAGTTCAATTAAACATGCAAAAATAAATAAAGTATAAACATAGTTTTCCTTCAAATAGCATTATGCATTGAAATGAATTATGAGCAAGAATTATTTACCCACTAAAGTAGTGTACTTCGGTTAAGCCTAGAAGGTATAAAACTGCATCTTGTATTCTTTTTATAACGAGTCATCATGGAAGGTGCGAATCATGAAAGGTTTCTTACGTTGCTTAAACTCTAGGAAGTTATCATTGCTAACTGCATAACTTAGAAAGGAAAAGATTGCTTATTTGGCATGAGTTTTGTTCTCAAGGATAAAGGAAGATTAATTGAATTTACCTAACCTCAAATCAATAAAGTTTAGGATTGAAAAATCAATGGTCACATAGATAACAAATCGTGCAGAGGTGATCTCGATATTACTTTCTAAAAGTTAACCAAATTAATATAAACTTAGAAATACCTATGTTGCGAAATATTCATTGGGAATGATTTAAAATCCAAGAAACGTTTATACCTTAAATACTTGCCCACATTTCCTGATTGTAGGGTCAGTAAATCGTAAACGTAATAGAACTAGAGTTTGTCCTTCAGTTTTTTAAACGAAATAGTAAAAGCTAGTAAACCCTAGGTCTGACAAACGTCAGCTTAAAGAAACTGAAACGAATTGTTTCGTAACTCCATCGTCGCATAGTACGATGCAGGACTTGCGCGGCAAGTACGAAGTCATATAGTCTTGCGATTGATTCACAAGAAGAAAGGCTAAATACCCTCAACAAGGATGGCGGATCCTTACGCAAGTTATCTTGCAAAAGGATGTATTGTTTGATATCCTTCTAAGTAAGAAAGGTTAAAAATCGGAAATTAAAATATCCAATGAACTTTAGGGTTGACCAAGTTGGGTTAATAGGGTACGCCCTAACCTAGAATATAAAGGATCTTGCCAAGTTACAAGGCACCCCGGATCGAGTGCTAGATGCATTCAAAAGGAAAGATTCCTTCCTTAGCAGTTTGCCAACAACAAAAATCGATCAATGGAAATGTTTGTGCTTGCTAGAGATTTTAGAGCACTGTTTGACTTGTTTGACCAATGAATTACAAAGTAAATAAGTATCTATACTTCAGGTTGAAGACCTGAAGGGAGTGGCAGCTTCAGTTACCCCCGACTGCCTGCCTGACCCTAACCAAGGGGGTTGTTGACCGCGCCGGGAACGTGGACCGAACCTGTTGCGAGAGGTCTCTCTGTTGAGCACTACTTAGAGCAGGAGGACGCTTGGGTGCCCGGGGGGCTCTGTCCGTAACTCCCTCGCCTTTCGAGCCCTATGCAAGAGGCTAACGTGACTCGGGATTGGATCTCAAGGCACGCATACTAGTCTATGGGTGAAAACTTGGAATAGTGATCCCTGTGGATTGCTGGATAGCCTTCGGGCGGATTATGGACAAGCCTACGGGCAGAATTCCTTGTATTTCTAAGATAAATATGATGATATGTTAATAAAGAACTTGTCTGATATTATTTTTCTATGTCACGTGATAAGATTACATGAAGGAACCAGTGCTTAACAGATTAATTAAAGAAGCTGATTGTGACATGTCCAATTAATGTGTTAGATAATTACATAACTAAAACAAACCGAGGAAAGTGCGGAGGATGGGCCATGGGTCCGTCCTATGGTTGGGTGGTCCCGGTTGGCCGAGAACTTTTCTCAAATCTCGAAGAACAACGGGATGATTGTCAAAGGACACGAACAACGAAAGCGTTGACCAAGAGTTATGTCTTAACCGATTTATGCTGTTTTAGGGGAACGGAATGGGACTATGCCTTATGGCAGAGAGGTTGAGCTTTGCATCCCTCTCGTTTCCCATTCTCTTTTAACCAAGTGCAGTGTGAATCCGCTTTGGACCTGGTGTTTCTGCGTAAAGTAGTTCGCTTGGGTCCGACGCTAGTTGCTGTTAGGAAATGACCAATCAGGAAAACCCTAATTTCGGTCGATCCTAAGTGGGAACGGCCAGAATACTTCCGCTACTTGGCAGACGCGGAAAGCCCTAGATCGCAAACCCCATAACATTTCATGGGAGTGCCGGGCGGAGCTTTCTAGACATCCTTTCCGATGGACTGCTAAGATGTGTCCTGGATGATACTAGTGGACACGTTACACGACCATCGCGCCTGCTCATATCTTGCATAGTGACCCCCTCCTCCCATGCTCATTGACTAATGGACGAAGATACACATCCATATTTTTTACTTTGTAGCGGCCTGGGACGAGCAAGCTAAGGATGAGATGTCTTTTCTTCGTAGAAAGCCATGGAGGGATGTTGTAGTTGATAAGGACTATAGGCCACACACTGTAAGAAGTTGAGCGCAGACCGAATGGGTTCACGCCATCCATTGTGAGACCGAGCCAAAGATTCATTGGCTCTCGTGCAAAGCCTCGGAAGGTAGTGTCAATGGGGCTCCATGCTTGCGAATCCGATGATACTCATTGAACTGCATCCGTGGACCTATTCTGCGCATGCCACGTTGTCAAGCTCGCCATGTCGGACGTACGAAACATGTGGTTTATGTGGGGGATGAGCGAAAAGTGTCTGAGAACTTTTTGAGGGATGGTTTGCCCTTGCAAATCCTGTCAATACCTGTGAGCACCACACTTTGGACATGTCTCCATAGTCTCGTATTCTCCTCCAAACAGTATGCAATCGTTGATACATGCATGGATGTTATTGTAGTCCATGCCAAGCTTCCGTAAAACATGTTGTGCATCATCACGAGACTCAGACATGCTATGATTAATGAAGTTCTTCACGAGGTGAATATAGAGTTGAAGGGGATGGAACACGATTCTTCTTTGGGATTTAGTGGTGATCAATCAATTATTGAGGTGTCTTCTTGTATGGCCATTATACCTTATATACCTAGCTACGGTCTCTAGGTTATGTACTTTGAGTATCTTAGAGGGACTCTACTAGGATTTACTTATACAACTGTACTAGAGGGCTTTGAGTATAAGTAATCCTAGTCAACAAAATTTATGAGCATCATTGAGGATCTCTTAGTCTAATAATAAATCAATCTCAACAAAAAGCATCTTAGTAATGTGGTTTTTTTGTCCTAGGTCCATGTATAAAAATTAATGCCATCTATGAAATTTATCAACTATAGTTATAAAATTTGTTCCAATCAATTATACTCATAGTCATAACATTTGAAGAAAATATCCTATGCTCAATCTAAGGGATTCTTCTTCTATGGCAATACTTTTGGGTTCATTTTGATGAAGTTCCATAATGACCATTAGCTAGGGTATCATTTTCTTTTAGTCCTTCCATTAACTAGTTGGCATGATTACCAATTTGTTATGCCTATAAAGTTAATACAAAAACAAGGAATTATACATATCACAATTAGATCCCCCACTTGGACATTATGAAGGATATGACCAATTAGCCATCTTAAAGAGTCACCAATGTACGTGGCCCATGGTAAAGCACATTGCATACCATTATCGATAAGTCTATTATCGTGCATCTTAAATCTCCTAATTAGACTTTATAAAGTGTATGACCAATTTTTAGCCCTCTTAAGGAGTCCATGTAATGGTACCCATAAAAAAAGTAAAGTGCATACCATTACCATAATCATGGATATGTTATCGTTCCAATATATACACACACAGGTGGACTACATCTTGAGTAGACAAAAGCTATTCATTTGAGTAGACATACATCTCCATAAAGCTATCCATTTGAGTATACATCTCTTTCTCTTTCTCTCCCTCTCTCATTTCCTCCCCCTCTCTCTCCCTCTTCCTCTCTTTCTCTCTCATTTCCTCTCCCTCTCACAATATATCCTAACACTCTCCAAAAGCAAAAGGGAGAGGGAGAGAGAGAATGCACTTTCCCTCCCTCTCCCTCTCTTTCTCTTTCTCTCCCTCTCTCATTTCCTCCCCCTCCCTCTCCATCTCCATCTCCATCTCTTTCTCTTTCTCTTTCTCTTTCTCCCTCTCTCTCTCTCTTTCTCTCCCTCCCTCTCTTTCTCTCTCATTTCCTCTCCCTCTCACAATATATCCTAACTCTCCAAAAGCAAAAGGGAGAGGGAGAGAGAGAATGCACCCTCCCTCCCTCTCCCTCTCCCTCTCCCTCTCTTTCTCTTTCTCTCCCTCTCTCATTTCCTCCGTCATTTCCTCCCTCTCCCTCTCCCTCTCCCTCTTGTTCTCTTTCTCTTTCTCTTTCTCTCCCTCTCTCTCCCTCTCCCTCTCTTTCTCTCTCATTTCCTCTCCTAAACAAGCAAAAGAGAAAGTTATTTAAACCTTAAACAAGCAAAAGAAGGAGAGATGGAAACTCACCGATGAGATATGGCAACTGTGGGGAAGCTCCTCTTCGCGATAAAGGCTCCTCCTCTCCTTCGTGAACAACAGCGGCGGTGGCGGCAGCAGGCAAGTCTTCTTCCTCTCCTTCTCTCACGACGGTCGCTCTCTCCCTCGCTCTCTCTCTCTCTCAAAACACAAAACGCAAAAACGCAAAATAAAGCCGCATTCGGTTTCGGCCTACCGCGCCATCGCTATAAGCTTAAATCCTTGTAGTGACCCTCAAGAGCTCCATCTTGAAGGACAAAGTCATCAACAGAGAGTACGTATCACAAGAAGCAAGAGTACATGGCTGCACTGCTTCACAAAACCTATGGACTGAAGTAAAATAACAAAAGAGAGCTCCAATACCTTTGAAGGAATGCCCTGAGGGTGCCCAAACGGGTTGGGTAGGTGCTTGGGAAGCTATAGAGCTCGAAGGAGTCGGATATTGCTGCCAAGAGTGAGAATCAATGGTGTAGGGATTCAAATGAATGCTGAAGGAGTCATGGACCAAGCTCAAATGCTCAAGCAACCATGCTCTGATACTAGTTGAAAGGTGAGAAGAATTGAAGCTTGCTTGGAAGAGCTATGGCAGGAGAGTAAGAACAAGAAAGAGAGAGAGATCAAATGGGAACTCCAACAGTCACAATGTATGATCGGGCGTTCCTTTATTCAAACTGTCACTAAAATAATAAAGAATAAAGTGATGGTGATGGGTGCCGCCACCTACAGTGTGTAGTGGCGGGTACTGTTAGTGTAGTAATACACGTGCGGCTAGGTAGAGCCGCATTTACCCCCAACACATAATCCCTCCTCCACCCCAATGCTGCAACAAGAAAGTGATTATGGGAAATCTTGTATGGAATATGCAATGCAAGGATATTAGTATATAATGGTCATCCATCTTTCTTCATAGTCATATCCTCTCCATGAGTGGTATAATCCCATGGCACATTGCATACTCCTCCAATATGGCCATTGAAATGACCACTATACATGTATTGAAAAAATAAAGACACACAATAAACATTAGAGAAAATTGATTGAATATTGACATAAAATTCAAACTTCAAACCTAGAATAGAAATAAGTTAAAGAATAATATCTACAAAGGTTGTGTTGAAGGAGGCTCAACCACCACTCCCAAGATGTGATGATGACCAACAATTTGTGCACATGCCATGTTCTTTTAATTTCTCCATGTCTTAGGATTTTCCTATAGTTCATTCTTAATCTTATTCCACTATCCTTGACTAAGCGAGCTAGACCTTTATAGCCTATTGTTATAGGCATTGTGTGCCTCCTCTTAATGAAAATAAGTCTCACAGTATTGATCGATAGACTGTATGCACGCGGCAGCCTAGTAAGTCACTCATTTTTCTTGTCCGTAGTTAATATTTTTATTAAAATGCATTATGTATGGTGGACTGATGTGTATTTTTTTTTTTGTAGAATCTATTTGATGCTCCTTTGCATCGGGACGAGCTTTGGGATGGAAAGGATCTATAGCTCACGCTTGGATTCGTGGAGTGTACATCCTCTTTCTTTTTGGTCTTGTGATTTATGTAGGCATTTTCTATGCACTATATTATTACCATCCTTTGTATCTTTCCATGATTCCATGAGCTTTTATTCAACGATCTTACATTTATTTTATATATCAGTCTTGTGGGTTCAAGTACATTTTGCCTTCATTTTGACGACTATTGTACAGTTTACATGTAATCCATTTATAGAATGTAAATACAACACATTGCTACATATAATTTTTTTTCTTTGTAAATGTTGCTATTAGCATCACAAATTTACTACAAATGTCGATATTATCATCACAATGTGTGTCGCAAACCGTCTCTATTTGCATCGCAAATAATGATGCAAATAGTGACGATTTTATGGAGACGTTAATACTGACGTGTTTAGCGATGACGAAGGCAATTGTTTTAATGAACATTTTTATCGCTTTGAACGTTAGTATGAGGCCTATATCTTGTAGTGGTAGGAGTGAGGTTAACACTGCACTTGGTTCAAAGAGTGTGAGAGATGGGGGAGAGTGTAACTCAATCCCCCTACCCATAAGGTAAAACATTAGCTCCAGTCCCCTAAAATGATGTTAAACTTGGTAACTAATTCTACCGATATTGGGAGGGTCACGATTTAATCAGCTCTATCTAGTATTGGAAAGTTATCCAACTTATCGGGTCCACCCAACAACCATAGGCATTCGATCATCTCAAGATCACGAAGCCTCCCACTTTCCTCAATTGGATTTGCTTAGTTTTCTAATTAGCAAAGCATACTATCACACTATTTGGACATATAAAAACAACTTTCTTTTATTACTCTGTTAAATAATTGGGTTCGTTAAACTTAATCTTTAGCATATAACAAACAATTCAAGAATCAAACACTTTATTTCATAGTAACATCCAGAACCATCACTTTGCAAAGTGGTACAAAATCCGTCTTTCTACAGAAAGATACTATCCAACCTAGGATAAGACTTTCCAATCCCTCGAGATTGTGTTGTATGTGATCGCACTCTGTCCACAATCAATAGAGAATCTATTGGCTCAAAGCCCCTCTAATCTTCCTTGAGCCTCAAGAGCCGTCCTACATAGCAGGGGCACTTTTATCAGTCAACCCTTTGCCCTCTTAGGTGCTTGAGTGATAAAAAATAAAAAACACTTACCCTCGGGAGCATTGGGTTGGGGACCCCCACCCGGTGTAGATGAGTTTTTCCACACTCCGTAGAGTGTTAGGGAGCATTGGGTTAGGGACCCCAACGTCCCAAGCCACCACAATCCACAACTCGTCTGACTATGCAAGCACGGAATCATAAGAGACATAATTCATCATTCACAAATCCAAAAGCAGTCATAACCATAAAACGGTTTTAATACACTTGTCAATGTATGTGATGCATAGAATCTATCTCCCTCATCAGTTCCTGTGTTCTTTCCTAAAAAGCAATTGATAATATTAATATGCTTTGGTAAGTTTAAGTATGCTCTAACTAATCATAATCTATGTAATAGAATTATCTTATGGGTTTTTCTAACATTACTAACTGTTTCCTCATTTTATCATAAAATAGCTTAAAATTAATCCTTTATTTATGTACTAAACTTGATTATCTCTATTTGGCCATTGATCGTGATTATAGGGTATGACCGCAAACTCAGTCTATTGTGAAATAATCGATCCTTCGGGTTGAATGGATTTAGGGGTAACTTTTGCTTGCGCTTCAGCTTTGTGTTGAGTTCCCTCAGCCACCAACGATTGCTTCCTCATGGTTGGGGAGCTCTCCAAGCATGACCTCATCTAGCATCTTGATGTCTCTTAGGATCCATGGAAGAAGCTTGATGTATTTGAGCATCGCTTCCCCATAGGTGTGGAGAGAGAGAGGCTCGACTGATTGCACTACAGCTTTGTTGTGTCAATAGCAGAGAGACTTCTGCAAGGGTTGTTCTACCCTTGTTTATATAGTAATCCGGAGGGGGGAGAGAGAATACTTACTTTTTAGCGTTTTTGACGACATCATCGATGACAAAGAGAGAACGCTTGCTTTTAGCATTTTTGATGATATCATCAATGACATCAGAGAGGGGGCTCCATTTTTTTAGCATGAAGATAAAAAGTTACAAATATATGGCGAGCACCGTGTGTTGTATCGTCGGGCGGGTATCACTTCAAGACAGTGGCCAAGGCATCTTGGCCTTGGCATACTTGGCAATGGGCTATGAAGGCTTGATTGGTGCTATTGGGTTGTGCACACGAGAAGACCCCACTATCTTATAGGGAAATCTTCTTGGGAGGTCACCCATCCCGACAATGTCGTCACTCAAGTGCACTTAATTGCCAAGTGACTATTCACTAGGCTAGTTCTATTTGTTGTTCTATACTAAAGACATAGTTTTAATAAGCTTGTCTTGGAAGGGTTTCCCAAGCCTTCCTTCCATGAAATGGTGTATAATACCTCCTCAATTATCTTCAAAAGTGCAATTTTTTTTCAACATAAATCAATTTTTGGAATGTATATGCTCATTATTTATTAAAATAAACTAAGTAATGGAGACATTACATTTTACCATCTTACAATGGTACCTATACTGATCCTAATCATTGCACCACCATTATCCTTTCTTGGTCAGTAAAATGCCAATCACAATCACTGGAAATACTATTCAAATTTTTAATAAGAGCATGAGCGGTAGATTATATTTCCTATAAGCAGAGGCAGCTAAGTGACCAAGCATTTTGGTTGAGCTAGCTTTTTATAACTTTTGCTCGTATTGGGTTTGATAAACCCTTAATATTGAAAGATATGATTTTTAGGTTCCTCATAATCATTATTTCTCTTTGTTGATTTGACCCTTAGGGCCATTTACTTTGGGTTTGTGAAGAGGGAGAGGTAGCCCCTACTTTCAAATACTTTCATTTAACTACAAGATTAAGGTCTCCAAGGATAGGGGATTTGTCTTTGTTAGGAAGTCAAGGAGGAAGTGTTTCTTCCTCTGCTTGTGTCATGACTACTTCCTTAGGGGGCATAATTCAAGTCATAGTGATTACATTCTCTTTTTGAGTCTAAACTAAAATTTTTGACAAATTGAGAGCTATCTATGAATTTTTCCTCGTTATCCAAGGAAATGTCCACTGGTTTTTTAGGTTCAATAGGAGTTTCTATAGGAGTTTTACCTTTCTCCTTGTCCCTAATGTCCTATTGAGAAATGGAGTCCTCTAGATTGGCTAAATTAGAAAGAAGAGAAAATAATATGATTTTTTTAAATTCTTATTGGTTTTGGTGCCTATATGTTTAGGACTTTTGGATTCATGATTTTCCACTGTCTGGAATCCATCATTGGGGGTTTCAAGAGCTATTTCTTTGGTAGATTATTGAGGTTTCAACTCTAGGAAATCCTTTATGAAGTGATGATAACACCTTATTTTGGTGTAAATTTTCTCTAAAATACAATGTTATGTATATTTAGATGCAATGCAAGTTGTAAATTGTTTTGGTCATGTATTACTCATATGCACTTGGCCTAAGACATTGAAGGCTATGAACCTTAGTAGAAGGAAAGATTTGTATTTTTCTTTTATATAAATAAATAATAAGAAAGAGATTCAAAGGGTCATGTGGCAGGGTGGTTTGAAGAGGTGGTTTCTTATCTTCTTTATCTTCTTTGATTGCACGTGACTTTTTTCTCTCTATTTCCATGCAACTCTTACTCTTCTCCTATGCTTCTGTGTCTATCTTGAGAGGGAGAGTGAGGATGGATTTATTTATTTATTTATTTTTTGTAATGGTTCACAGTCATTGTGTGAAAAGAGCTTTGGTCCTTTCTTTGTGTGATTTTAGGGTCTATGGGAGTATTGATAGCCTCCCTTAGTCGAGTTTTGTGATGCTTGGAAGGCAATATCCATTTCCTGCATTTGCTGAGAGGGATGCGACCTTTTGAATGCTAGATAGAGAAATGAAGAGTGGGGCTTGTGATCTTGCTGGAAGAAACAAATTATGTGTGATTGATT
Organism: Lygodium microphyllum; assembly: GCF_053477565.2. Taxonomy (NCBI): domain Eukaryota; kingdom Viridiplantae; phylum Streptophyta; class Polypodiopsida; order Schizaeales; family Lygodiaceae; genus Lygodium; species Lygodium microphyllum. Next base: position 150,391,678 of record NC_141147.1, on the reverse strand, counting down.
TTTGCCACCAAGAGACCATGTTGAATGGGTAAGATGATATATGATCTGTAGAACATCCTAAGGGAAAGTGCAATTTTATTAATCAAAAGAAAATGGGCAAGTCAATGCATGATCCGTAATATCATAGGAGCAAAAGAAACAAATGGGAAAAAGAGAAGCGTAGGAAGGTTTACGGGTACATCAAGAGATCCAAGGTGTAGTGTAGTAGAAATCCAAGTTCAACCTAGTTGCATTATTCAGTTTAAGTGTACCATTCTTGCTAATGGTTCATCAAAATGAGAGCAGAAGATATGTTGCTAGGTGCACCTAGGCACCTACATGAGGGGATGGGCATCTTCAATGGTTCTCCCTTGTGTGCACATTGATGGGATGAGTGCCTTGAATGGTTCTCCATTAGCATGGGGCACATTCCTAAGGGCGAATTAATTTTTTCATTGGGCAGAAGGTTGATGGGGATGCCTATCCTTTCCGAGTGTGAGACTTGCAGGTGTGAATGAGGGTGAAGCTATATGTGGCTGATGCCACAATATTCATATATCAAGTGTATGTGAATGCCACAATATTCATATATCAAGTGCTAGTATCTACGTGATTTGATTATTTGATGGAATACTGATGATTAGTTAATTTATTATGGCTAATTGCATTTATTCACTTAATTATTTTTCTCACATGTTTTTTTGAATTCTTGACAACTGATGTATAGAGCAAGTTGAATTGGACATATGTGGCAAAGCACAATTTATTCCAAAGACTTTTTCATTAACATATTTAAATAAACACACAACCATTTATTCTAAGGTGTGCGTACATCCTCTTTGTAAATATTTATTGATACTTGACATTCTAAGAGATATATTGAAGATATTTTAGAAAGTTGTGAGTTGTGCAATTAATTGTAACCATCGATTCAGTTAAGTCAAACTCTTTTGCAAAAAGAGTGATTGTAAAGGGCCTATCTTTGGGCAAGGCAAGATTCACTTTAATATTATAAATAGGGCATGGAGGAGATGACTACTCCATGTGCAGGGAAAATATTACACCCAATAGTGTGTCGCCCAACATTGTTTTACTTTTCTTTAATTCTATTTTGAGTTTTATGAGTCCTGCTTTCAATTTTTATAAGAAAAGAGTAAGGGAGAACTTATTTGGTTTGCTACACACAAGTCTTGCATCCGATCTGTGTAATAGTGGTATTAGAGCCCCAACTTACATCTAGGGATTGCATATCATCTTACATGAAGGTAAGCTTTCTCTAGAGCAATTAGGCTCTACGATAACCAACTACTTGGCTAGATACCCAGGGCTTCAAAACCCACAAATCCCTCTATCTCTACTCAAAAATTTTGCAGTTCATGCCAAGATTGAAAATTTCAAGCCTCCCTACCATGGCATCATCATTCTGTAAGGTTCAGACCAAAAGAAGGTTAGTAGAAGCTTAATTAATCTTTTAACTTAATCCTTGCTTAATCTTTAAGATTCTTAAAGCTTAGTTTTGTAATTAATTGGGGGGAAGGGGGACATTTTTGGGCCATCATAAGCAAAATGATGTCATTCTTTTGTCCTCCAAATCAAAGTTTTTAATCAAAGGCTATAAGCTTTGCTTAATCTTGGCTTACTTACTCAACTTTATTCTCTTTTACTACAAGTCACCTGCTAACTTCTCGGATTGGTCCAAATCACTATTGACTTCTAGCTTTTAAGAGGTGATTCATGTGCGATCCCTCCGGGGCTGCGAAACTTCATTAAGCTACCATAAAAAATTTCACTCTTTCTTGCCTATTTTGTCTTATCATTTTGCCAAGAAGATACTCTTTATTTTGGTGCTTACACACCAGTTTTATTATCATCGGTGAAGCGTCTCTTCAAGGCATCTTTATTATCTAGATATCTTTATCAAGCCATCTGCAATCATCATGTCTTGTGAAGGACTGTCCAGCACTACAAATTTTGATTTTTCATCATTGCTTCATGAACCAACCATGGAGAAACGCATGGATTTATTGGCCATGCAAGTAGAAGAATAATGTAAGCATTGAGCCCAATTTGAGCAATAACTTCGATCTCTCAAGCATCTGTGCTTTCGAATTTCCTCTGTTGTCGAAGACACTATGGTCTACACCATCGATGCCACCCTTAAAGCACAATCCATCCGCAAAGGGGCGAAGATAAGCAAACATACCTTCAAAATTTAATACTTACAGTGGTATTAAAGATGGTCGTAAAGGTCTCTCTTGACTAAGTCAATTCAACTCATATTTTGATCATGAAAGTGATGCTGAAAATGATAAAATCGAGTGTGCTTCATATTATTTTATCGGCAAAGCTTCTTTATGGTGGGATGTCACATGCAAAAGCACTATTCGTCCTCTTACATGGGAAGAATTAAGTAAGAAATTTCTCACTAATTTTCATCTTGCCCAATTCGAGCTTTGTGTGCAATAACAATGGGATATCTTTATGTAGTGAGAGCAAGAGATCATCCCTCAATACATTGAAAGATTCTAGAATGCTTTGCTGCCTGTCACAACTTCAAATGGTCAAGCATGTAGCCGAATCAACTTTTAAAAGGAAGTATATGTCCGGCCTTCTTCTGTTTTTCCAAGCTAAAGTCAACATGTTTAAACCCAACACATTGGGCAAGGCTGTCTCTTTGGTGCGTGATGCAGAAAAGAAACAACTTTCAGCCTTCACAGGAAATAATATGGGTAACAACAATTTTTTAAAAAATTCTTTTCGTGCTTCCAACTTTCAATTTGAAAAGAGTCATCTTAATCACTAACCTTGGATGATAAATTTTTATAATAATGTTAGCCAGGCTACTTCAAATTCTGATCCCAAGTTTTATCATTTACCTTCTACTACTCTACCTGAATCATGTGAACCAAAAATTTTTAATCTATGTGTCTCAAATACCAATTGTAATTGCTTTGGCCATATTGTGAGTCGTTCTCCTATGGGCAACACTCGCGAGATTGAAAAAATCATTGTACATCTAGATTATCTTGGAGCTGATGAAGCAACAAAAGACCTTAAAGCAATGCTAGATTTTGATGAAGCCATGCTTAAGGAAGAAAACTCTAACGATATTAATGAACATGCTGGTAAATTTTCTATTCATGATTTGTTGAAAATGAGATGTAAAATTAATAATTATAAAATGATTGTTTTGTATGTCGACCAAAGTATGCATGACTTTGTTTCAAAAAAGGTAGTTAGAAATTTGCAACTTAAACTATTCCATCCACGTACAAAATTAAGGTTACATTTCTAGGGCAGAAACTACATGGATTAGAAATTTGCATTGGACCTTATAGAGAAAAATGAAATCTTCCAGCAGCACCCTTGCAATCTATTGATGTAATATTAGCTATGCCTTAGTGGCATCAATTTAATCCTAAATTGATTATGACATGCATTTGATGCATATTTAATATGATAGTTAAACTCTTTTTCTTGAAGGATTAATAGACACTGAGCTATACCCATTATTTAGTCATACTCAATAAAAGTGTGCCATTTGAACACAATTTAAAGCTTTTCTTGCATTACTTTATGAAGTTGAAGTTGTTAATTCTAAGTTGACCGTAAAACAACAAATTTTTAATAATAATAATAATAATAATTCTTATTCTTATGATTTGTCTCTTCAACTTCCTCCATCACAGCCTGAGAATCATCAAATTGACCTTATAGCTGGTAGTTAACCTCTTTTTGTAAAGCTCCTTATCACCATAATTGAACAAAAAGAAATCCAAAAACATGTTGAAGAACTATTAAATAGAAAATTAATCTGGCCTAGCAATTCACCTTTTGGAGATCCCTTTCTTTTAGTTTAAAAAAAAGGAATCAAACATATCATATATGCATAGACTATAGAGCTCTAAATGAAATTACTATTAAAAACTAATATCCAATCTCTCGTGTGGACGATTTGTTAGATAAATTGCAAGGTGCTATTGTGTTTAGCAAGATTGACCTTAAGTTCAGTTATCATTAAGTATGCAAGGCTACCCCTAACATTTATAAAACTACATTTAGGACCCAATTTGGCCATTATGAATTTCTAGTAATGCCCTTTGGTCTTACTAATGCACCTGCCACGTTCAGTAGAATGATATATCGAATCTTTTTAAATTTTTAGCATTGTATTATTGTCTTTTTTGATGATATCCTTGTTTTTAGTAAAACTGAAAGAAAACATAAAAATTATTTATCTTTAGTCTTTAGTTTATTAAAGAAAAGCACTTTCTTTCAAATGGAAATTGAATGTTTAGGTCATATTGTATCTGTTAAAGGCATACCAGTTGATCCTCACAAAATTGAGTCTATTAATACATGGCCTACACCCAAAAATGTGCATGAAGTTTTCTTGTTTTTAGGTTTAGCTAGTTTTTATCATGAATTGGTTGGAGACTTTTTATTACTTGCATTGCCATTAACTATCTTATTAAAAAAAGGTCTTACATTTCATTGGGGTAACAACCAATAGCAATCTTTTTATTTACTAAAGCATGCATTAACTCACACACCTATTTTACAACTCCCTTATTGCAATAGACCATTCTTTCTAGTCATTATTACTGACATTAGTGGTTTTGGCATTGGTACAATATTGATGCAAGATGATAATCCAATTGCATACTTTAGTTGTAAATTGAAACCTTTTGAACTTAAGTATAGCACATATGACAAGGAACTTTTAGCTGTAGTGGATGCATTACGAATATGCAAACATTATTTAATGGGCCCAAAATCCATGACTAAGACAAATCAACAAAGTATCAAACACCTTCTTTCCCAACTACAAATTTCTAACCGACATATACAATGGACATCTCTCATTCAGTATTTCCATCCTTTAATCCAGTATCAACTCGATAAAGAAAATATTGTAGCTGATGCATTGAGTCACAGACAATCTATAAAAAATATTTTTATGCTTTCTACCTCTTCATTAGATGCTATGAAAAATACTTATTTGTATGACTCTGATTTTCGTGATGCTTTGTTGAATTTGTCTCAAAACCAATGGATTCCTGTTAATAATTTTTTTGTCTATGATGGATTTCTCTTTTATGAGAAACGTTTGTGCGTTACTCAACTCTTTTGTTATTTTGTTCTCCAAAAAGTTCATGATCCACCTTACATGGGTCATCATGGTATCATTTCTACTCTTCATAATTTGCAATAAGATTTTTATTGGCCTCACATGAATCAAGATGTTTCTACCTTTGTTTTTGAATGTCTTGTTTCCGAATGAATTAAAAGATATCATGGTAAGGAGTATGGTTTGTTAATGCCTTTATCTATTCCTAAATCACATTGGGAACAAATCTTAATGGACTTTATTACTAGTGGTATGTGTGCATCATGTGGGTTCAAAATAATGTATTTTTAAAATACCATTTTTATACATTTTTTATATACAAAAGGGTATAATACAACGGGATCATTTATAGATTGAATAAAAAAGGGTTATCTTTTATTTAAGAAAAATTCACAGATATGGATATTTATAAATAGGCCTTGAACGCACATGATGTAAAGGATACCTCGAGATTTTGATGAAGGTGATTATGTTTGGTTGCGCATTGAGAAACATAGATTGCATAGTGTTGAGAAGATTCCTAATGTTAAACTTTCCCCTAGATTTTATGGTCCCTTCAAAATTCTTCATTGTATCAATGCTAATGCTTTTAGATTAGCATTATTTGCACATTGGAAAATTCATAATACCTTTCATATTAGTCTTCTCTGTCCATCTAAAGGTTCATTACCTCCCGTGTACGATTCTCCACCATTGCTTATAGATGAGCATGAGCTTTTAATTTCTAAATCCATTATTTATATTGTTTATACGACCACCACATTAGCAATACTTTCACTATCTTGTAAAATTTCAACACCATCTTGTTGAGAAAGATCAATGGACGACTGCACGTGCTTTACATAGCTATCCACATTTATTGACTCCACATCTAGCCAATAGCAATTGAGGACAATTTCCATCCTACGCCAGGGGTATGTTGCCAAGTGGCACCTAGACACATACATGAGGGGATGAGTGCCTTCAATGGTTCTCCATTATTTGCATGTTGACGGGATGAGTGCCTTCAATGATTCTCCATTAGTGTGGGATATGTTCTTAAGAGTGAATTAATTTTCGTCTTGGATAGAAGGTTGATGGGGATGCCTATCCTTTCCATGCGTGAGACTTGCAAGTATGAGTGCAAGTGAATCCATACGTGGATGATGTTACAATATTCATATCTCTAGTGCTAACATCTACGTCATTTGATTATTTAGTGGAATTTCAATGATTAGTTGATTTATTATGGCTAGCTGTGTTTATTCAATTAATTATTTTTTTAATATGATTTTCTAAATTTTTGACACAACTGATGTATAAAGCAAGATGAATTGGATATACGCAGCAAGCACAATTTATTCAAAATAATTCCTCATTAAACATCTTTAAATAAATGCACCAATGTTTATTCTAAGGCGTGTGTATATCCTCTTTGTAAATATTTATTGATACTTGAGATTCTAGGAGATATATTGAAGATATTTTAGAAATATTTTATGACTCTTAGTAGTTGTGAGTTATGCAACTGATTGTAACCATTGATTCAGTTAACTCAAACTCTTTTGTAAAAAAAGTGATTGTAAAGGGCCTATCTTTGGGCAAAGTAAGATTCACTTTAATATTACAAATACGGTATGGAGGAGATGCCCACTCCATGTACGACCCGCGGGGGGGATTACACCCAATAGTATGTTGCTCAACTTTGTTATACTCTTCTTTAAGTCTGTTTTGAGTTTTATGAGTTGTGCTTTCAATTTTTGTAAGAAAAGAGAGTAAGGAGAGCTTCATTGGTTCGCTATGTACAAGTATATCTTACATCCAATCTGTGTAACAAAATATAAAACAAAGCATTTCTTATCAAGCTATCATAGGGTTGAGGATCAAATCTTGTAAAATGTCATGATCATAAGCACAAGATAGGAGAAAAAAATCAATGTAGAGCCTCTAATCTTGAGTGGTACTAGTTCTCATCCCCTCACCATTAGCATCATCAAATGCAGCAGCATTGACACGACAATTCACGATTGAAAGAATTCATCTTTCTATCCTTCATCTACCAGGCTAAATGATACAATAAAGAAACCCTATCTTTTAAGTTCTATTCACACATAACCTCTAACCTCTTCTCTTTTACATAAACTAATCATAGTAATGGTCAAGCCTAAGCTACAATCAAATCCATGTCCAAGATTTAGAAGGCCATAGGAGGAGATCTTCATCGACGCTATTATGAGTGAGGGTGTGCCAATAATTGCTAAAATCTTATATGGGGCCTTATTTGCACGACGCTTCAAGATGGCAAAGTCATTTCTACTATGTTACAGGAGTTGTCAAAATGGCAAAGTCATTTCTACTATTTTACAGGAGATGTTCTCTTGTGGATCAAGGGCGGATGGGAGATCCTTGGTGTATTCCAAAAAGAAAAGAGTTTGAAGAATTAGTCTAGGAGAGTGTCTAAGTGAAAAAATCATTTTGATAAAGTGAACTGCTCAAGGGCTGCGGGGTCTCCACGAAGCTTGGTTCACAAGAGCTCACCTCTCCAGTGTCGCAGAATGATGACGCCATATTTTGGTGCAAAATTTCTCTTAAATACAATGCTATGTATCTTCAAATGTGATGCAAGTTCTAAATTGTTTTGGATGTACTCCATTGGTCATATGCACTTGGGCTAAGACATTGAAGGCTATGAACCTTAGTAGAAGACAAGTTTTTAATTCTTCTTTTATATAAATAAATAATGAGGAGGAGGTTTGAAGGGTGCGTGTGCTAGGGTGGCTTGAAGAGATGGTTTCTTCTCTTCTTTATCTTCTTGGTTACATGAGACGTTTCTCTTTCTGTTTGTTTCTGTGCAACTCTTGCTCTTCTCTAGTGCTTTCATGTTTATCTTGAGAGGGAGAGTTAGGATGGAATTTTTTATGAAACAAATTGTGTGGAATGGTTCATAGTCATTGTGTGTGTGATGTCAAGCATAGGCTTGAGGATAAGTAGATGAGAAGAGAGTGTGCACAATGTATGAAAGAGAGAGATCATAGAGAAAGTATGAAAATTGGAGTGAACTGCAGTTGCTAATTTCAATGAACATTGCACCTTTATGTATACATGATACATAAAAGGAGGTAGGTGAGCTCCTATTCTAGATATCTGGGATAGTTACGATGAGGATTATTATGGGATCCTTTTGGTCCACATGTTGCATATCCTTATTTCTAAACATATTATCTAGACTTGATCCTAACAGTGCGAAGAAGAGAGCTTTGGTGCTTTCTTTGTGTGTTTTCAGGGTTAGTGGGGGTACTCATAGCCTCCCTTACCAAGGTGGTGGGACTCGGGAGTACTTAGAGTCTCCCTTAGGTTTTGTGGTGGCTGTCTTCTAGGTTTTGTGGTGCTTGGAAGACAGCTTGTTTATGGCACTTAGAACATGAGTTCGGTAGGTTTCTATAAATTAGTGCTTGGTGGTCCATAAACATATTCACCAAAATGGTTGGTAATAACCAATGTGGGCAAGAGCTGAGATTCATAGAACGCTTTGGGTTCATGTGACATGAGCGGCGAGTGAGGCTGGTAACCGGAGCCTGCAGTTTAACTACGTTGTAATGTAATACAACTCGGAGCAGCGGCAGCGCCACCTTTCCTCGTGCGGCGAGATTGAAATCCCTCGGGCCAGCGCGAGGAGGACAGTTTTGCAAGGAATCCGGCAAAATCTAAGAAGGGATGAGTTAATGCCAATGATTAAGAGAAGACGCATGGGACCGAGTACGTGCGCTTCTCCCATTGGCTCTATAACCCCCTTGAAAAGTCGTGATCCTTCTCATCATTGATCAAGAGAGGCCCAAGGCCCATGTCACATGATGATTCGAATTAAAGCGACTCTGCGAGCGCCTCTGACTTCCTACTGACTCGCATGCAACTGCATGCGTGAATGACGGAGGCAGCTTTCTGTGATCAATGAATGTCAGCAGAGAAGCCATATTTAACGAGGCATTCCACCAATCACGTCCAGGGCCTAAATTTGACGGGTCCCTTAGATTTTTTTAATGACAGGCAAATGTTAAAATTTCCTTTCACATGACAGGTGATATAAAAAAGTTTATTAGTCAAATGACAGACAAAAAATGTGAATGACAGGTGACATAGAAAAGTTTTTAATCAAGGTTTTAAAACTATAAATTTGAATGCTCATAGGATCTAAAATCAATGTTCAATCCACCTTGCATATGACAAATGAGTTTTCATTACCTAGCAATACTCCATCATAAGAAGATAAATTCGAAATGCTACAACCTATCATAGGAAAATAGATTCAAAATGTAACAAATCCAACATCATAAGAAGATAAATTCGAAATGCTAGCACAAGCAATAAGAAGATGCATCCATTTGATCACTCTAGTGGCATTGCCCTTCTATTTTTTGCATCCATCCAAATATCCCAAATATCTTTCCAATCGATTTGGGAGCTATCACGTGCATCAATGGATAATAGCATCAACCCATCTAGTGTGTCAAGTCATAAGCTGGATCTCAAGTTATTTTTAATAAGATTTTGTCTAGAAAACCCTCGCTCACAAGATGCTGTACTTGCTGGAATGACTATGCATGTTTGCCATAAACGCATCATCCCTGGATATAAATCCCACCAAGTCTTTGTGCTACTACAAAACTCCCAAGCATCATACATGCCCCTATTTCTTGCGACACGATATAACATCCCAACAAAATCCTCTCATTCATTCATGCATCTTCGATTATCAACTGTTTGACTATCAACATTAACTTTGTTGATTAGTCTTTCCAGCCATTCTTGGCTCCTTTTGTCTCGATCAATATCATCCATCGGATATGAAGAAGGATTAAATATCTTGAATGCATTGAAGACTGGTAGATCCTCAAATCTACTAGTCAAAGCATTCAAAACATTTTGCACATATGCTCGTGCAACACCAATGCATTCTGAAAGAGAACCTGTCTCATTTCCATCACCTTCAGGAATTGTGTTTAAGTCCAAGTCCTCATCTTCTTTTTCTGAATCACTTGTATTCTTAGCTCCTTTTTTCTTCTTTTTTGACACTTTTGGAATTGCAACATACTTCAATACATGTGTATGTGATATACCATTACCATCTTCAAAAACCAACTTTCCATTTTTTGTCATTTTCAAGAATGCCGAGAGATGCTTTGAACCAATACCAAATTGGTCATCATCACACGTGATATATCTCCTATTGAGCTTCTCAAATGTTAGATCAATAAGGGCACCAATCGTTGTTACATCCATCTCTTGCCTTTGAAATTCAGAGTTGAGTTTGTTCAACTCTCCAAGCACATCTGCTAAAAGGTGTATGATGAATTGTACCATAAACGTTATAGCATATTTATACCATTTTTTCTCATGTCGTTTCCACTGCTCAAGAATAGCAGGCATAATCTCAACAAACCTTTCCATCACCTTGCCCCTTGAAAGCCACCGAACTGCATGCATTTGCAACACTTTCATGTCCATGATGTCATACTCACGCATTATTTTCCAAAGTTCCATATGTCGATTTGTTGATCTTCCTAGCCATGAATATACTTTGCATGCAACCTTATCCACAAAGGCAAATATATGTGGATGTGTTGCAAATCCATCTTTGGCTGCAAGTGCTTGTCGATGGGCAATACAATGAATTCCCATGACATGTGGCAACGATGCTTGAAAGCGTGCCACAACTCCTGTCCTATGCCCTGTCATAGCTGAAGCTCCATCAGTTGCAATAGCAACTAAGTTTTGCATGTCTAAACCACTTTCCAAGAAAAATGCATGTATAGCATCATACATGGCCTCAGATGTTCCATTATCCACTGGCAACAACCGCACAAATCTACAAATTGCATGTCCTCTGCCTCCATCATTGATATATGAAACATAGATAATTAGATGCTTTTCCATAGTGCGGTCAGTGCTCTCATCAATGAGCAGTGAAAAGAAAGGACTAGCTCGCATCTCTGCATACATCTGCTTTCGAACATGGTCCCTTATAGCCAACATCATTTCCCTTCCTGAAACTGGATTTACATAGGATCCATACTCATCTGATGCTGGCATATTTGGAGTACAAAGCTCCCTTTGAAACTTGCATAACTGTGGATATTTCTCCAATGGTATGTCCTCGCACACACAAAAATATACTAGTTTCATGCATGATATGATTCGCTTTTGTTCACTATGGACTATGGTATCCAATCCATGGTCCATAGGTCCTTTGCCATCACTACCAATCTTTGCCTTGGCATTATGAGCACGTACTGCACTAATGTGATCAGAAGTCTTAGCATGATCATTCAATGCTGACAATTGGATGCTTTGAGAGCCTCCTTGTGTATAGGTATTCACTTTGCTAGCATCTTGACACCATTGGCATTTCACCCTTTCTTCATTACATAGAGTTTTACCTATGTATGCCCATGGATGCAAAAGAGTCCACTGATGTCGCCACTTTCGTTTCACCTTTTTAATAGAAGCATCAACATTGGAAGAACTCTCTGTTGCATTTCCCACATTCACACTTACATTTTCTGTAGCATTTGACATTGCTGAAGTCATTCCCTCTTGCATTGTAGAAACATTTGCATTTAGTGCTGACATTTGACCCATAGTTTCATTGGCATCTCTTGATACCAAACCCCTTGGCCTTACACAAGCACTTTGGCCTCTTGATAAAAAAGAGGCTATAGAAGGATAAGCCTTTCTTTTCCTTGCCAAACCCTTTTGATATTTGGATGGATCCATGGTCCAGCTACCTACAATACATAAAAAGATCACATAAAGTAATATACTTTATGTTATGATTATAATATATATGCTTTTGAAAGGTTGTTATGTGAAACAACAAAAGGATTTTTTCAACGTGTACCTGAAGGCTAAAAGCTCAAGTCGATATATGTTGGTGAATTGGATAGAGATTTCCAAGTCCCAAGCCTCCCACTCAATCTCCAATAGTATCTATTGTCACACAATAACTATCAAGGATACTCACATCCATCAAACATTGAATCATTGTGCATATTATACTTCAAGTATAACATTATAAGTATTGCATATTAAGCACCATTAGTAAATTGAATCATAATGCATATTATACTTTGAGTATAACATTATGTTTCAAGTATTGCATGCTAAGCACCATTAATAGGATGTACAAAATTATGATCAAGGTAACTACTTGGTTGCATTCCAATCTATTGGAAAGAGTAAATAGATGATAGGCCCAAGGGCACATTACACTTGCATTTGTATTGTTCACATGAATCTTCATTTTCAATATAGCTTCATCTCGTCCATTCTCCATATACTTTTTAGACTAGCAAAATTAGTGTGCATATTTGCATATGGTTCAAAAGTCCAAAAGATCATCTATGATGGATTAAAGACTACATTTTTTCCCATAAGAGTCTCTCTTTGGAAAAGATGAAGCAAAATTTTAGATGATGTGCATGCACCAATCACTCAGGTCGTATGGCTCCTAAGGAAATGCATGAGATTAGGATAAGAAATCCAAAACAAATCCTCAACGAAAGGGATAGTTTCTATCTCATCTACTACTTTTAAGTTTATTAAAGGAACCTACAAGTGACAACTCTTTTGTTTCTTTTCAAGTGTATTAAAAGAAACTACAACATGCTAGTTAACACTCTGCATATTATTTCTTACTTCAAAGATGAGCTTGAAAATTCATTGCCTCATACATTTGATTTTTTTTAAATGCATTAGTTTGAAATATGGTTTTGGGTCATACTTTGGGCTCTAAAGGACTCGCACTTCTTCCAATTATAACGATTAATGAAGCATTACCCTCTCATCTTCTTAAATCTTACTTTAGTGAGCACTTCTTGTTGACTTACAGAATGCTAAAGCCTAATAGCTAATAGCTATCATTAATCATGATTCAACTTTAAACTCCTAAAACAAATCAATGAATTGTTAAAATAGGAAAATTCATTGTATCACTAGTAATAGCTTGGGCTTAGTAGGTACCTGTTTGGTTGAAGAGGCCTTTGTGTTATCTCCTAGTTGGCCACTCCCATAGCTGCAGCCTGCCTGCATCCACCTTTAGCAGCCCCATCCATAATCATCGCCTCTCCATAGCCCCATCATTTCTGCTTGGGCCACATCCATGTCGCTTGAGCACCCAGTGCCTCTATAGCTGCCACCGTGTCCAACAAGCCCTCCACCCCACCTAGCTTGGCCCTCTCGACATTGGCCGTTGCCTCACTATGAATGGATTATGGCACCTCTACCTCCAGGCTCCAACTACCACAGATTAGCAGTGGCACATCGCTATGCCCATCTTCACCACATTAGCAACCGGACCGACTGTTGCACCAGCTGCTTGTAGGCTGCAGAGCTGCCGCCCATATCTATGCCCTTCAAGCTAGTGTCCCGACTCCCGAATCCTCTCGAGCCTCGATCCAATAGTCAACTTCCAAAGTTCCAAGCGTTGCACCAGCACGTTGTACCAGGCTTCAGCACGTTGCACGAAAATGAATCAGCGGCACTGCGGCTGCCGGCAAGACTCCAGTGTCGCCTCAGGCCTGGACCGTGGTGGCTGCGCTGGTAGCCTGGTGCCTTGGGACTCGCGAGTCGCGAGTTGCACCTTGTTGCGGCCAACTTACCTGCAGGCTGCGAGCTCGCGCCTTGAGTCGAGTCGCCTCCAGGCTCCAAGTTCCAACCTTAGCCCTCAAGCTTTAAGGCTAAGGATTTAAGCCTTACGTTTGATATCATGCACAATGCACATTGCATGATGCATTAGCTCGCAACGCGGGAGAGAGACGTACGTCGTAGCCTGCTGCCTTACACTTCAGTGTTCACGAATCCTGATGTGGACTGGACAGACTACAGTGGACTGTGGAGACTCGAGAGTCGAGAGTCGAGCGTATCTTCTTTGAAGTTCGTGGACGGTGGAAATTTCCAAATTCCAATCACACACTGCAAGTGCAGAGTACAGCCCTTTTCCAATCTCGAATCTCAACCACATTAGAAGCTCAGATTGATTTAGGGCCGTTGATTCTAGAATCCTAGGGTTTAGTTTTAGATAAGCCTTAAGGTAGTAGTTGAAACTTGAAAGGTTGCAACTTGCAAGTTGCGTGTGTCCTGGGACAGTGGGACTTGCTAGCCTCTAGGTACTTACAAGTTACAATACAACTAATAAAAATGAAAGGCAACTCGTAAATATTGACATGCCAAATGACAGGGGCATTTTGATTGGGCATGTCTTGATGACAGGCAAAATTAGATCTTTGACTTGTAATTTGACAGGGCATTTTCGAAAAGCCTTGTTTTGACAGGCAAAATAGCCCTTGACAGGAAAAACAGCCGTCAAATTTAGGCCCTGATCACGTCCACTCCTTCTGCCTCTCGACATATAAAAGATTCAAGGTCGTCATGTTACATGTCAGCTCTCTAGTCCTGCATCACCCTCAGAAATGGAGCGTCCTCTCGTCCTACCAATGCTCACAAAAGACTTTTTCCCCATCCAATGGAACAAAGGAGGAGGCTCGGTCTTGGGAGGGAAATAGCTCGTTTTATAGCTAAAATGCTAAAAGTTTAGGCGGTTTTCATCGAGATAAGCTTCAATTTCAACTCCTTTTTTGAGAATATTACCTGGAAAAAATACACTGAAGGACGATTTTCTGTGAGTACTCGTGGCTACTCTTGACTCATGAATTATTTCTTCCTTTTGTCTCTTTTATTAGCTCGTCTTATCAGGCTCGAGCACTCCTCAAAATAAACTAATTTGCCAAGGCTTAAGAAACCTTCAAAGTGTCAAACTTATAGGTTGTGATGCAGACTTAGGTGGAAAAATTTCTCCTTAATAAAATGAGAGATAGGTCAAGGCCAACACAAAATTTAACAATTTGCAAACTTTTCATTAGATATTCAAAAGTTTTATAGAAGGAAAATAAAAATATCTATAAGGTGCAATGATAATGAAAAATGAATTCGAGAGAAAGTCTTCATTATATCATTTTGTAGAGACCAAAAGAATATTACAAAAGGGCTTTCATTTGGCTCTGTGAATCATGAACTTATACAAGTATCCATGGGCCTCTAGATATCACACTCTCAATGCAATGATAGCTTCATCACAATATCCATGAGAAAGCTATTTGTTCCATACGGACCTTCGATTCATTTTTCTTTCCATCTTCACCTACATATGAATATCCAAAAAAACACCAAATGAGCTTATAGAGATTGTGAATCAATACATGGAGTGTAAGCTTATTAATAAGGTCGTACAACTTACTTTTTAATCAATGTCAAAGGTGTGAGCATGCCTTGAAGTCTTCACATCACTGCCCCCTAATGTAATTGCTTTGCCAAAGTCAAATTCAAATATTGGAGAACCTTCATTAGACATTCTCATTGAAGTACATTTGCTTTTAGTAGTGAGAGAATTTCTTAATTTACTCTTAATCACATTTTGGATGCTAAAGCCATGCTCACAAATAGCATTGTTGCAACACTGTACTAAGGCTACTTGAGCAAGATTTAATAATGATCCATATTTCTCTCTCAAAACTTCATTATTACTAATATAGCACCAAGTGCTCTTAAAATTCCATGCTTTCCATTCATTGAATGCTTGAAGCTTAAATGTTTGAAACTCTTTTCTCACACAAGTAGAATCAATAAAAGTCTTTCAATAAACATGCCACCTTTCAAAGTTTTATCTACCCCATAGAATTTTATTATCTCTTCTATTTGATCACCTCCATAATTCTTTAGTTCTTTTCCACATTCTTTGGTGGGAGGATAACGTGATGGAGATAATAGTTTAAAGTGACCTAGGATTGAGCTATCATCAAATCTTTTCCTCAAGTTCTCTATCATGTGAGTAGTGAATGTCTTTTGAAAAGTTATACTTAGAACCTCTTATGGAAGTTCTCAACTCATATAGAGTCCTTTTGAGGGTCCATAGTCAATAATAATGGGATATCCACAACTATCTAACTTTAGGGCATTAAGATCCAAAGTAGGTGTCACAACAAACTCTAACTCCATTGCCACTATTCTTGCATCTACTCTGCCAAGGATTGTGGTGACATCTACATATGTTTTTGGAAAAAGTTTTCTCAAGCTTGTTCAATGGGAGAATATATCTCCTAAGAAATGTACGACATACAGATTCAAATGACGAAACTTTTGCAAAAATTAAACTATTTTCCACTTTAAAATACTTTAGCACCGGTTCAAGCAAGTCGCAAAACTTGCAAAGGACCTTGTGTCTACTTAGCCAATGAATTGAGTGTATTATTTCAATGTTGAATCTACATGTTTTGCATATGGAAAATTTACAATTGCATTACTAGCACAAAGGTTAGTGCGATGGGAAATACAATGTATATCTGTTAGAAATGCACGTTCATCCTTGAATCTTCTTGCAAACCCCTCCCCTCCCCCCCCCCTCCCCCTCTTTTTAACCAATCATAACCAAATTACCATGAAAACCAAAACTAACCAATTTTTCCTCATCAAGGTTATGCTCTAAGAGCAAATTTTTCAATGAGGCATAAAGTCCACTAGAAGTTCAATTCCATTACCTCTGAGAGGTCTAAGAATGAAACTTTTGGTTCATGATCTTTTATATAAGAAACATAAACAAGTAAGTGCTCATCCATCGATATATCAGTTGATTCATCTATCATAGTACCATAATAAGGTGATTGCCTAACATATGCCATGTAATTTGCCTTGAGTTCTTTTCCTGTGTATTGGATAAAGGTGGCACAAGTTTTATCATTATTATACATGCTATCTAGAATATTTAAGGTCTTGCACTCCCCTAAGATGATAGAACATATTTGTAAAAGCAAGATCATTTTGCACCACAAAGTAAACAACTCGAGACAAACATATGCAATACAACCAAATACTTTTAGGTGTGACACATTGGGCTTCTTGCATGTAGAGCATTCTTCAGGGGTCATCCCATGAACCACAACTATGGAAGTTCTGCTCATAATACAGACAGTAGTATTAATAGCTTCATACTAAAAATATTTTTGCACATTCTTTTTAGCCATCAATGCCAATGCAACTTTTACAATATGCCTATTTTTTCTTTCTACAACCTCATTTTGTTGTGGGATATATCTATAAGTAAATTGTTTCTTTATCCCATGAGAGCTCAAGAAGCCACTAAACTCATTAGAGAGGTACTCTCCCCCTCGATCTAATCTCAAGCACTTAACTTTCAACCCTATTTTTGATTCAACAGCTACCTTGAAAGATTTGAAGTGCTCAAATGCATTACTCTTTTTCTTTATGATATATACCCATAGCTTCCTTGAACAATCATCAATAAACGCGAGAAAGTATTTATTATCACCAAGAGATACATTTTGTGTAGGCCCCCAAACATCTGTATACACAACATCAAGTATATTTCTGCTCACATCTCTATCATGTGAAAAGGGTTGTCTTGCTTGCTTACCAAATTGGCATGCTTCACATACTTTATGAAATTTTGCAACTCTAAAAGCAGACAATCCTGTAACCAATCCTTTGGATTGCATTAATTTCAATCTTTGCACATTTTCATGTCCAATATGTTTATGCCATATTTCAATGTCTATAATTACTCCTTTTCATTTAACATACATAGCAACATTCATTGGCAGAAAATCCAACATCTAAAGTGAACATACAACTAACTCTACTTCCTTTTGCGACCAACCTACACTTATCATTAAAGTCTTCTACAAAATAACCTTTTGCATTAAATCAAACATGCAACCCTTGCTCTACCATTTAGCCAACAAACACTAAATTCTTTGTGATTGATGGCACATGTAATACATTTGACAGACTCTTTATCTGGCAATCATGCAAGGACAAGGAAACCTTCCCAATGTGTGAAATTGGTTGACATGAATTATTCTCCGTCTATACATAACCTGGATTTTGTAAGTCTTGCATCTCTCCAAACCATTCAACGTGACTAGTCATATGATTAGATCTCGGGGAAGTTACTATATGTATATCCTGTACATCACGTGTGTTCAAGGACTATTTATAAATATCCTTATCTGTAAATTTTTCCCAAATAAAACATAACCCTTTTCTATTCAATCTGTAAATAAGCCCTTTATATTACACCCTTCTATATATAAAAAATATATTTTAAAAATATCTTATTTTGGACCCAAGTGATGCACATATATATTCATGAATAACTTACCTGAGGATTAAATGCACCTAAATCGACATACCATACATCATCATGTGTCCCTTTTCCGGTAACAACATTCATCATATGTTGCATAATAAACAAATACTCATTTTAATAGTATATTAGAGAATTTGGGAATTTCTTAAGTTCCACTCTCAAATTAGAAATAAAGATTTGACTATGTGGCTAAATCTTAATCCCTTTTTTTTTGTACTATCATCCATATAGTATCTAGAAAAAGTTTCACCTTCAAGGAAAGGGGTAATAATTTGACCATGTGACCAAATATTCACCATCCTATAAATTCCAAAAGTATATGAAAATTTCCAAACTCCCTAGTGTAGTGTTTTTTTGTCTTCATTTTGTCATAAAGATGATGCATAGTCTCCTTATTGTAATTTACCATTATAGATATCATTCTTCTTAGCATAACAATGGGCTGCAATATGACATGTTTTGCCACAATAATGATAAAAAATAGTAGAATTTCTAAAACCTCTATTCTGACATCTAGCTCTTCCTTAGAGCTCTCCCCCGCCTCTAAAGTTTCCATGCCCTCTTGAAACTTCCATTTCACCAAATTGCCGATTTAACATGTTTTGATGGTTATCACTAGCATGTCCTATACCGTGGCTTCTTGAAGAGGATTTGATACATCCCCTTCTTAAACTTGGAGTAAAATACTTGGACCTATTCACCACTTCTTTCAGATGAGTCACTGTGCATAATTGATCTCTTTGGTAATCATCATGAGAGAGACCAACTCATCAAAATATGGAAATGGTTTCTGTACATATACAACAGTGACAAATGATTTTAGAGTCTTCTCATTATATTAGAAAAAGGCTAAAGCCCTCAAGGGCCAAGGACTAAGGCTCAACCCACATATTTGCATGTTGAGACTCGTGAGGCCTACCACCTCTCTCTGAAGGAGACCTAGGAGAGAGAAGGGGAGAAGGGAGAGACTGCAGAGAGGAGAGAGAAAGAGGAGGAAGATGAGAGAAGAAGAGAGAGAAATACTAGAAGAAGAGAGAGAAAGAGAAGGGAAGCCATGAGAGTTGGAAGGAAGGGGAAAAGAGACTTGATTATTGATAAAACTAATACCCTAATTGGATCTCCCCTCACCTTAAATACCCCGTCAGTATAACTAGGTATTTCCATGCTAACCCATGTCCTACCTATCTATCCTCACTCTTTTACATTCCATCCCAACCTAGAAGGTTTTTTCTCTCAAAAACAAAAAGAGGACTTATGGCTCACAGCAGAAGGGGGGGTTGCAAAGTACTACCATGTTTAGCATTACAAAGGAGAATATAGGTATGGAGAAGTACAATATCATGTGGAATTGGGGCATACAAAGGTGTATATGATGTATATGACATGTGCAAGTTGATAGCATATGAGTTTGGCCACCAATTCTTGACAATTAGGGGCTAACAAACAGTGGACAACATGCTATCCAAAATAGGCCTATTGGAGAAAATTGGTCACAACTTCCTATGGGCAGCTCGAATTGAGGCGTTTGATATGTCAAAATGAAGGTCATGAAGCGTACTTTCAGCCCATATAGGTGACACTCGACTCTCATTGATGAAGGGTAAAAAATGTTCTAAAATAGTGTGATGTCTGCAAGTTGTCTACAATGCAAACTAGGGTAAATTTAGCTACTCCTCAATCAAAGTTGCACCCTTGAAGTAGGGGAAGGACTATAGTGGTGAAATGCTAATCGAGGTAGGGCTTTTCCAATATCATTCCATTCCCCGAGATCAAATGGATAACCTACATAATAAGCATCAACAACACAAAGGTCATTCATACAAGCATGGGTCACCGTACTACCACTGGGGTCAAAAGGATAATTGCGATCGAATGCATCTGCTATATCATAGAAGTAATTCATGGTGTCACCTTCAAGCACTAATGGTGGCACAAGGTCCTCACAATATCGAGCCCTCCGTTGCTGATAATGATGTTGCTCCCCATGTGCATACTCATTATTAGTATACCAATCATCAAAATCATTATCCAAGTTTCATAACCATGATCATATGCATCCAATTCCTCTTCTAGTTGATGTAGTTCCTGATTGAGCGCGAATTAATGCATACCAATCATCAAAATCATTATCCAAGTTTTCATAACCATGATCATATGCATCCAGCTCCTCTTCTAGTTGATGTAGTTCCTGAATGAGTGTGAACTAATGCATATCCTCAACTAATCCATCATAAGCATGATCAAGAACTTTAGAGTCTTCATTTTCAGCATGTGCATATTCCTCCTCAAATGGTCCAAAAGGTTGATCACTTACCAAGTGACCTTCATATACATTGGCTTCAACTATAGTATCAACTTGCTGATCAGCTTGGCCTTCTTCATATGGTTGACCTTCATGATCTTCATCTTGGTCATTAGCCTCTTCATGTTCTTCCTCTGTCCCACCATAGAACCCATTGTCCACTTCAGCATCATCATTACCTTGAAGAGACAAAGAATTCAACACTGCAGTTGGTTGATTCCCATTGATTTGTTGTCCAAGATCTATGGAATAATCCTCTTCATCTTGGCTTTGTACAAAGTATACTTGATGTTCATGATTTACTTCTCCATATTTAGACATAAGAGCACCATCAAAGTATTCCAAAGAATTAATCAAATCTTGTAGGGTAGGCATAGCACTATCCTTGAAGTCATTGCACAAGCTATAAGCAATTGATGCAAGCATTTTCTTTATCCATGAAGCATGCTTCAACAAAAGATTAATAGCCGTCTTTACACAATAGCAAATTTCTTCATGGTAAATACAGAGATGAATCAAGATGAAAGCAACATATTCCTCTAGCTTGGTAGAACATTTCCCAAGAATTTTGACTAATGAATTCATACCAACAACCAAGATTTCCCATGCTAGCTGTCCTTTTAATGATTTTCGTGATCGCCTACTAACCAATGGAGGTGTATGAACCATCATAGCCCACTGATTAGCATCAATCTCAGCAAAGAGAGTAGAAAGCAATACCAATACATATTCTAACTATTGATGAGATGATTGATTAAGCAATGATATCAACCAATGTAATGCATCCTTGCCTTGAAAAGACTGCAAAAGAGTAGTACCACTGCTGCAAAAATACCTCATTGATGCCCAAAAATCAGCTTGAAGCTCCAGTTTCTCCATGGTTAGTAATCCCAACAACATGCGTTTAGCTTCAACATTACATATACATCCTCGTAAGATGCTATTATAATAGAGATTGATAAGAGCCTGCATTACACCTTGCTGAACCAACATAGAGGTATGTGGTTGCAACTAATGAATAACCAAACTCACATCTATCACTTCCAATGCCATTTGAGAGTCATCATAAGCCATAAAAGCATGTGCCAAAGTACTCATAATGTCTACCAAAGGAATATCCAACCTATTAGAATCAACATCTCTAATTAGACCCGTAATGTTCTGTTTCCCTATCTGTGGAAAGTGCAGTCCTGCAGTACCCATAGGTATTAAATCAGCCATAACTTTTGATTGAAAGCTTCGATTTACAAATTTTTTAATTCAAATTGAAGCTAATACTTTCCTCTTCAAATAGAGCCCTTAACAATAAATTTCAAAGCAAGTCAAAAAAAGATATGATAGCCCAAATTGTCTACAACCTATGCTATTTTGAATGAGTCTGTAAGATGTCTATAGATCCAACTTTGACCTTGTTGAACCTTGAATACTCACAAATAGAATTGAGAGCACTCTGTAGGGTACTAAGACATCAATTCATGCTCAATAAAAAGTAAAAAAAGTCCCATACCATCCATTTTAGTGATTGCAATGAAGGAGCAAAGTCCAGCAATCATAGAAGTGGCCCCTTAATGCTCCAAATGTATTATCACATTTTCAAAATACAAGTTCTATGATTATCACTCTTAATAGGATGAATGTAGAACTTTTATTTTGAAAATACATTATCACATTTTTTCAAAATACAAGTTCCAATGTATTATCACTCTTAATAGGATGAATGTAGAACTCAAGTCCTTGACAAAATCTGAAGTAGACTATGGCTGCCACCCTGGTTATTTCAGCAAATAGATTCACTAATGCTCCAATGGTAGAAGAGGAACCTTCAATATGGCTATAAGGATATTTGCATAGCCTTGTTTAAGGCTATTGATCATTGCCTCTTTAGATCAGAAGTAACCAGTAGAAAGGACACTAACATCAAGCTCTTGTTGAGAACATGGCAAAGACAAGAGAGACGCTGCTACAATAGAATGCTCCAAACCATCGAGACTGTTATGCATGCACCATCTTTGGTAGAGAAATTATCAGCGCCAGTTGGTGTTCCTACATCTATCTTAGTTTGGCTTCCCCCACATGTCACAAGACATTGTTCTCTGGTCTAGATTTCAGAGAGCAACATTATCCCTGCAGGGGCCTAAAAACACACTAAATGATGTGGAAAATTTTGATAGATCTACTCCTCCATTGATAGGATACACAATGTTTTGCATCTATTTAGCACTATTGAAAGCTATGTCTTTTGGTTATGTCTTTTGTGTTGAAACAAGGATCTTGCATTTTTTGCTTCAAACCTTATGCCACAATAAGGAAGTCTTGGTTTGTTTTGCCTCAGTAATTTAGGCATTTGACATTGCTTCCAGGTCCTCACATTCTAGATATGTATTCAACAAGGATGTTATGCACCCCCCTAAACCTACAAAGAAGGATGAAACAAAGGTACTTGACACAGCTTCCATGCCCCGGTTGTAACCCTGCTCACTGCTTGTAGTTTACTGGATCACATCTGTCCATGAATGTCAGGCAACATCATCTTCACTTACCATTTCTCTGAGCTTTCAATAGTGCCAATGGAAGCTTCTTTTGCAAGAATTTGGGACCTTCTTATCTTTCATATAAGATATAGTGGCACCATAGCAGGTTTAGTAAATCCACCATGTATCGTGCTCCTGGGCTGTAGATTATGGGGGTACTGTAGGGTGACCTGTAGGAAAGAGGGGATCCACCCCAAGTTCTATAACAAAGTTGAGGTCTACTGCAATGGTGAGACCATGATGACTACTCGTGGCATGCAACCCAAGTATGTGGTGGATGTTTGATCGAGCAACCATCCCTTCTATTAGGGCAACGAGACAAACTTCCTTCAGGATGCCAATCAGGTGTGGAGAAGTTCAACAAGCACTATGGCGGCGACTTCGGCTATTCTGAGTTCCATGTTCTTACAATGGGTGAAATTGTCTTGGAGAAGAAGAAGAAGCAGACTGGCAAGGGGAAAAGAAAGAGGGAGGAAGGTCCATGAGTGTCGATGATGGCGAAGAGAATGATGACTAGTGAGAGGATGGGCACAGATGGTACATACGCCGCTCCTGTGAGTCCTTTCTTGATAGGTTTACCTCTTAATTTTGACTAGGGATTGAAAACAAATTGCCATTTTTATCCCCTTGTCTCCAATTTTTCCAAGCCTCCTACCATAGCTTGTGTGGTCCTCAAGAAAGCTGGCATTCCCTTGTGGTACTCCATCACTGCTCCTTACAGCTCCTATTGTCCATGCTATACATGTTTACTAGTTTTTTCTTTTGAAAAATAGAACTAGATGTGAGAAAAGAGAAAGAAGAAGGGACCAAATACCTAAGATATGATACCAACTGTAATGAAGGAGACCTAGGAGAGAGAAGGGGAGAAGGGAGAGACTACAAAGAGGAGAGAGAAAGAGGAGAAAGATGAGAGAAGAAGGGAGAGAAAGACTAGCAGAAGAGAGAAAGACAGGAAAAGAGGGAGAAAGCGAAGGGAAGTCATGAGAGCTGGAAGGAAGGGGAAAAGAGACTTGGCTATTGATAAAACTGATGCCCTAATTGGATCTCCCCACACCTTAAATACCCTGTCAATATAACTAGGTATTCTCATGCTAACCCATGTCCTACCCGTCTATCCCCACTCTTTTACACACACACGCACACACACACACACACACACTCTCTCTCTCTCTCTTTCTCCAACATCACTGATTTGCTAGTAGCCAGGCAATTACCTATTGCTAGGATGCAGGTATCACATGATCACTAGGGGAAGTTTGCATGATATTGGAAGCATCTACCTATCACGGACAATTGCATGACTGGAAGGTAGATCAAAATTGGGATGTGACAAGGGCCTTGGGATTCGGGACTCATGATTCACAAGTGACAGGCCCACATGGCACATGTGATGATCTACACAAATGCTCTCTCTCTCTCTCTCTCTCTCTCTCTCTCTCTCTCTCTCTCTCTCTCTCTCTCTCTCTCTCTCTCTGTGTCTTATTTTCTAGAATCTGAAGATCTGTGCTCTCAGACATGTCAACACGAATGATCAAATTAGAGCTTCTTGAATCTTCTGTGTTAAAAAGGTGAATAGTTGAATCTTTTGACACTCGAGACATCCTAGTTCCTAATTCCTAACTCTTCTAACAGCAATAACTACACATACAGCATAGTAACTTGAAAGAGTTTCAATTTGTAGCTTGTCTATTTTTTCACTGAGGTGCACGCCTTGAGTTATTTTTGCAATACGCATTCCAATGTTGAAGCCTAAATCACCCCTCATGCCTCACTTGGTCAATCGAGAATTAGGGTGGTTGGTTCGTTACTTACGTTGGTCAACTTAAGAAACGCCATCTTTACTCGCGTGTCAAAGTGGCGAAATTGTAAGTCCTGCGATTCCCCAATCCCATCCTGGCATTCCCCCGGGCCCTACCGGCCTCCCGGGGTCCGCCACGACTAGAGAGAGCCTTTGCAAGTTTGCAGATCCCAGCCAAAATCCAAAAGAGACAATTTAGTGGTAGTGATTAAGATAAGACGTATCAGACGAGAGGCTGCTTCTCCCATTGGCTCTCGAGTCTCCGCCCTTGAAAAGTCGTGATTCCGAATTCCAATCATTGCTGATCGAGCGAGAACTTAGAACTTAGTATGGCCAGTGGCCACAGGCTGCCAGTGCTGGCTCGTAGCTAGCTACTGGCCACTGATGATTAGAAAAGCAGCACCTCTGCGAAGGGTCTGACGTCTGCTTGTTGCCGTTTCACTGACTCTTTTTGATGCAACTGCATGAATGATGGAGGCAGCAGCTTTCCATGATCAATACTATTGTCAGCGGAGAGCCATTAAGGAAACGTCCCACCAATCACGTCCACAGTCCACTCCTCGGGCTTCTGGATATGGTGTTAAAGGTAGTCTTACTAGATACTACAGAGTCTACAACAATCATAAACATGATAATAAGCTCTGCTGCACCATGATGAAAAATCCAGCGTCTTCTTGTTCTTACTCATTTCTTCCTTTTGTCGCTTATACGCTCATCGTCCTGCCCAGTGACTGAGTGAGGTTGTGTGGCGAGAACGCGTGTGCTTCAAAGTTCAGCTCTTCTCCACGCAGTCCCTGCCGCAGCCTCTCATTCCAACTTCCAAGTTCCACCTCCTCGTCCTCCTCGTGGATAAGTTGAAAACACGAGTCGCCACCTAGTGGGTGTTTCCTTGTTATTTTTCCTTTGGCGAAAAGAGGCGGCAAAGTTGCATTAAAGTAGAAACATTATTCACATCCAACGGACTACCCACAAACTGGCTTTGAGAAGTAGCCGGGAAAAGTAGTTGGACAAAAAGGAGGTCGTGGACAATGTAAGGGCAGTGTACCATTGTTTATATAGCCCAATCCTCAGGTGATGTATACTATGGATGATCTATTTGGCCATAGGCTTATAAGTTAAACCTTCCATATCTAGGAGGCCTATGCCCCCTTGGTCCTTGGGGAGGATGCATGTGGCCCATGCAACTTTAGATCTTCTTCTTGAGCTATCTAATGAACTACCTGACATGAACTCTCTGTAAATCGATTCTAGGTCTTTGAGACCAGGTTTCCTGGGTCTTCAACAAGGGAGAAAATAGATAATTGATGCAACAAGGATGTGCTTTAAAACTATAGCCCTTCCTACTAGGTTGCCTTGAAAGCCTTTCCAATAATCTAGCTCTGTTCTTAGATGAGCCATTACTGATTGACATCTCTAGCTCTGCAAGACAAGCGATTACAAGTTGACAAGTATTCATGAAAAAATTATCTTACATTTTTCCTCGAATTAAAAAAATGAAGAGGTTGAAGTATGATCTACTTTAGAGGCCCACTTTGGGGGTAGGGAATGTAGGCCTTGTGGGCATATAGTGAATGGGTAAACATGTGCTAACAAGCAGCCAACCTACAAGGAGCATAACACCTACCAAGTCGTACTTGGACATGGTGCACAATTTATTATCAACTAGTACTCCAGGCTAGCACCATGCAAGCGCAAAGGTCATTAAGGTGCCTTGAAAGCAATGATTTTTACTCCCTCCCCCTTCTCTCTCTCCCCCCTTTCTCTCTCTAAATAGCTTTTCTCTTAGCTACATCCCAAACCTAGAACTTATTTCTTGCAATATATAAACAACACACCATTCTCTCTCATTATTTCTCACAAAAACATGACACAATTCTACAAGAGGACAAAAAATGCATTTAAATTGTATTTTAGATTATTCATACATAATTGATTCTTCAAATAGCTTTCTTATTGTGAGCATTGTTTTCAATAATAGCATGCATCCTCATTCAGTCTTTAAATAGCTTTCTAGCATTGCATTTTGGACCCATGAAAACGCTAGCATTAAGGTCCCTAGAGAGCATGAATGTGCATTACCCCCCTCTGTCCCAATCTATTTCTTTCACATCACCATACATAGTACAAATACTTGTTGTTATTTATAAACAATTATATATATTTATTACATATGTGCATTGATGGCATGCTAGTGGGACTCTTATGCGAAAATCATGTGGAGATATTTAAATGTGTGTGCATGTGTGTGTGTGTGTGTGTGTGTGTGTGTGTGTGTGTGTGTGTGCGCGCGCGCGCGTGCGCGCGCGCGTGCACATGCATGAGTGTAGAGAAAATTCCATTTGTTTGTACTTCCCAACATCAAGAATTGCTAGCATTTTGTAATCAAATGACATGTGATAATACATTAGTCACCAATATGGTAGCATAGGTGATCAAAGTTTAAGGAGCTAATTCAAGTGATTGTGATGTATTTTTCTACATTCAAGAGTAATAAATGTCAAAGATAATAACGCATATTTGGTACCTTTGGTTCATACTTCCAATTTTATATTATTTTGTTTCCCTTAGAGAGGCATATAGTCATACATTTGGCACTCATCTCTCTCTCTCTCTCTCTCTCTCTCTCTCTCTCTCTCTCTCTCTCTCTCTCTCTCTCTCTCTCTCTCTCTACCACCACCATCACCATCACCATCACCATCACCACTACTATTGGCTCTACATAACATGTATAGTAAAGGCTTAGATTAAATACACAATTCTATTATGTTAATAATATATGCCTACTAAAGCTAGAGTCTATGTAATATAGCAAGTTAGCCTTGACCCACATTGTTGGTTCTAAAAGACTCATGAGTGTAGATGGCCAAGTTAATCTAAGCATACCTCTTTGTCCATTTTACTAACCTTATACAACTCTTTGTGTATGTGTATGTGCCTACATCCAAGATTAATAGAGGTATGTGTATCCTACCTCTTAATAATTATCTAGCATGTGACTTGTTATCCTTATTATTATATGTATACTAATAAAAGTTTGCAAGAGTAGCAAAACACAGAGAACCTTAATTTAGAATCACGTGCAAGTTGGGATTTCAAGACTAACAAAACATTAAAAACCTTGGATTACAATCATGTGCAAGAGTTGGAAATTAAGAGTAATGCTATCTTCGAATACACACATGTATGCATGTGCACATACATATGTATGCACACACACACACTCTGTGTGTGTGTGTGTGTGTGTGTGTGTGTGTGTGTGTGTGTGTGTGTGTGTGTGTGTGTGTGTGTGTGTGTGTGTGTCTTTCTATCTCACTCTCTCTTAGTATCTCTTTGTCTTTGTCTATGTTTCTATCTCATCTCAAATACATTGCTCATCCCATATTATTTAACTATCCCAAAGAAATAGTAAAATTGACAAGTTTGGTATTTATGGGATTAAATGTGTCATTCAAATAGCATATAATTATCAATATTAAGTACATATGGATCAATCAAACACTATAAAATATAGGGTTCATATTGACAGTTGTAGTGACAATTTTAGTTTATGGAAAAATGGCCCCCTTTTGTCGCTAACACTACAAGGATATAGAGGCATAGCGATGGGCGTTTGTGATGCAAATTAGTGGTGTTGCGATTTGCATCACAAATATGACACAAATAGCGATGGTACTCAGAGGAAAATAACGGACGAAACCCGAGCATGGCATTTTGCCACAAAGAGTTTCAGAGAGTGGAGCCCCAAGAGGAACACCAAGGAAAAGGGAATTCTCTTGCAAGAAAATCTATCTTGTAACATCAACAAGCTTGTTTATTATGTTTCATATTATCACAATGAAGAAAAGAACACCAGGCACAACAAATCTTCATACAACATCATGTAGATCTCCCACGGATTTGATAGAATCAACCATATTCTTCAATATCTTCACAAAATCCATCAATATAACAAAGAAAGCAAAGGAATACACCATCTTTGAATGGAAATACATCACATAGTATTCATCTTCCATATCTTCATAGTCTTCTCTCTCAATCTCTCATATACAATCACTCTGTTTGAGTAGAATTGACTATCTCTGACTCTCTCTCTCTCTCTCCATTAATAATACATCATATCCTCACTACAATCTCTCCAAAAAATCACTCTCAATAATCCCTCTTAGATCGTGGATACTCCTCCCAAGAGGTATGTCTGATATGAAGAGTCACCAAAGCCACTACAGTGTCCTTTCATAGCTCACTACTATCACTTCACCCTAGTCTTCACTTGAGTCTTCAGCAGCTACTTCTTCCACTTCTTTCAGCTCTTTTGCACTTGTATTCACCTCTTTCCAAGGCTAGAAAACTTTCCCAAGCTACACTCTCATCCATGATCAGAACACATACAGAAGTATACAGAACAGTCACAGAACAATACCAGAACAGCTACAGTACAGAACAGAACAGAACAGAATAGAACTGAGACAGAAGCTCTACACAAGACCTACAGAAGGTTACAGAAGGTCATCAAAACCACATAACTCATACTCAAACCATTCCAAACTCTCACAAACCATTCAATAAACTTTCTCAATATCTCAATCTTCATCAATCAATACTCCATCCCTCCTTACAGAAGATAATCAAAACAAAACAGACCAAAACAGAGCAAAATAGAAGGTATACAGAACCAATCAGAACCTATCAGAACATCACAGAACCACCAATAAACATCATGAACTTCCAAAACACAATCAATATCATCCAAAACACTCTCAAACCACTTCCAAACCAATCAATCATCTCCTAAAATCAACCATTCAACTCTCAAAAACAACAAAAATCAGCCAAAAAACAAGTCATTTCAACACTCAACATATTCCCACACTTAATAAGAAAGCGTCCTCGCGACCCAGGAAAAAGGGAATACAAGTTCAGGGAAAAGCTCAACTTGAATCTTCAATATCTCTTTAAAAAGAATCCATCCACCACGACCCCAACTTATAACCTGTATCTGATATAAAAATACAAAGAAAGGAAAATCCATTTTACAGGAACACTTCTTATCAAACTAGAAAATCACAACAAATTTGTAAAGGATATAAGAGTTTTCTTCTTATTCATTAGCATCAGCTTCAACTTTGCAACCACGACTCCATCACCACAATTCTCCAAAATGTAGCTCGCACACGAAATCCAATAGGAAACCACCATGTTCGTTGTACATAAATGAACTCACAACACAAACACTACACACAACACAACCATCTGAATGACTCCTCCAAAAAGAGAGAGTTTCATTAAAAAGCATCCACCATACATTGGAAAGGTATCAATGAAGATGATCCCTCTTGAAAGATTGATGTTGTTGGAAACAATCCATAGACAAGGATTCATCTACAAAGGTTTTGGGAGGATTTTGAAAAAACTGAAGACAGCACATCCTTTCCAACAGGACCAGGTATCTGCTAGGCAAACAAAGGGCATGAAAATACAATATATCCAGCTGTTGGGAATCAATGCTCACATTGATATTCATGCACAACTTTGGAATAGGCTTGGAATCATTATGAGAGTGCCTATGCATATACGCCAAGTACCAAGCAAAGTGAGCAGTTAATCTCACTAAGGGATCTACAGATTGTGAATACTGCTGAGCAAAATAAACATAGTTCTGATAAGCTTGACTGGAAGATGTCCATTCTCCTAGAATTACTGGCCAATTGATCTGAGGTCCTGTAAGGGAATCATCTGAACTCCATCCCCTTCTTCTGGAAATCTGATTATCAAACCCGTCACAATCACTAACCAACTGAGGTGGTTGAGATATAGAAGTGTTAGGAGAGGGTAGTGGAATAAGGAAAAGTGGATGAAGGGAGGGATAGGAAAAATCATAAAAGGAAGAAAAGGTTAAAGAAGGAGTGGCAGAAATTTGGAGGGAATCACTAAGGAAGGATGTTAACTGATAAATAGGAAATGTAGAGGGTACATGAATGGATGGAGAAGAACAGGGTGGAGAAGGGGAAAATACCCTATCCTCAATAAAGGAACAATATGTAAAAATGGGAATTTGAGGGAAAGATGAAGGTTGGAAAAGAAGGGGTAAAATAATTGTGGAATTAGATTGACAAAGGAAAAGATATATAGCATATCAGTGAGCCATTTGTTGGTAATATAGGAGGGTAGGAACAGAAGGTCCTAAGAGAGATCGTCGATGATAGGCATCAAAGAAGGAAGAATCAAATGGATTATGTTTTGAAAGATAGGCTAAGAGATCCATCCTCAGTTGATTAGTACTCTGGGCAAAGATAGGAGTTGTGTTTTGTCTTTGATTCAGGACCACAAAATCAATCATGGGATGCCACGAATTATCATGACAATCATCCACTTTGGAGGAGTAACTCTGGAACATGTCAGCTATGCGCAACTCCAAATGGTTGACATACAAAACAGCCTGTAAGACCACATCCCCCACATACCATGCCATATCCACCTCATCTGGAATTAACAAGTCTCCTCGTAGATACATGTAGGACATCAACATGGTATCTGGTGTAACAGAATCTTCAAACACCATCCTTACTACCTCTATCAGCAACTCAGCAGACCAAGCCCCACTCCATCCATCCTCTGGAAGAGGTAAATCCATTGTGGAAAGCTTCATGTAGAAGACCAACTTCTGTAAGTGGTAGTGGACAAAGAAAGAATGGTCTGGTGGAACATATTCCTGAAACTGCTCAAATGTAGACCATAACAAGTCCATTCTGGACTGCAATCTTTCCACTTTATCTTGGAATAGAGGACACAAAGTAGCCTGTCTCTGAAGAGCAGCCAAGTCCTGCTGTGAAAGAGAAGGAATCAAGGGAACATTAGGGCTTGGAGGAACAGAGCGGGATTTTGCCAGTTGATCTTGCAATTGCTTGATTTGGGAGGCTTGGGATGCCACTGTGTTATTAGCAGTATGTAAAGCTGAAAGTTTGTCATCTAAGAGAGCTTGGAACTCCTGCGCTTCTCTGGACATCCTCTCCTTCTCCTCTGAAAGGCTAGTAACCTGTGATTGAACCTCTAGTAACTGGATCTTCAAAGAAGAGATCTCATCGCTTTGGGTGGCAACCAGTTGGGTTTGTTGTTCCATTTGCTTAAATAAATCTGCTAGGATATCCTTAACAAATGCTAACTCGGATGTTGCCTTATGCAACTAGTCCTTAG
Source organism: Lygodium microphyllum (assembly GCF_053477565.2). Lineage (NCBI taxonomy): Eukaryota > Viridiplantae > Streptophyta > Polypodiopsida > Schizaeales > Lygodiaceae > Lygodium > Lygodium microphyllum. Next base: position 150,359,554 of record NC_141147.1, on the reverse strand, counting down.
ACTACATGAGTTCTTCATAAAAAGATGCGTACAGCTATTGAACACAGGCTGTCACTGACAACTCAATGGAACTCTGAATATCTTTACAGAGGAAAGAAATTGCATCTCCTGAGACTAAACTATTCAGGGAGGGAACTGATATGTCCAAGGATCCTTCGCGATGTGCTCTGAACAGGTTATTACAAGTGAGATACCCAGGGAGTTCACTGCCAGAGGTAGCAGGGATGGGCACGGAAGGAAGTACTGAAGGAGCTTTATCCGCTACCCGCTTCAAGCGTTTGCGCTAGATGACCAGGGGAGGCGGAGAATCATCATCCTCTATGTCAATGGGTTCTGACTCATCTGAAGGTGGAGGAGGAGGTACTGGATCTGATGGAGGAGGTGGAGGCACATTCTTCTGTAAACCTGAATAGGTCAAGAAGGCAGACAAATATGATCCATATGTGACATTGGTAACATTACCCCTGGTGACTTTGACGAAATGTTGATCCATTTTAGTGAGGAGGTAAGTGCTCCAATCAATAGCAACTCCTTTCAACACCATCTTGGAAGCTGTAAAAAGCTCTTTGGACAAATATTGGGATGGCGTTTTGGCAGGCATAAACCTGTCCTGGAGAAACTGACAGATCATCTTCCATACGGGATCATTGATCATGGAAAAGGAAACTCCTGAAGAGTTGATCACCTTCTTAACATCCAGCGTTTCCCTTGTCTGCTTTTGCAACAGCTTCAGAATCTCTTCATTAGAGAAAAGTTGACGAGTGGTAACAAAAGGTTCACCTTTGGAGGGAAGAGACATAGCCTTCCCTAAGCCGCGAGGTGTCAAAGTCATAGAAATTCCCTGAACTAGGCCTGTCTTCTTACTGTAAGAGGCCAGAAACTCATCACATAAGGACGGATCCTCTGGAAGCAATGGAAAAGAAGTAGCCACAAAAGCAGCAAGTCCCGCCTTCGTGAGAGGCTCAAAAGTAAGTAGGGAAGAGTAATCCCTACTGACTAAGGGGACGTACTGGATAGGGGGAGGAGCATGAGAAGGCGCCATTCAGATGGTTACACACACACCACAAACACAGACAATCAAGGAGAATGCCTGCAAAGCAACAGACAAAAATCCAAGGATAAGAGAACAACCAAAACAATAAAACGTGACTCGACCAACTAACCCCAAGCAAACCACATCCTAGAAAAAATTCGACATAACCTTGAGGCAAATGCGATCGAAAGCTTCATGCTATCCATCAGACAAACACCCAGAACCCCGTATCAGGCAAGAAAAGAAAAAACTGCATACCGTACCGGTAACCGTAACAAAGACAGTAAACCAAAATAATACCACATCCGACACATATCAAGACTACATCGTTGATAAACCAGTGGTTGACCATGGAAATAACTCCAACGACTGCGCATACCCATCCCATGAAACGGTTTATTAAAAAGGAGAATTAAGTGCAGTGAGGGAGGATTAATTTACTGAAGGGTTGATTTTAATAAATTATTAAGAATGGGTGAAGTTTTATTAAGTGATAAACCTTAGCAAAAAAACGGCGGTTCCTTATTATAAATTTAATTACCAATTATTAGGTTAAAGCGGTACTTTAATTCGAATCCCGGACTTCGATACCCAGACTGGGTCTCTAAATGCAAGTTCATTGATTACAAATTAAGATGATGTGGAGCGCTTTTTTGCCAGCGTGTGCTCATGTGACGGCTAGTTCATTTTAATTAAAAATTAAAGTGCCTCTGTAGCGCACGTAGTGCGTGCTAAGTGAACGGCGGGTTTATTTTAATTAAAAAGATATGTGTGTGTTGAGTGCGAATGCGCGTGGAAACTGTGGGTGAATAAAGAGTTCATTTTAACAATTAATTTGTGATTAAGGGAGAAATGAAAATAAATAAAGCACATAAAATAAATACCTGGAAGGGGTGTGTATGTAATGCCTAAATACGCACGGAAGAGTCCCCCAAAAGAAGTGAATCCAGTAAAGGAAAAGTAAAGACCACTGACGAAACAACAAAGACAACTCCTTAGTGGATGTGTTGAATTTGTTTTTGTTGGTTTTTTAATTTTTGTGATTTGTGATTATTTATGGTTGGTTTTTGTTTTTGTGGTTGTTTTGTTGTTTGGTTTTTTGTTTTTGATTTTTTTTTAAATAGGGGTTCCATGTATGAAAATATTTTAAAGTGAAAAATAAATTTTGAAATAAAAAATGAATGGAAAAGGGTCAAGAGGGATGAGGGGAATTTTGTATAATTTTTTAGAATTTTTTACTATTTTTAAATGAATTTTCTACATTTGTAGGTAAGTTGGGGGATAAATTGGGAAATATTTAATTTTTAAAAATTTTGGGGTTGGAAATTTCCAGCTGACAAATTTCCAAAAATTGGCAAAAAGCGAAGGGAATTTTTAAAAAAATTTCTGAAATTTTATGAGGTGGAAATTTATTTATAAATTAATGAAATCAGTTAAATCAGGAAAATCAGCTTAGTTTGGTAAGTAAGTTCAAATTAAGTCAGCTAAGTCCTGTTAGTCTGTATAAGTCATGTAAGTCTGACTAAGTCAAGTTAGGTTAGTCAAAAGGAACTAGTTAGTCTAGGTGAAGTCAGATAAGTCAATTAGGGGGACTAAGTCACTAGATACTAACCTAAAGGGGGTTAGTTAACCTAAGTAGGGTTAGGGTTAGGGTTAGGGTTAGGGTTAGGGACCTAACTAGGGTGAGGGGGAACTAACCTAACTAGGGTTAAGGGGGTGGGGGTTAGGTTAGGCTTACTAACCTAACTAGGGTTAGTTAGGTGGGGGTTAGGTTAGGCTTACTAACCTAACTAGGGTTAATTAGGACTAACCTAAGTAGGGTTAATTAGGACTAATCTAACTAGGGTTAATTAGAACTAATCTAACTAGGGTTAATTAGATGAGTTCATTAAGTTCATTAAATGAAATCAAGTTAGGGTAACTGGTTAGAAGTTAGGGTAACTAACCTAATGGTTAGTTAGGAGGAGGAGGAGGAGGAGTAGGAGGAGGAGGGTGGCGGCGGCTTCCGGCGGCTGCGGTTCGGCAGGTGGCGGCTCCGACTGTGGAAGACGGCGGCACGACGGGAGGCGACTCCTACGACGGGCGGCGGCGCTACTGGACAACGGCATGACCGGAGACAACTCCAGCGACGGGCGGCGGCGGTTCGGTAGGTGGTCGGCGGCGGTGCGGGAGGGTTCGGCAGGCGGCGCGGGAGTAGGGGCGGAGGGCGGAGGAGGCAGGTCAGGAGAGAAGGGAGGACGGGGAAGAAGAAGGAGGGAGGCGGCAGGGCAGGGGAGAAGAAGGAGAGGTGGGGAAGAAGAAGGAGGGAGGCGGCAGGGCAGGGGAGAAGAAGGAGAGGTGGCGGGGAAGGGAGAAGAAGGAGAGAGAGAGATAAGAGAGGGGGGAAGAGAGAGAGAGAGAAAGAAGAGAGGGGAGGGCAGTTGAGAGGGAGGGCGAGAGGGGAGGGTGAAAAGAAAAAGTAATTAATCAATTAATTAATTAATTAATTAATTAATTAATTTTTGTTGTTTAAAAAAAAAAAAACAAAAGGAGAGGGGAGAATTTGCGGTGACCGAAGTGAAAAGGCGTCTGGATGTAGGGACGGAGCACATGGACATGACCGGGGCACGTTAAGACGCGTAAAATTGAAAAAGGACGCGTTCACGCACAAGACGGAGCGCGTAAAAACTCATAAAAATAAAAAAAAATTAATAACTCCCAATCCGGACGTCAAAACGAAATGGCAAAAAAACAAAAAGTGGGCAGGACGGCAGGGAGAAGACAGGAAAAATATCCGACGGAGGTTCCGGGAGGGGTAAAGGGTGGTCACGTGCAAAAAACACAAAAAACGAACCAAAAAACGCAAGTAAAAATTAATATCGGAAGATCTGTGCATCGGAACGAGGTGCAATAAAAAGGAAAAATGTGTAGAAAGACATGCCTGACAATCCTATCACATCAAAACATAGTTCCGACTGAGATAAGATGCGTTCACATGGGAAAAACCCGAAAAACAAACCCAAAAATGGGATCGGAAATTAATATCGGATGAACCGTGCATCGGAATGACATGCAATAAGAAGGAAAAATGTCCGCAGGAAGGAGTGGCACAGGGTTATTACATTAAACTGCAGTTCTGGTGGAAGTAGGAGGGGTTCACATGTGAAAAACACCAAAAAGATACCCGAAAACTCATTTAAAAATTAATAAGTAAAAATCCAGAAGGCGAAAGAGGAGGGAGGAAAAAGGAAAAAGGTGGGGGAAGACACAGGGGACACGGTTGTCAAATCAAATTGGAATTCCGAGGCAAACAGGGCAGGTTCACATGGAAAAATGTCAAAAAGACGCACGAAAAAGTCTTAAAAAACCGGAAAATTAATAGTGGACAAACCGTGTATCGGAATGACTCGAAGTAAAAAGGAAAAATGTCAGGGAAAAAGTGGTTGTCAGGGCTATGATGTCAGATCATGGTTCCGAAGCAAGAAAAGCGCGTTCACATGGAAAACCGGCTAATTTATGCAAAATGCTTCAAAAATTAATAACTCAAAAACCGTGCACCAGAATAGGGGTAGGTAAAAAGGAAAAATGGTCAGGTCAAAGGGAGGAACAGGGCTATAAGGTTGGATGTGGACTTCGGTGAACGTAAGGTGCATTCACATGGCAGGACCTTAAAAGCAAGGATTGAAGGAAAACTGCAAGGGAACAGCCCCAAGGGTGGGTGGAACATAACCGGGTGGGTGGGAAGGGACCCCATCAAGGTAACAGCAAGGCATGGCATACATGCATGAGCAAGTTAAGGCATATGCAGAAGGGTATGCAATGTAGACGCGTAGGGACGCGTCCCCACACTTAAGACCTCAACAGATAGGGTTAACCGAGCAACAAGGACCTAGGACCACGCCACAGACCATCCACTAACTTCCCCACACTTAAAACATGAACGTCACGGGGAAACTGAAGGTGTAGGGTTAGAAAAACTTGGCCCATTTTGTTGAGGATCAAGGTCAATTGTCGATGGCACTTCCTGTGTTGTTGTCAGCTTCTAGAGGTACCAAGGCATCTTCTCGGCACACGTCCATCATGGAAGGGACCATGTGGCAGCACCCAGGGAGGTAGCTGATGGAAGGAATCGCAGGAAATTTGTTGATGATGAGGGATACTACACTCAACTCACAATCACTCAAATGAAATGAAAGAACAGTCACTCGCCCCATGACTAATATTACTCGAGGAATGAGGATTGAAACCCATATCGCATACCCGGTTTAGGAATCAATAGGGGAATGGTGCAGAGGGAGTATGCCAGGGTGCACAGTTGATGGTGCATTAGTGCGTCCAACCCTGTCTGGCATAAGTGCAAGGAGAAAGGCAAGGGAGCCTTACAGTGTAGTGTACAGAACAAAGTGACGTGTCTTGTGATAACGGGAAAGACCCATCCCGTGGGTGCATAGGGAAACGGGAACATACCTGACTCCAAGTGTCATAACGTCCCTCAATCTCACCTCTCGGTAATTGATTAAAGAAACTCCAGTCACACTCAACCCACCCTCTGTCTCACTCTCTTTTGATAGTTACAGGAGGGTAGCCCGTTCTTGAAACCCGTTGATGTTATCCTCACAGTCACTTGTGCAAAGGTTGTATGCCTTGTGCGCATTTGATGGTGCAACTGTGCATCCCGCCCAGTGCCGGCATACGGTGCAAGAAGGAAGGCCAGGGAGCCTTATGGTACAGTGCACAGAAACAAATTGTGCTTTGTGTATTGAGAGGTCCATCCGGTGCGTGCAACACTTCATTCACACTACTCACCTCTCATTTGATTTGAAGGGAAAAGACTGGTCTCTCGCCCCACCCTCTATCTCACGCTCTATCGATAATTATAGAGGGCAACCATACTCACTTCCCCATCTGGTTAGGATGAAAGCTCACATCACTCATTTGTTTGTTGCATCATCAGTTGTTGAAGAGGCGGACCCAGGAAGGTAGCCATCAAATCGAACGTTGTGTTAGATAGGACATGTCGTCTGCGAGAGGACAGGTAGACACTCTGTAGAGAGACCCAGGACACAACGTACCAAGGGAGGTAGCTTCGGAATTGGATCCTGGGGATATCAATTAATGAATCCACTTTCTGGACTACTGGGTGTTACCACCTTTTCCACAGCCAGCTTCCCGCCCAAGGGTGTTTACCACCTTTTCTTGGAACGAGGCCTGCTATGACAGGGAATTGCTTCCTTTTCTCTCATAACAAATTTGTTTTTATTTTTTTTTTCTCTCTTTTTTTTGTTTAATTTTTTTTTCCCTATTTCCGAGGATGTTTCCACCTTTTCTCGAAGAATAGGTCGGCATGACAGGGACCTAAGTCCTTTTCTCCCATGACCGATATGTTTTTTTTTTCTTTTTCTTTCTTTCTTTCTTTTTTTCTTTTTTTTTTCTTCGAATTGAGCAAGGGAATGGTAGAAAGACCATTTGTCAGAACCAACCTCACCACTGTCGCTAGTGGAAAATAGAGGATAAGAGATCAAGGCTGGGAGGGGGATTTGAGGGGACAGAGGGTTGCGTCCACCTCATCAGAAGTGGCTGAAGAACGGCTATCAGAAGCAGCATCATAAGAAGTACAGTGCCACGCCAACGAGGGAAAGGATCAAATGACCATGATTGTCAGGATCCCCAAGGAGGGAAGTACTTCTTCAGGCGATATCCATTGATCAGGAAGGGATCATCAGAGGCATCAACGGTTTGCACTTGGACAGAGCCATTAGGGTTGACGGCAAGTACCTTATATGGGCCCATCCACTGCTGTTGGAGCTTGCCAGGAAACTTGCCAAATCGTGAATCATAGGCTAGAACCAAATCACCTTCTTTGAACTCCTTGTGCTTGATGAAGCTATCATGGTAAGCCTTACGTCGAGCTTGCGTGGCTTCCATGCACTGGAGAGCCATCCTACGAATTTCATCCAAACATTCCAGGTGTAGGAGACGGCGTTGCAGTGAATCATCGTCCCCCAAACGCTCTTTGATAGCCACTCTCAAAGAGGGTAATTCCAGTTCAACAGGAAAAACAGCTTCTGTACCATACACTAGCTGGAAAGGTGTCAGTCCTGTTGCTGCTTTATGGGAGGTTCTTTACGCCCAGAGGGCCTCTATAAGTCGATCATCCCAATCACGACGATGTGCGGCAATTGTTCTTATCAGAATTGAGCAAAGGATGCGATTCGTGACTTCGACTTGGCCATTGGCTCTGGGGTAATAAGGAGTGGACTTGCGATGGCGGATCTTATACAACTCTATCAACTCTTCCATGACTTTGTTAAGGAAATGAGTGCCTCTGTCACTTACCAGCTCTAAGGGACTGCCAAAACGGGTAATGATATTCTCATATATGAACAGGGCCACGCTGTTACCATCGTCCCGCTTTAGGGCTTTAGCTTCACACCACTTTGTAACATAATCCGTACATACGAGGATGTATCGATTCTGCTTCCTTCTGGTAGGAGGATCGATTGGGCCTACGAAGTCGATGCCCCATTTCTCAAACGGCTTCAGGGGAAGGATAAGTTGTAGTGGCATGGCACTTGTCTTCGTGGGTTTCCCCATTCTTTGACAAGCATCACATCTTTTACAGTAATCATAGGCATCCTTATGAATGGTAGGCCACCAATAACCTGCTAGTAGAGTCTTCCTGGCTGTAGCTTCTCCTGCAAAGTGGCCTCCACATGGCTCGTCATGGCAAGCCTTCAGAACAATCCCAATCTCATTTCCTACAACACATCTTCTGAGCACTTCATGTTTGCCTTTCTTGTACAGTGGGCCACCTAGCAGGGTGTATGGGGCTGATTCTAGCATGAGCTTCTTCCTTTCTCGACTAGAAATGCCAGGAGGGTACTGTTGGGTTGCCAGCAGATTGGCAATGTCTGCATACCAGGGAGTTATAGTTTCCACCAAGAATAGGGAAGCATCAGGGAGGTCGGGATCGTCCTGCTCCTCGTCTGCAATTTGTGGGATACGCGATAGATGATCAGCCAGAACATGGGAACGACTGGGCTTAGTAATCACCTCAAAGTCGAACTCCTGGAATAAAAGGAGCCATCTCATCATTCGTCCTTTCACATCTGCTTTGTTCATCAGGAAGGACAGGGCCTCATGATCCACATAAAATTTAAAGTGGGTGGATAGGAGGTAGTGGCGAAACTTCTCTAGGGTAAACACCATTGCCAAGCACTCCAGCTCTGTCACTGTATAGTTCCGTTCTCTATCTGTGACTTTTCGGCTTGCGTAATAGATCGGTTGATCCAGCTTCAAGGAGCCCTTCTGGCAAAGGACAGCACCTAAGCCTTCAATAGATGCATCCGTGTGTACATGGAACTCTTTCGTCCAATCAGGAGGTTGCAGAATGGGTGCCTCAATCAGGCACTACTTCAGAGTGTGGAAGGCTTTGTCACATTCTTCCGTCCAAGTAAACTCTGCATCTTTCCTCAGAAGCTTGTGCAAGGAGGTTGCCTTTATTGCAAAATGAGCTATGAACCTTCTGTAGTAACCCACATGGCCTAGGAATCCCCTCAACTGTTTGAGGTTGGTGGGTGCTATCAGAGCTGCGATCTTTTCGATCTTTGCAGGGTCTGTTGATATCCCTTGTGCAGAGACAATGTGGCCCAACAGAACTCCGGAAGAGACCCCAAAGATGCATTTGTCGAGGTTGAGGGAAATCCCATACTCCCGACATCGGTCAAAGCATTGTTCCAGGTGTCCCCAGTGTTCACAGATCAAACTATAGACACAGAACTCATCCAAATATACCTCAATGAAATCGTGTAGATGATTTTGAAATGCGGCCATCACTGTTGAGATATCGAGCTCCACTCGTGATACGCCAGGGTGATCGTTGTGTATTTATGTCACCGACTTGTCAGTTGCAGACGCGGTTGGTACACCGCCCATGAATAATAGCTACATGATAGCTATCCTTATCTACTCTAGTTCGTGGCTCAGTTAGTATGCTACCTTAGTTAGTTGAGTTTGGTTTGAGACCCATATATAGGGTTATTCTATTTCTTTGTACTTGAGTTTTTTTGGCTTACACAACTAAGAAGAGGAAAACTGTTTTCAGCCTCCACCCTTGTGTGTATTCCCCCATTGTGCAAGCAAGAAAGCTACAAGTGAGACTCCTTCCTTCTCTCCCACAATCTTGACATGGTATCAGAGCCTTATTCGTGGTAAGGAGCTCAAGAAAGCAAGCCAAGCTCGCGGTGTTCTGGTAAGAGGAGCAATGTTGCTTTCATTTTCTGTTTTGGGAGCAGATCTCTGCAGGTAGCACAGCCGGAAAGTGCAGGAGTGCATTGTCTCAGGTTGAGACGCCCTTCGCGGTGAAGCAAGAGGGCAATATATGCTGCGGGATAGGACTTTAGCCCTTGGCGACCTTGTTTTTTTGATTTGAGGCCATTTCGGGGCCTGTTTTGGAGGCGGAAGTTTTCTGCACGCACTCAGGAAAAGGCCCAGTTTTATGCTGTGTAGCCACTGTTCTACAGGTCGGTGAAAAGTTACTGTAGAAATTGCATTGTTTGCTTGTGCATAGAGACATTGGGAGTTACAGAATCATCCCTGTTTCCTGTTGATGCAAAATCGTCACTAGGAAGTGACTGTGTGGTCAAATACCACTTTCGTCAGTTTTGCAGATTTGCCTTTGTGAGGCTGAAGCTGTGTTCTTTGCAGTGACAATTTTTTGCAGTGTTCTGTAATGGCGTCTGATTCTCTCTCACAGATTGTCACTGAAAAGCTTGACAAGAACAACTTCCAAGCATGGAAGTTTAGAATGACGAATTTCCTTATGGAAAAAGGATATTGGGAATTTGTTGCAAGAAATAAAGAAGAACCAGTTCTTCTTGATGTTTCCAATCAACAGCAAATGCAGGCATTCAAAGCATGGCATGAGAGAGCCAGGAAAGTTATGTACTGGTTGTCTATCAGTATTTCAGACTCTATGATTGTGCATATTCAGGATGCAAGTACGCCAAAGGAGGCATGGGATACTCTGTCAAAAATGTATAGCACAAATACGCAAGCGAGGAAAATGACTACCACATGAAGGTGAAGAAGATCACAGATGCACTTGCTTCCATTGGGTCGCCAGTGGAAGATGATGATTTAGTTTCTGACCTTGAATGGTCTAGGAAAGGATTATGCACAGTTTCGGACATCCATTTCAGTTCGTGAAAGATTTCCTAATTTTGAGGAGTTGATTGCTCTTCTAATTTCTGAGGAGCAGAGAAATGGTGGTGCATCTTCTTCAGGAGGAACTTCAAAAGAAGCTGTCTTCTACTCAAATGCTGGAAGAGATAGAGGCAGAGGTAGAGGAGGCCGATTTGGAGGCCGTGGTAGAAATCAGAATATGCAGCAAACTCAAGAAAACTAGTCCTATGGAGGAGGACGTGGTAACTCTAGAGGCAGGGGGAGCCAAAGAGGTCATGGTGGATGGCAAAGAGGCCAAAATGCAAACAGTAATGTTGAATGCTACTACTGTGGTAATATGGGTCATATGGCTAAAGACTGCTATAAAAAGCAGAATGACATCATGAATGGAAAACTGCAATAAGGGAATTATGCATCTTCTAGTAGACAGGGTGATGACAGAAATGAGCATTTGTTTATGGTGCAGCACATGAACAATTCTGTGACAAGTGTAGAAGAAAGCAATGATGTATGGTATGTTGACTCAGGTGCATCAAACCACATGACAGGTCATGCAGAATGGATGGAGGATGCAAGGAAAATGGAAAAACCAGGATTTGTGGAGACTGGTGATGATACTGCACATCCTATTGTGCAGATTGGAAAAATTCCTTTGTCTATGCAGGATGGGAAAAAGAAATATATGTCCGATGTATTTCATGTCCCGAATATCACCAAGAATCTGGTTTCTGTTGGTCAAATGGTTGAGCAGGGCTTGCAGGTCAGATTTAATCCTCATGGATGCTTTGTTGAGGATATGAAAAATAAAGGTCACTTGATAGCAAAAGGAAAGAAGAAGGGCAGAATGTTTACGTTGGATGCAGACATGCCTGAATTGAGTGCATCAATGTTTGCACATGGGACCGGTGTAGTTGCAGATATTGATATCTGGCATAAACGCATTGGTCATGTTAATGTACAGCGACTTAAATCAATGCAGGCCCAAAACATTGTTGCAGGATTGCCAAAATTCAAGGTTGCAGAAATGCATAAGGTATGTGAAGCCTGTCAGTTTGGAAAACAGGCAAGGAAACCATTTCCTAGACATGTTCAAGAGAGTGAGAAGCCATTGGAATTAATCCACTCTGATGTGTGGACTACTAAAGCTGCATCTCTTGGAGGCTGTCATTATTTTATCACTTTTATTGATGACTATAGCAGAAAAATTTGGGTGTATTTTATGAAAAAGAAAAGTGAAGTTTTTGGGCATTTCAAAACTCTTAAAGCTATGGTTGAAAAAGAAACAGGCTTGCAAATAAAATGCCTAAGGTCAGATGGAGGGGGAGAGTACCTCTCAAATGAGTTTGCAAGGTTCCTGCAGGAGCATGGCATAAAGCAGCAATATTCATGCAGTCATACCCCACAACAAAATGGAATTGCAGAAAGAAAAAGCAGGCATATTGGAGAGGTATCTCGTGCCATGCTCAATGAAAAAGACTTGCCAGATTTTTATTGGGCTGAAGCAGTTGCTACAGCAGTCTACATAATGAACAGGACTCCCACTGCAGCAATACATGGGATGACTCCAGAGGAGAGGTATACTGGTAGAAAATCAGATATTTCTCATTTGAAAATTTTTGGTTGCATTGCCTATGTACATGTGCCAGATGAGCTGAGATCCAAGTTGGATCCAAAAGCTGAGAAGTGCATCTTTATTGGTTACTCTCTGCAGCAAAAAGGATATAGATGCTATAACCCTTCTACTTGTAAGTTTACAGTGAGTAGAGATGTTGTTTTTGATGAGATGAGTAGCTGGTATAAACCAGTAAATGTGATTGATGATGTAGATGCACAAAATGGTAATGCTGCACAGAATTCACAGCAGCAGTCAAAATATTAGTGGACCTGGAGCGTCCTCTAGCAGTGGTTCACATTCTTCGCCATGGACAGGCAGATTAAGATCAGGAGAATCTTCTCAAAGCAATGCAGATAGTGGTATGCAGGTATCACGAAAAGGAAAAGAGAAGGTTGATCAACCCATGTTTGATGTGAATGCAGGTCACTCTTATGTGGATGGTGAATCCAGTGGCTCAGAACAGAGCATTGATGATAAGTTGGGTATTCCTTCTATTTTTACACCTGGAGTAAGGAAGACCAGGGATGTTTTGAGAGCACCTAGGAGTGAACCTACTTTGCGCAGGTCTACCAGAGCTAGGTATCCTGTGGATAGGCTGAAATATGATGGATTTACAGCCATTCACTATGCATATATGGTTAAAGTGATACAGGAACCAGAACCCACTTCTTTTGAGGAAGCCATGGGAAAAGAAAAATGGGAGAAAGCCATGGATGAAGAAATGGATGCCTTGGAAGAAAATGCTACATGGGAATTGGTACCTTTACCTAAAGGTAAAAACGCAATTGGCTGTAAGTGGGTTTATAAGGTGAAGCACAATGCAGATGGTTCTGTGAACAGATACAAGGCAAGATTAGTAGTCAAGGGGTATGCACAAACATATGGCATTGACTATGAAGAAACATTCAGTCCGGTTGCAAGGATGGCAACCGTAAGAGCAGTCATTGCTATGGCTGCATCAAAGGGATGGTCTTTACATCAGATGGATGTAAAGAATGCCTTCTTGCATGGTGATTTGCAAGAAGAGGTCTATATGGAGCAGCCACCAGGTTATGTGCATGCTGTTCATCCTGAGTTTGTTTACAGGTTGAAGAAAGCTTTGTATGGCTTGAAGCAAGCACCTAGAGCATGGTCTGACAAGATAGGACAGTATCTTGTCACTATTGGCTTTCAGATTTCCAAGGCAGATTTCTCACTTTATGTGAGAAAAACAGAGAATGGTATTATGCTACTTGTCATTTATATTGATGATTTGATTATGACAGGTGACAGTGATGAAGATATCCTTCATGTGAAAATGCTATTGAAGCAGAAGTTTGAGATGAAGGATTTGGGAGAGCTGCGTTATTTCTTGGGCATTGAGGTGATTAGATCACCAAGTGGGATATAGCTCTTGCAGAGGCAGTATGGATTGGACATGCTGTCCAAATATGGGATGACAGGCTGTAAGCCTATTTCAGTTCCTTTGGAGCAGAATGTGAAGCTAAGCGCAGATGCAGGTGAGCTTCTGGAAGACCCTACTATGTACAGACGCATAGTAGGAAGCTTGATTTATATGACTATTACCAGGCCAGATTTGAGCTATGCTGTTGGATTGGTAAGTCAGTTTATGCAGGGTCCAAGGAAACCGCATTTGGATGCAGCTAGACGCATACTCAGGTATGTGAAGTCCACATTGCAGTATGGACTATTTTATGAGACTGGGGTTCAGATACAGTTGCATGGATACACTGATGCTGATTGGGCTAGTAGTATTTCTGATAGACGATCTACCAGTGGATATGTGTTCTCTTTTGGGAGTGCTGCAGTCACTTGGAGCAGCAAGAAACAGCCTACAGTTGCCTTGTCGAGCACAGAGGCTGAGTACAGGGGTGCAGCAATGGTTGCATTGTCAAGATTGTGGGAGAGAAGGAAGGAGTCTCACTTGTAGATTTCTTGCTTGCACAATGGGGGAATACGCACAAGGGTGAAGGCTGAAAACAGTTTTTCTCTTCTTAGTTGTGTAAGCCAAAAGAACTCACATACAAAGAAATAGAAGAACCCTATATATGGGTCTCAAACCAAACTCAACTAACTAAGGTGGCATACTAACCAAGCCACGAACTAGAGTAGATAAGGATAGCTATCATGTAGCTATTATTGATGGGCGGTATACCAACCGCATCTGCAACTAACACGTCGGTGACATAAATGCACAACGGTCACCCTGGCATATCACGAGTGGAGCTCGATATCTCAACACTCCCCCTCGAGCTCAATCCCAATTCCTGCACACCGAGCAGGTCTCTGAACTTGCGCAGCTTCTCTGTGCCCAATGCCCTTGTAAATATGTCAGCTACCTGATCCTCTGTGCTGACATAAACTAGATCAATAAGACCTAGTAAAACCCTCTCTCGCACATAGTGATAATGCACCTCAATGTGCTTTGTTCTAGCATGATAGACTGGGTTATTTGCCAAGTGTATACTACTCATGTTGTCACAATAAATGACAACTGGCCCATCTGTAGACTGATGCATATCATAAAGTAGCTTATGCAACCAAGCTACCTCACATGCAACCATTGCTGCACCCCTATACTCAGCCTCTGTGCTCGACAAGGCAACTGTAGGCTGTTTCTTGCTGCTCCAAGTGACTGCAGCACTCCCAAAAGAGAACACATATCCACTGGTAGATCGTCTATCAGAAATACTACTAGCCCAATCAGTATCAGTGTATCCATGCAACTGTATCTGAACCCCAGTCTCATAAAATAGTCCATACTGCAATGTGGACTTCACATACCTGAGTATGCGTCTAGCTGCATCCAAATGCGGTTTCCTTGGAGCCTGCATAAACTGACTTACCAATCCAACAGCATAGCTCAAATCTGGCCTAGTAATAGTCATATAAATCAAGCTTCCTACTATGCGTCTGTACATAGTAGGGTCTTCCAGAAGCTCACCTGCATCTGCGCTTAGCTTCACATTCTGCTCCAAAGGAACTGAAATAGGCTTACAGCCTGTCATCCCATATTTGGACAGCATGTCCAATCCATACTGCCTCTGCAAGAGCTATATCCCACTTGGTGATCTAATCACCTCAATGCCCAAGAAATAACGCAGCTCTCCCAAATCCTTCATCTCAAACTTCTGCTTCAATAGCATTTTCACATGAAGGATATCTTCATCATTGTCACCTGTCATAATCAAATCATCAACATAAATGACAAGTAGCATAATACCGTTCTCTGTTTTTCTCACATAAAGTGAGAAATCTGCCTTGGAAATCTGAAAGCCAATAGTGACAAGATACTGTCCTATCTTGTCAGACCATGCTCTAGGTGCTTGCTTCAAGCCATACAAAGCTTTCTTCAACCTGTAAACAAACTCAGGATGAACAGCATGCACATAACCTGGTGGCTGCTCCATATAGACCTCTTCTTGCAAATCACCATACAAGAAGGCATTCTTTACATCCATCTGATGTAAAGACCATCCCTTTGATGCAGCCATAGCAATGACTGCTCTTACGGTTGCCATCCTTGCAACCGGACTGAATGTTTCTTCATAGTCAATGCCATATGTTTGTGCATACCCCTTGACTACTAATCTTGCCTTGTATCTGTTCACAGAACCATCAGCATTGTGCTTCACCTTATAAACCCACTTTCAGCCAATTGCATTTTTACCTTTAGGCAAAGGTACCAATTCCCATGTAGCATTTGCTTCCAAGGCATCCATTTCTTCATCCATGGCTTTCTCCCATTTTTCTTTTCCCATGGCTTGCTCAAAAGAAGTGGGTTCTGGTTCCTGTATCACCTTGACCATATATGCATAGTGAATGGCTGTAAATCCATCATATTTCAGCCTATCCACAGGATACCTAACTTTGGTAGACCTGCGCAAAGTGGGTTCACTCCCAGGTGCTCTCAAAACATCCCTGGTCTTCCTTACTCCAGGTGTAACAATAGAAGGAATACCCAACTCATCATCAATGCTCTGTTCTGAGCCACTAGATTCACCATCCACATAAGAGTGACCTGCATTCACATCAAACATGGGCTGATCAACCTTCTCTTTTCCTTTTCGTGATACCTGCATATCACTATCTGCATTGCTTTGAGAAGATTCTCCTGATCTCAATCTGCCTGTCCATGGCGAAGAATGTGAACCACTGCTAGAAGACGCTCCAGGTCCATAATATTTTGTGATTGCTGCTGTGAATTCTGTGCAGCATTACCATTTTGTGCATCTACATTGTCAATCACATTTACTGGTTTATACCAGCTACTCATCTCATCAAAAACAACATCTCTGCTCACTGTAAACTTACGAGTAGAAGGGTTATAGCATCTATACCCTTTTTGCTGCAGAGAGTAACCAATAAAGATGCACTTCTCAGCTTTTGGATCCAACTTGGATCTCAACTCATCTGGCACATGTACATAGGCAATGCAACAAAAAAATTTCAAATGAGAAATATCTGGTTTCCTACCAATATACCTCTCCTCTGGAGTCATTCCATGTATTGCTACAGTGGGAGTCCTATTCATTATGTAGACTGCTGTAGCAATTGCTTCAGCCCAATAAAAATCTGGCAAGTCTTTTTCATTGAGCATGGCACGAGATACCTCTCCAATAAGCATGTTTTTCCTTTCTGCAATTCCATTTTGTTGTGGGGTATGACTGCATGAATATTGTTGCTTTATGCCATGCTCCTGCAGGAACCTTGCAAACTCATTTGAGAGGTACTCTCCCCCTCCATCTGACCTTAGGCATTTTATCTGCAGACCTGTTTCTTTTTCAACCATAGCTTTAAGAGTTTTGAAATGCCCAAAAACTTCACTTTTCTTTTTCATAAAATACACCCAAACTTTTCTACTATAGTCATCAATAAAAGTGACAAAATAATGACAGCCTCCAAGAGATGCAGCTTTAGTAGTCCACACATCAGAGTGGATTAATTCCAATGGCTTCTCACTCTCTTGAACATGTCTAGGAAATGGTTTCCTTGCCTGTTTTCCAAATTGACAGGCTTCACATATCTTATGCATTTCTGCAACCTTGAATTTAGGCAATCCTGCAACAATATTTTGGGCCTGCATTGATTTAAGTCGCCGTACATTAATATGACCAATGCGTTTATGCCAGATATCAATATCTGCAACTACACCGGTCCCATGTGCAAACATTGCTGCACTCAATTCAGACATGTCTGCATCCAATGTAAACATTCTGCCCTTCCTCTTTCCTTTTGCTATCAAGCGACCTTTATTTTTCATATCCTCAACAAAGCATCCATGAGGATTAAATCTGACCTGCAAGCCCTGCTCAACCATTTGACCAACAGAAACCAGATTCTTGGTGATATTCGGGACATGAAATACATCGGACAGGTATTTCTTTTTCCCATCCTGCATAGACAAAGGAATTTTTCCAATCTGCACAATAGGATGTGCAGTATCATCACCAGTCTCCACAAATCCTGGTTTTTCCATTTTCCTTGCATCCTCCATCCATTCTGCATGACCTGTCATGTGGTTTGATGCACCTGAGTCAACATACCATACATCGTTGCTTTCTTCTGCACTTGTCACAGAATTGTTCATGTGCTGCACCATAAACAGATGCTCATTTCTGTCATCACCCTGTCTACTAGAGGATGCATAATTTCCTTGTTGCAGTTTTCCATTCATGATGTCATTTTGCTTTTTATAGCAGTCTTTAGCCATATGACCCATTTTACCACAATAGTAGCATTCAACATTACTGTTTGCATTTTGACCTCTTTGCCATCCACCACGACCTCTTTGGCTCCCCCTGCCTCTAGAGTTACCACGTCCTCCTCCATAGGACTGGTTTTCTTGAGTTTGCTGCATGTTCTGATTTCTACCACGGCCTCCAAATCGGCCTCCTCTACCTCTGCCTCTACCTCTTCCAGCATTTGAGTAGAAGACAGCTTCTTTTGAAGTTCCTCCTGAAGAAGATGCACCACCATTTCTCCGTTCCTCAGAAATTAGAAGAGCAATCAACTCCTCAAAATCAGGAAATCTTTCACGAACTGAAATGGATGTCCGAAACTGTGCATAATCCTTTCCTAGACCATTCAAGGTCATAGAAACTAAATCATCATTTTCCACTGGCGACCCAATGGAAGCAAGTGCATCTGCAATCTTCTTCACCTTCATGTGGTAGTCATTGATGCTCATATTTTCTCTTTGCATATTATGCAACTCTTACTTGAGCTGCATTTTCTTGGCTTGAGTATTTGTGCTATACATTTTTGACAAAGTATCCCATGCCTCCTTTGGCGTACTTGCATCCTGAATATGCACAATCATAGAGTCTGAAATGCTGATAGACAGCCAGTACATAACTTTCCTAGCTCTCTCATGCCATGCTTTGAATGCCTGCATTTGCTGTTGATTGGGAACATCAAGAAGAACTGGTTCTTCTTCATTTCCTACAACAAATTCCCAATATCCTTTTCCCATAAGGAAATTCGTCATTCTAAACTTCCATGCTTGGAAGTTGTTCTTGTCAAGCTTTTCAGTGACAATCTGTGAAAGGGAATCAGATGCCATTACAGAAGACTGCAAAAAATTCTGTCACTGCAAAAACCATAGCTTCACCCTCACAAGGGAAAATCTGCAAAACTGGTGAAAGTGGTATTTGACCACACAGTCACTTCCTAGTGATGATTTTGCATCAACAGGCAACAGGGATGATTCTGTAACTCCCAATGTCTTTGCGCACAAGCATACAATGCAATTTCTACAGAAACTTTTCACCGACCTGTAGAACAGTGGCTGCACAGCATAAAACTGGGCCTTGTCCTGAGTGCGTGCAGAAAACTTCCACCTCCACAACAGGCCCCGAAATGGCCTCAAATCAAAAAAATAAGGTCGCCAAAGGGCTAAAGCCCTTGCCCGCAGTATATACTGCCCTCTTGCTTCACTGCGAAGGGCGTCTCAACCTGAGACAATGCACTCCTGCACTTTCCGGCTGTGCTACCTGTAGAGATCTGCTCCCAAAATAGAAAATGAAAGCAACACTGCTCCTCTTACCAGAACACCGCGAGCTTGGCTTGCTTTCTTGAGCTCCTTACCATGAACAAGGCTCTGATACCATGTCAAGATTGTGGGAGAGAAGGAAGGAGTCTCACTTGTAGCTTTCTTGCTTGCACAATGGGGGAATACACACAAGGGTGGAGGCTGAAAACAGTTTTTCTCTTCTTAGTTGTGTAAGCCAAAAGAACTCACATACAAAGAAATAGAAGAACCCTATATATGGGTCTCAAACTAAACTCAACTAACTAAGGTGGCATACTAACCAAGCCACGAACTAGAGTAGATAAGGATAGCTATCATGTAGCTATTATTCATGGGCGGTATACCAACTGCATCTGCAACTAACACGTCGGTGACATAAATGCACAACGGTCACCCTGGCATATCACGAGTGGAGCTCGATATCTCAACATGCATGTGAGGTAGCTTGGTTGCATAAGCTACTTTATGATATGCATCAACCTACAGATGGGCCAGTTGTCATTTATTGTGACAACATGAGTAGTATACACTTGGCAAATAACCCAGTCTATCATGCTAGAACAAAGCACATTGAGGTGCATTATCACTATGTGCGAGAGAGGGTTTTACTAGGTCTTATTGATCTAGTTTATGTCAGCATAGAGGATCAGGTAGCTAACATATTCACGAAGGCATTAGGCGCAGAGAAGCTGCGCAAGTTCAGAGACCTGCTTGGTGTGCAAGAATTGGGATTGAGCTCGAGGGGGAGTGTTGAGATATCGAGCTCCACTCGTGATACGCCAGGGTGACCGTTGTGTATTTATGTCACCGACTTGTCAGTTGCAGACGCAGTTGGTACACCGCCCATGAATAATAGCTACATGATAGCTATCCTTATCTACTCTAGTTCGTGGCTTGGTTAGTATGCCACCTTAGTTAGTTGAGTTTAGTTTGAGACCCATATATAGGGTTCTTCTATTTCTTTGTATGTGAGTTCTTTTGGCTTACACAACTAAGAAGAGAAAAATTGTTTTCAGCCTCCACCCTTGTGTGTATTCCCCCATTGTGCAAGCAAGAAAGCTACAAGTGAGACTCCTTCCTTCTCTCCCACAATGTTGACAATCATGACTCATTGGAAAGTAGGAGGGGCATTGCAGAGCCCAAATGGCATCACTCGGTAAGCGTAGGTCCCCCATTCTGTGGTGAAGGTTGTTTTGGATTAGTCCTCTTCTACGATTTGGACTTGGTTGTATCCGCTGAATCCATCCAAAAGGGAATAAAGCTCATGTCCTGCCATTGTGTCCAACAGTTGGTCTGTGAAAGGGATAGGAAAGTGATCCTTCTTTGTCTTGGAATTGAGCTTTCGGAAATCCACACATATTCGCAATTTGCCATTCTTCTTGGGTACAACCATGATGGGTGAAACCCATTCACTATTTGCCACTGGATAGATGAACTCGGCTTCCAGAAGCTTCAGCAGCTCCGCTTTCACCAACGTGGAATAATTCGGGTTCATTCGCCTCTGTCGTTTCCGTACTAGCTTGGCATCAGGCTCCAAGTTAATATGATGTTGACATATTGTGGGGTCAATCCCCTTTAGGTCTTTATAGGACCATGCAAACACGTCCAAATTTTCTTTCAACAAGTTGTACAAGGTTAACAACTCCTCTTCTGGGAGGCTGCTACCCACCTTCAAGTGGCGTTCAGTGCCATCTGCATCCACAAAGGTTAACTGTCTTTCACCTTCTACTTCACGGATGAAGGTCCCGCGGACTGCTTCTGGATACAGATCCGACTCCTTCAAGGGAGTGGTGTCCTCTTCGGATGTTCCACTAGAACCAACTTCTTCTTTTGGTGGAGACTTAATTTTCTCCTTGAGATGTTGGAATGGGATTAGAGCCGTTTCGGGTTTGGTTTCAAAATTAATTACCTCTTCGCTTGAAGACTCCTCTTCTAAAGATGACACATCCAGGAACGTCACATAACAGGGACCCTCTGATGCCTGTTGGGTTT
Source organism: Lygodium microphyllum (assembly GCF_053477565.2). NCBI lineage: Eukaryota > Viridiplantae > Streptophyta > Polypodiopsida > Schizaeales > Lygodiaceae > Lygodium > Lygodium microphyllum. The sequence continues at coordinate 150,338,719 of NC_141147.1, read as the reverse complement.
GTGGGACTGGTGCTTGTTGGCACGATGCATCATCATCATCTTTCTTTGGCAAAGATGGGTTAGGACGGCATGAGCCATTGCTGAAAGACGGCTTGTTCTTCTTAACCCATTTCTTATAAAGATTTTGCATATGAGAAGATCCATTTACCAAACCAAATGGTACCATCGCCATTCTGTCCCATAGCATGAGCTCATCTGCTTCTAATGCTTCTGTAACTTCTTCTTCATATATATCCTCGTCAAGTGGGATAGATTCTTCTGGTTCACTTTCATAACCTTCTTCTTCCATATCATATTCATCCTCTTCTGTCTCTGTCTCTGTCTCTGCTTTTGTCTCTGCTTCTGTCTCTGTAGGCGCTCTGTAACAGAAGAACAGATTCTCTGTTTCCTCTTCTGCCTCTGTCTCTGCTTCTACTTCTGCTATGACCATGTAACAGGGAGAGCAGTACATCCATGCTTCTATCTCAGTGTCAGAAGTGATTTCAGAAGTCATTCCCGGTTCAGGCAGGAAGTATTCACCCATTGATAATGGCTTTGCATCTTTTGGGAGTCGGCTTACAGTATCCACTGTTAAGGAACGTGCTACTGTTTTCTTGGGAAGGATCTGTTTGACAGCATCTTCGTCTGCTGATGTTCCATCCGTAGCCTCATTAGGGGAGTCAGAAGATAATTCCAAGGAAGTGGATCCATGTCCTTTTTGAGAACCATACAGTTTCAGCACCACTTTATTGGGCCCTCTACCCAAAGTCAAAGTTCCTTTGAACCAATCCGTCCTTGCTCGGGCTTCAAAAAGCCATGGTCTGCCCAGTAACAAAGGATAGGATGTACCATAAGAGTTTGGCTTCACCACCAGATAGGTTAGCCAATAATCTTTTCCAGCCACAGTAGTTTTCACATATGGGAGAATGCCCAAAGGCTTAATTCTACTCTGATCCGCCAGTCTGATGAGCCATTGGGTGGGTTGCACACCTTGTAGGCCTAGATCCTTCATTGTCACATCCGTCATAATGTTTACTGATGAACCACCATCAATCAGTGCATTTGCAATGAAGCAGCATTCTATCCACACGCCAGTCTCTGGAGTACCCGGATCTAGGAAAGCGTTAGCCACATCCACTTCTTTTACAGGCTCTGGAGCCTTGTTGGACTTTGTTGCTGTTGAGGGAGCAATCCTTAAGCCACGTCTTCTTGTCAGTATACTTTTGAACCTTTTTCGGCAACTGGGAGACAACATCAATAATTGTCAGAATGTGAGGTTTGGTTTAAAGGTATCTAGATCTTTGACCAGATCGTATTCCTTAATAGGATCCACTGGCTTCTCTAACCGATTAGGGAATGGGGCAACACCCATTTTCATTTTCCCTCTTTCTTCCAACAGAGGAATTACAGGAACTTCTTCTACCACTTGTGGCACTTCCTCCTCTTTTGTATCCTGGACCTCTGGTCCTATCTCTGTAACTATCTCTGTAACTCTCTATGGCACTATAGTGCTCTGTACGGCACTGTTAGGCTCTGTTCTGTTCTGTTCTTCTGGTGGAAGATTGAACTTCACTGTTCTGGCTGGAGGGTTATTTTCTTTCTGGATAGGTGGTTCCTTCTGCTTTGCACACGTGATGGCAACAACTTCCAATTCCACTAAATTGGAGGTAGGCTCTTGAGCCTTGGCCGGACTATCAGTAGCACTGTTTTTCACTGGGGCTGGGCTTGGACAGTCCTTTGCAGTGTGGCCTTCTCCTTTGCATCGACTGCATAAGGGCTTGTAATCCACTGACCTTCGAGGATTTGGACAATTTGGTGAGATGTGTCCCTTTTCTCCACATTTGTAACACTCCACTTCTGATCTCTGACCACTGCCAGACTGTCTTCCTCTGTAACTTTGAGAGGGAAATCTTCTGGGTCCGAAATTAGAACCAAACTCTCTAGGCTTGGGTCCAATATCTTGTGTTGTCATTTTGGATTCCAGCAAGTTGAATCTTGCGTCTTCTTCCTTCCTTCTCCTATCATGCATCTCCTTCAGAGAGCAAATGTCCTCTGTATGGTTCTTCCGCAAACAGTAGGAACAGAAGGCCCCAGGAATAGTTGGTTTTGGTGTACACTCAGTGGCTAAATGGCCTGCTTGATGACACTTACCACACCAAGTATTTGATCACATCACATCTCTTCCTGCTCCTGCAATGTTGGATATGCTCGCAGTATTCACTTTCAGCGTCTGTAGCTGCTCTGTAATCACATCCATCAACTCCTTTTTTATGTTTGCAACTGAGTTGGATAAGTAATCCTTCAAGATTTCTCCTCCGGACGTACTGGCAGGAGGGTTTTGAGGAGTCTCTGTAATCACTGCATAAACCGGTTGGGCTGGTACAGAGGGGTCTCTGTTCTGGTTCTGATTCAGAGCTCCTGTTTGAACTGTTGGCTGTTGACTCCAGTTGGTAGGATTCCACTGTTGCTGTTGATTTAGCATTGAGGAAATTGGTTGGGACCATTGCTGTTGTGGTTGCACCATCATTTGAGGCATGGATTGTGGCCGCTGTGGATTTGGTGCACTGTACTGTGATACCGGGGGCATCTGTTGGTAGGGATAGGGAACAGTCCCAAGAACTGCATTTGATGGATACATCATTCCTGGCATCAGAGGAGGTAGGACTCCTCTTCCTGTATTCATCGCTAATCTAGCTTCCACTTCATCGTACAGTCTTGCACCTTCTATTGCAACTTGCAGGGTGGCTGGTCTTTGCAGCTCCACAAACTTACGGACTTCTGGTTATAATCCTCTGAGAAACACCCCCTTCTGAATGCCATCATCTAGATTATGGTTAGTCCATCTCTTCAGGATGGATTCCATTCGTGAGACATAAGCTTCTACTCTTTCTCCAGAGGACTGACTTAGGTTCATAAATTCCTCTCGCATTCGCTCTTCAAAACCTTCACGCCTGAATTTAGTGAGGAAGGCCAACTTCAGGTCGTCCCATGTGCCAAAAGTTCATGCTGCTTGTCTCTCATACCACTGAAACGCCGCGCCCTTGAAAGTGGTGGGGAATATTGCTAACCAATGCTCAGGGGTTCTGGCATTGTTAGCCACACATGCTACCATAAACTCTGCTACATGAAGATCGGGGTCTTCATTGTACTCTCCCTTAAAAACTGGCAATGGAACTACATTCGCTGGACTGTCATCAATATTTCCAGGACGGATTTGGCTTGGAAGTGGACCTCCAGCAGGAGGAGGAAGGGCTTGATGTGCCATTGGGACTTCTATAAAGAGTTCCGCAAGGGCGTCAAAGGCGGCTTCTGCTGCGAGCTCGTTCTCAGCCTTGATTTTTGCTTTCTCTCTTCTCACGTACCTCTGGACTCGTTCTAACGCTTGCCTCTTTATTGCGTCATTCATCAGGGGGTTGGCTCCACTATGTTGTTAGTGCTCCACAGAGGGTTAACAGAAGGCTTCAGTCTCTGGAGGACTCTCTTGCCAACATTTCTTCTACTTCTTTCTTTTCAACGTCCTTGAATTCTGCTTTCATTCCATTGCACAGAGGAAGGTATTCAATTCTGAAGGTGTCAAAATGCATACGTCTGAGCATTGTGGTGGTACCATCATCATAGTAATGCCAACTTCTGATGGTTTCAACAGTGTATGTTGTGAAAAACACTCTGTCTACCAACTTCCAGTGGGTTGCTAATTGAACAAACAGAAGATTATCAATACACCAAGCATCCCATGTATCTTGCTGTTGAGCATCCACGAACAAATTTCAACTCTTTTCCTTCTTGTCTTTGTGAACCTCTACTGACCAAGACTCCTGAAGCTTCTTCACAATCTCCCATTGATGTTGTCTGGAAACTTCTCAATGAATGCCAAATCTTCCATGGATGGTCATTCTCTCTGTTTCTGCTCTTCGGTTTATTCCCAAATAGTTTGCCACCAAGATGCAAGTTTCTGCTGCTTCAACAGGAAGAGGAAACTATCCACCACATAGAGCATGCATCATGATGGTGATGTGTTTCCGCCATTGTGGGATGAACTTCTTGTGGAAAGTGGCTTTGATTATGAGAAATTCCAACTCTTCAGTGGAAGAAGGAACTTTACAAACATCCATTGAATTCTTCTCTTCTTGGCAATGCCATTTCCTTCATTTTCAGCCTCTTCTGGTGCTTGTTGATGGCAAGCTTCCCCGGCGTGCACCAAAAACATGGAGCCCCAAGAGGAACACCAAGGAAAAGGGAATTCTCTTGCAAGAAAATCTATCTTGTAACATCAAAAATCTTGTTTATTATGTTTCATATGATCACAATGAAGAAAAGAACACCAGGCATAACAAATCTTCATACAACATCATGTAGATCTCCCACGGATTTGATAGAATCAACCATATTCTTCAATATCTTCACAAAATCCATCAATATAACAAAGAAAGCAAATGAATACACCATCTTTGAATGGAAATACATCACATAGTATTCATCTTCCATATCTTCATAGTCTTCTCTCTCAATCTCTCATATACAATCACTCTGTTTGAGTAGAATTGACTATCTCTGACTCTCTCTCTCTCTCTCCATTAATAATACATCATATCCTCACTACAATCTCTCAAAAAAATCACTCTCAATAATCCCTCTTAGGTCGTGGATACTCCTCCCAAGAGGTATGTCTGATATGAAGAGTCACCAGAGCCACTACAGTGTCCTTTCATAGCTCACTACTGTCACTTCACCCTAGTCTTCACTTGAGTCTTCAGCAGCTACTTCTTCCACTTCTTTCAGCTCTTTTGCACTTGTATTCACCTCTTTCCAAGGCTAGAAAACTTTCCCAAGCTACACTCTCATCCATCAGAACACATACAGAAGCATACAGAACAGTCATAGAACAGTACTAGAACAGCTACAATACAGAACAGAACAGAACAGAGACAGAAGCTCTACAGAAGACCTATAGAAGGTTACAGAAGGTCATCAAAACCACATAACTCATACTCAAACCATTCCAAACTCTCACAAACCATTCAATAAACTTTCTCAATATCTCAATCTTCATCAATCAATACTCCATCCCTCCTTACAGAAGATAATCAGAACAAAACAGACCAAAACAGAGCAAAACAAAAGGTATACAGAACCAATCAGAACCTATCAGAACATCACAGAACCACCAATAAACATCATGAACTTCAAAAACACAATCAATATCATCCAAAACACTTTCAAACCACTTCCAAACCAATCAATCATCTCCTAAAATCAACCATTCAGCTCTCAAAAACAACAAAAATCAGCCAAAAAACAAGTCATTTCAACACTCAACAGAGAGAGCGAAATAGATCATTGCTTTGGGAGGGAGAGGGAGAGGGAGATGAAGAGAGAAAGAGAGAGAATGAGAGCTTCTCACTGCTGCAACCACTTCTGTCATCATTCGCGAAGAAGAGGAGGAAGTGCACGAAATGACATTAGGAGGCATATTTCACAGTGGATTCCGTGAGACCACGATGGATTCTGTGAGGTTTTTACGGTGGATTTCATAAAACCATATTTATTTGCCGAGGCTCGTACACAAGGTGGATTCTTTGTGCAAAAAGTTGACGAGGACGCCTTTTCTTTTCAGGCATCACATTAATTTAATGTGAAAGTGGGTGATCCATAGCGGGTGATTCTGCAAAATACATATTTAAATTAATAGAAGTTTATGAGTTTAGAGTACGCACTCGTATTAAATTAAGGTTAGGACAGAGTTCCAACCTATTTATTTATTTTGTAGCTGAAGACTCCTAGATATTCACTTTTGTCAATTTAATTTTATTGTTTTCTAACAATTGTAAATGCTTCAGTTGATGTGTAGAGCAGGCGGCGGTGGCGATGGGAAGCACTGGGTGATAGCATGTATTCAAGTTATTTAGAAAAAATTATCATTTTTTATGGGCACGCATCTTAGGCGTGGCGCTAATATTTATTTAGGCGCGTTTATTTATTGAAGCACTTGACATATATCTATTATTTTGTATGCGCATGCACGCACGGTTTAAATATTCATTATTGGACATTGTATTTGGGCACTGCTCGACTTTTGGGTCGCCCAATCGCTTTATTCTTTATTTGGACAAAAGTAAACACAAAAGATAAAGCATGCTAATTGTAAAATTGGGCTATTTTTTGAGCTTGGAGATGAATAAATTATTAAATACATGCTTTGTGGAGTGCTCACATAAGGCATGGGGGGAGATTATACCCAATTGGTCTTTTTGCTTCATGTCATGCAAGTCTATTCTCTTGAATTTTGAGCTTAAAGTAGAGTTCTTTATTATTGGAGACCTTCCGACGCTCACTACGTTCACATACAACATCCGATTTGCGCACCAACGATATCAGAGCGATCAAGGGCTTCCAATCGCTTACCATCTCATGCGAAGGCAAAGCTCCTGGAATGAATGGGCTCTACAGTCAATCTCGCAAAAATCTGTCAATACGAGCATGTTCATGGCAATGAAGAACCCCCTGCTGCGCTGTCAGATCGCAACGGACTAGTCTTTGCTGGCGGAGGACTACGCGAGAAGAACATTTGTAAGTCTTTTGGTCAAAATAAAGAATAGAGAATAAGCTTTATAAACTTGAAGTTGATTAAGTTTAAAAATCTTAAGAAAAGATTAAGCCTCCCAAAAAATTGATGTCGACAGTGGCAGTATGCACTCCCTAGCGGTGACGTCGATGTCAGCATCCTTTCGTCCTAGCGTAGTTCAAATTGTTGGTTAAAGCTTTCTTTTCAAAAAGGCTAAAGCTTAAAGGTTTAAGCTATTACTAAAGTTTCAAAAATCGAAGCTTAAATCTTCTCCATAGCCGGCGTTCACACTGGTCAATCTTGAACTTGTTTCAACCTCCTTGCAAGCCTCTGTTCACACCCGTGCTGTGACAGAGATAATTTGCAGCAAGTAGATTGATATATGCAGTCTTCACGCGCAAAGAATTTGTCAAAGAAGGATTTTAACAACTTGCATATCTGCAAACAAGAAAGATCGCTAAAATCCATTTAATTAAAAAAAAAGCAAACCTTGTAAACCTGACTTTGAGTATGCTCATCCCACTTATAAGATTTCAAGTGTGTGAGGTTGTTTGAAATTTTACAAGACCGATCAAAATATGGAAGATTTTATGGCCAAAGGTGATTTATCGAAACCAACAATGGAGCAAAAATTGGACCTAATTATGATGCAACTTCAAGAGCAACGAAGAGCACATCAAACTTTGCAAGCTCAATTGGCCACTCTTCAATGATCTACTACCGATCAATATGGACCGCAACCTGAAGATGGTATATGATGCATGATCGATGCGACACTTGAAGCACAATCTATCCGGAAAGAAGCCAAGATAAATAAAGGAAATTTCAAATTCCATACTTTTAATAGATTACGTGATGAAAAGACTGTTCTCATTTTTATCAGTCAGTTTGATGATTATTTCCATGAAGAATAATATGCCAAAAAAGACAAACTGAAGTGTGTCACTAATCACTTAGTGGACAGAGCATCGCTATGGTGGACTGTTTTCCGCAAAAGTATTGATTTTTCTACTACTTGGGAGACTTTTCAAAAGAAAAATTTGCAAAATTTTCTTCCACCTCAATTCCACAAAAAAGCAATCAAACAGTGGGAACTTCTACAATAAAGAGATCGGGAGCCTATTTCACAATATATCGAGTGTTTCTGGAATACTTTATTGCAACTTTGAATGCTAGAAGATGTACTTGAGGTGACCCATAAGCACAAGTTTATGTCTGGTTTGCTTGGTCATTTAAGCCAACGACTCTCGAGGATGCGATTTCCTTGACCCATGATGCTGAAGACAAAATTCAAGGACGAGAGAAGCGAACACAACAATTCTCAAATAATGGTAACTTCGATACAAAGCAATTCAATTCTAACTTTCGAAAATTCAATCAAAACCGCTTTGTTCCATCTTCATTTCATAAATCTTGGACACGACCCCCTACTTTACCAACAAACATAATTCCAAATCCTAAGCCATCTTTCCAACCAAATCCCAGCATTCCTAAACTTCCCACTATTTCCAATAATGTTTCCAAAGCCAAATCCATAGTCTGCTATAAGTGCCATCAACCTAGACATCTAGCGATGAATTGTCAATCCAAAAAGCCAACTGTTCACATCGACTACTTGGGAGCAACTGAAGATGAAGATCATGAAGAAATGCCAGATTTCACAAAAAACAATGACAATATCGCTACTACTTCAGATAATTTACCAAGTATGCCAAATCTCCACTCTTTATTAACAATAAAATGTCTTGTGCATGGTAGAGAAAATATTATTTTACATGATGACAAGAGCACATATGATTTTATTTCTGCAAAATTGGTCAAAGAATTGAATTTACATATTGTTTCGACTCATTATCGCATCAAAGCTGCATTCTTAGGCACTAGATGCAATGGAACACACGAAGTGCATGACTTAGAAATTAAAATTGGTGATTATGTCGAGTGTAGAAATTTCTTAGTTGTGCCTTTGTAGTCTGGTGACATTAACTTAGGAATGCCTTGGTGTCATCAATATAATCCCGATATAAATTATTCCATGCATTCAATGAAGATTCATTCTAATGGAAAACAAATCACATTGTATGGTATGCATGCCTTTGATAAATTTCCATTGCTTAGTTATACACAGGCTAAAAGTGCATTAAGAAAATGTAGCAAATCCTACTTAATATGGGTGAATGAAATTGAAGTTAAGGAAAATCAGATGCATCCCACAATTTAAAGATTGTTTTGTTGCTGACCTATCACGTCGTTTACCACCTACACGTCCTGAAGATCATAAAATAGACTTACTTCCAGGTTCTCAACCACCATGTAAAGCACCTTATCGACATAATCAAATTGAACAGAAAAAAATTCAAAACCAAGTTGAAGAATTATTAACTCGAGGACTCATTAGGCCCAGTAGTTCTCCTTTTGGTGCACCTATCCTGTTAGTCAAGAATAAAAATAACACTTATAGGATGTGCATTGATTATCGTGCCCTAAATAAGATCACTATCAAGAATAGATATCGGATCCCTAGGGTAGACGACCTCATGGATAAATTACAAGGGGCTACAATATTTAGTAAAATGGATCTTAAATCTGGATACCATCAAGTACGACTGGACACATCCGATATTTTCAAAACTACATTTAGGACTCGATTTGGACATTATGAATTCCTTGTCATGCCTTTTGGTTTAACTAATGTACTAGCCACATTTAGTCATATGATGAATCCCATATTTTTGAAGCATCAACATTGTATCATTGTTTTCTTTGATAACATATTGGTTTTTAGTAAAAATAAAAACGAGCATTATGAACATTTATCATTGGTTTTCAAATTATTGAAAGAGAATCAATTATATCCTAATCCTGAAAAGATTGAATTTTTCCAAATCCACATTGAATACTTAGGACATATTGTTTTATCTGAAGGTATTAAACTTGATCCTAAAAAGATAGAAGCAAATTTGAATTGGCCGATACCTAAAAATTTGCATGAATTACGTTCTTTCTTAGGTCTTGCTAGTTTTTACAAAAAATTTGTGAGAAAATTTTCATTGCTTGCATTACCTTTGACAAAATTATTAAGAAAGGTATTGTGTATCATTGGTCTAAAAATCAGCAAAAGCCTTTTGATTTATTGAAACATGTCTTAACACATGCTCCTGTATTGCAACTACCTAACTTTAATAGACCATTCTTCCTAGTAGTCACTGATGCTAGTGGATCTGGAATAGGAGTTTTCCTTATGCAAGACTCACATCCCATAGCCTACTCTAGCTACAAACTTAAACCCTTTGAACTTAAGTATTCTATCTATGATAAGGAATTGCTAGTTGTAGTACAAGCTTTACGACAATGGAAACACTATTTAATGGGATCTGAATTCATGATCAAAACTAACAAACAAAGTATCAAATATCTCCTTAATCAGTCACAAATCTCTAACCGTCATATTAAATGGGTTGCTTTTATTCAAGGTTTTCATCCATTTATCCAATATAAACTTAGAAAAGAAATTATTTTTATTGATGCCTTGAGTAGAAGACCAACTATTCATAATATCTCTTTGATATCTTTTGATTCCCTTATCCCTATGAAAGATACCTATGATCAAGACCCTATTTTCAAGCTGATTGGAATAAAATAGTTGTAAATAACTGATTCCAATAGATTCATTGTCTTATTCTGATGGATTTATGTTTTATGAGAAAAGGTTATGTGTAACTGTTCCATTTAGATCATTTGTATTGCACGAAATTCATTGTCCCCCATATCAAGGCCATAGAGGCATTATTTTCACTTTATGTACATTGGTTGAAGATTTTTACTGGCCACAGATGGAATCTAATGTTTCTAACTTTGTATCTGAATGTTTAATTTGTCAAAGAGTTAAGCGACGCCATGGTAAGTAATATGGTTTGTTAATGCCTTTACCAATTCCAGAACGACCATGGGAACATATTTCAATGGATTTTATTACTAGGTTGCCTAACACTCAAGCTAATCATGATATGATTTGGACTATTGTAGATCGGTTTAGCAAACAAGCATATTTCATTCCATGTAAGAAAACGTTTACTACATCTCAAGTTGCTCAATTGTTTTTGAAAACTGTTTTCACTAACCATGGTTTGTCAAAAGTTATTATTTCTAATCATGATTCTAGATTCTGCAATAATTTTTGGACTACTTTGTTTGCTAATTTAGGAACAAAGATTGATTTTTCATTTGCATTTCATCTTGAAACAAATGGGCAAACAGAATCTACAAACAGTACAATTTTGGATCTTTTGCATGCATACACAATTTCAAAACCACAAACATGGGATACACACTTGCATCTACTTCAGTTTGCATACAATAACACCCCACATACAGCTACACAAAAGGCACCTTTTGAAATTATTTATGGATATAGATTGCCTACACCTGTTACCTCATTGTCAAACAAAATTAAAGCTGCTGATAATATTACCAATATGCATGCTAGTATTTTTGCTGAAGTCAAAGACATAATTGTGAAAGCCCAACAATCATATACAGAACAAGCTAACAAGAAAATAAAAGCTATGAATTTCACAGTTGATGATTATGTTTGTTACACATTAAAAGAGAAGATTACAAAGTGTTGAGAAACACCCTGTAGTAAAGTTAGCTCCTAGATTTTATGGACCTTTCCAAATCATTCACAAAATCAATGACAATGCATTTAAATTAGAATTACCACAACACTGGAAAATCCACAATACTTTTCATATCAGTTTGTTACGACCTTTTAAAGGCCAATTACCTATCCACCCTATCTATGAAAACCCTCCTTTGTTAGAAGAAGAAACTGAAATCCTTGAACTCGAAACTATTTTAGACACTGATTATATGACCACTAGAACTAGCCGTAGATATTCTAGGTATTTGATAAATTTTAAAAATCATCATGTTGAAGAGGCCCAATGGATGCACGCTCGTGATCTAAGTGCTTACCCCTCAGTGCTCGCTTCACATTGAGCTAATAGCAATTGAGGACAATTGCTATCCCACCTCGGGGGTATGATACCAGGAGGCATATTTCACTGTGGATTCCATGAGACCACGGTGGATTCCGTGAGGTTTTTGCAGTGGATTCCATAAAACTATATTTATTTGTCGAGGTTCGTACACAAGGTGGATTCTTTGTGCGAAAAGTTGACGAGGATGCCCGTCCTTTTCGGGTGTCACGTTAATTTAATGTGAAAGTGGGTGATTCCATAGTGGGTGATTCCGCAAAATACATATTTAAATTAATAGAAGTTTATGAGTTTAGAGTGCGCACTCATATTAAATTAAGGTTAGGACAAAGTTCCAACCTCTTTATTTATTTTGTAGCTAAAGAGTACTGCTAGGTATTCACTTTTTTCAATTTAATTTTATTATTTTCTAACCATTGTGAATGCTTTGATTGATGTGTAGAGCAGGTGACGGTGGCAATGGGAAGCACTGGATGGGCGATAGCGTGCATTCAAGTTATTTAGAAAATATTATCATTTTTTTTGGACACGCGTCTTAGACATGGCACTAATATTTATTTAGACATGTTTATTTATTGAAGCGCTTGACATATTTCTATTATTTTGTATGCACATGGGTGCACGGTTTAAATATTCATTATTGGACATTGTATTTGGGCCACTGTCCGACTTTTGAGCCACACAACCACTTTATTCTTTATTTAGAAAAAATCAATCACAAAAGCTAAAGCATGCTAATTGTAAAAATTGGGCTATTTTTTTAGCTTAGAGATGAATAAATGATTAAATACATGCTTTGTGGAGGGCTCACACAAGGCATGGGGGGAGATTGCATCCAATTGGTCTTTTTGCTTCATGCCATGCAAGTCTATCCTCTTGAATTTTGAGCTTAAAGTAGAGTTCTTTGTTCTTAGAGACCTTCCGGCGCTCGCTATGTTCGCATACATCATCCAATTTGCGAACCATGAAAAAAGAAGAAGGGCCATCGCAAAGAGGAGATGAAGCATCCATCCTCGGGCCTTTGCGGTGAGAACATTGCTCCCTCTTGGTTTGTTCTTGTTCTTTCTTCTTTTCTTTTGCTTGTTTTTCCTGAGAATGAGGTGCATTGAGGGAGAAAGAGAGGAAATGAGAGATGAAATGAGAGAGGGAGAAGAAGACAGGAAAAGGAAGAGAGAACGAGAGAGAGAGAATGATCATGAAAGATAACAAAGAATGTGTGTGTGTGTGTGTGTGTGAAAGAGAGAGAGAGAGGGAGAGAGGAGAATGAGTGAGAAAACACCAGGGGTGGAGAAAAACAAAGAGAGGGTTTGTCGCAAAGAGGAGACGAAGAATCCATCCTCTGATTGCTACAGAGATCTGCATAGTAGATGAGCTTGGTTTGCTTTTGTTATTTCCTCTTTTTTTTTTTTTTTTTTTAAGAATGAGATGCATTGAGGGAGAAAGAGAGGAAATGAGAGAGGGAGAAGAAGAAAGATAAAGGGAGAGAGAGAGAGAAAATAAATATAAAAGATAACAAAGAAAGAGAGAAAGAGAGAGAAAGGGAGGGAGGGAGGAGAATGAGTGAGAAAACACGAGGGGATGGAGAGAAACAAAGAGAGGGGCAACAAAGAAATAGAGAGAGAGAGAGAGAAAGATCGAAGAAGGGGGAGAGAATATAAAACGAAGAGCGTAAAGAAAGGTGGATAAATTGTGTTAGGTTAGTTAGAAAACTAAAGCTACTCTTCGAGGGAAAGGGATAAAGGGGGTGTTTAAAATTCCCATGGATTTCTTATACCTCAAAGTGGTCTTGGTTAGCCACGAGAATTCCATTAAAAATGTGAAATGCTAGATTAGGTCAAGTTAGGAATGATCGAATGTCAACTATCCTAGTGTGTCATCCTAGATCCAAATCAATGTTATTTTAGGGGGCTTGAGTTGAGACTATATCTTATTATTAATAAAGTGGCTAATGCATATTATTCCCCTAATTTCTCACTCTCTTTAAACCAATGCAATGTTCTACTTAAGTTTGAGAGATAATAGCAAAGTAGTTATCTTAAGCTAATATTAGATAACCATGGTAGGAGACTATAGTCACGATTTAAGGCTTGCTTTAGGTTCCTTGTGGGGTTGAGGAGGAACTTTCCATACAAGATAGACTTAATTTGGATAAAAAGAGATCAATTTGTGCACATCTTAGATTAACTTTATGATCTTTCTGCATTATGAAAGGTTTTGGATATGGAATGGCATATATTACTTTATCAATGCTGATCATCTTCCCTATAATAAAGCCAACATCAAGTAGATATAGTGGATAGAAAATATAAAAGTTATTTAATGTTTATTTTGAAGGAATCTATGGTTAACCATACTATTAATGTGTCTAATTTTCATGTATTTAAAGTGATTATGTGTTGTAAACTAAGATGTTTTAGTTGACATTAATTTTATTGAATTACAAGAGAAGCAAACCCTTCTCAAACAAATTAGAAAAGAAAATGAAAATGAGAACAAAAATCAAATTTTATGTCGTAACATAAACGAAATGGAAAGTGATGATGGTCGTGATGTTCAAGATCGCGAGACGTATCTTAATCAGCATATCCCGTATCCTTGTTCTCAATGCAAGCTGGCAATCTCACGAAAGCGTCACTTGTTTATAAAATACGTATGACACTTCAGCGAGTTCCAATCGGAGATCATTGGCAATCTGACGAAAGCGTCACTTGTTTATAGAATACGTATGACGCTTCAATGAGTTCCAATCGGAGATCATTGATCAGGTGATCTCAGACTTTGAGCAAATGGTAAGAAAAATATGTATCAATCATGCCTTATATTTGCAAACTAATTGGATATCATATACAAGAACATTAGACATGGCCGTAAAATTTATACAAGGAGGTGACGTCTCATCCCAAGGAGGAATGCACCTATTGCCGCTAGTTGGAAGAGTTCATGGATGTGCGATGGATGGAGTGCCTGAGCCAACAATCCACCACTTGGAAGGCATGACCCAGTCTATACCGTCAATACTAAACGAGACAAGCAGCCTTTCAAACTTTCCTACAATCTTGGAGCCTGAGATGGAGGTAATAATTAATGCATTGATGCCCATGGATGTGCAGACATCTGATTTGTTAAGAGAGGAAGCATCCATACCGTTATGTGATGGGTGTCAAGTATCTCACTTAAAGACGCTACTTGCACTCCTAAGGTGCAAGCAAAATATGGGTGGAGCAATGTGAGTGTGACCAAGTTGTTTAGGTACATTCTACATATGCTTCATTGATTTCTTTTCAACACCATAATAAAAAACAATTGTGCTTTTTCAAGGTGTTTTATGATTTATTTTTAAGTTGCTAAAGTATCATATATTACCACTTGAAAATACCATGCTTGAGGCTCGTGATGATGCACGACATGTTTTATGAAAGCTTGGCATGAACTATAATAACATCCATGCTTGTGTCGATTGCCTGCTGTTTTGAGGAGAGTATGGGACTACGGAGACATGTTCAAAGTGTGGCGCTCATAGGTATCGACAGGACTTACAAGGGCAAACCATCCCTCAGAAAGTTCTTAGATACTTTCCACTTATCCCTTGTATATGTCACATGTTTCGTAGGTTGGGCATGGCGAGCTTGACAATGTGGCATGCACAGAATAGATCCATAGATGGAGTCCAATGAATATCAACGGATTTACTCGCATGGAGCCACATTAACCCTACCTTTCCAAGCTTTGCACGAGAGCCAAGGAATCTTTGGCTTGGTCTTGCTATGGATGGCGTGAATCGCTCAACTTCTTACAATGTGTGGCCTATAGTCCTTGTTAACTACAACATCACGCCATGGCTTTCTATGAAGAAAGGACACCTGATCCTTAGCTTGCTCATCCCTGACTGCTACAAAGTCAAGAATATGGATGTCTATCTCCGTCCATTAGTCGATAACCTTAAGATTTTGTGGGAGGAGGGGGTCACCGCCGTGGAAGATATGAGCAAGCATGATGGTTGATGGTTTTCCAATATATAAGCCATTCTCATGTGGACCATGCATAACTTTCTGGGATTCAAGGAGGAGTGCTTAGGTAAGTAGGCTTCCATTCTCGTTGGTCATATCTATCATAGCTCATGCAAGTTTGTGTTTACTAAATAGGGGTATTGGGACATGTCTGGTTATCTCAAGTTATCATACCTGTCCATTGTGTGGGCCACGGTTAGAGACTCTCGAAGGTCACAAATCATGAAGAAGATGATATATCAAGGACACGCCTCTTTCTTGTTGAAGGGTCATGAATTGACGGAAGGTTTGTTTGGACGACCTCTAGCATGGATGAATGCTCAAAGCTGGTAGGAGGTGAAAATGGTCCACACGGAGTCACATCCAAATGGAATGCGATGGTTCTCGATTTTCTACGAGTTGCTATATTATGACACAAATATGTTACAAATGTTGAATCTCTCTTGTATGTGATTTTGAATAGGTAATTTTCTATCCAAACCTGCGATAACCTCGATGGTAGTATGTTGTGCCTTCAAATCCCCGAAGTATGAGAGTGTATGATGAAAGCAATGTTCCCAACATAGATGAGGACACTATGTAGATGGAGGGGTTGATATTGCAAGGTGTGGAGGTCAAAGATGGATTGGAGCGTGTAGAGGAGGCAAAATCGGGTAACAATGACGGAAGGATAGGAGGCCAGGAATTCTTTGAGAACGAGGTGGACTCATCCTTTTGTGGTGACTTGTCTATCAACCTTCCAGTATTGTATGCGGAGTTGTGCCAGGAGATTGACATGGGACCATAGGCTATGTCATACTTGCAACATCCACCTACTCAATTTGTTGATGAATTACTTATAAGGGTACTCTAGAGTATGCATTTTAAGTAACATCATTTTTTTCAAAGTTATATTATCGTGCTTTGCTTGAATCTTTATATTGATTATGCTAACATCACTTTCTATCTATGCAAGTGACATTTGACGATATTTGGAGAGCACGATGAGTCAAGGGATGAGTGGCAAGGAGTTGTAGGAGATGTTCACACATATGTCTCCAAATCAGATGGCTTGATTCAGAGATATGGTGGACCAGGATTTTCAAAATCTCTAATATGGTGTTATTGCAATAAAACAATTATATTAGTATTGTTAGGAGTTAGATTAGTACTATGAATAACACAAAAAATAAGAAAGCTATCATAACAAATAGAGAACTTATAAAATCCTCTAAGTAGATCTCATGGCCACCACTCCCAAGGTGATATATAACTCTCATATCTAGTTTTGCTCTTGCTACCTCCTGTTGCTACTACCATCAATATGGAGAGAAAGAAGCCTCCTCTTTGAGCTTCCTCCAATCCTCCTAATTTTTCCACTTAGACTTCTCTATGTCATTCTTTTAATTGTTTGTGGGACATGTACGTGTGTATTTGCTCCATCATGAATTTTGTATAGAAACATTTAGTCATTGAAGGTACTTGGAACTCCTCATGTAAGGATGCTATCACATAGTCCTTGCTAGTCTCTGACACATTTTTCCAATTATCCAATACATTGTGCCTAGAGTTTTATTTCATGCATAGGTACTATGAGTCTCTTTCCCCCATCATTCATGTATAGTAAGTTGATCGGTTTACTAAATCAGCCCATTTCATCCCTACCAAGGCCCAATTTACAGCAAAGCAAGTGGCTCAACAATTCATGGAATGTATTTTCAAGTTTCATGGTTTACCAATGAAGATTGTGTCTGATTGCGACACTAAGTTTATGGGAAGCTTTTGGAGGAGTTTGTTCTCTTCAATGGGGACTTTGTTGACTTCTAGTATTGCATATCACCCACAAATGGATTGGCAAACTAAAAGAGTTAACAAATGGTTAGAAGTTTCTTTGAAGCACTTTTTTCATGAGATACAAAATGCATGGGACCAATGGCTCCATCTTGCAGAGTTTTGTTACAATAATACTTACCATATGAGCATTGGAATGTATCCTTTTGAATCTTTATATGGCTACAAAGTACAATTACCCTCCGCATTGTTTCATGAAGATGTAAATCTACAAGCACGTGAGGAGTTGGAAAAAATGGAGGCCCTTATGAAGCAATGCAAGGACAACATTGATAAAGCTCAAGAGACAATGAAGGTCTATGCAGATGAGAAAAGAAGACATGTGGAGTTTGAGGAAGATGAATGGGTATTTTTGAAGGTTCCCAAGTCACGTTATGCTTCTCTTAAAGGAGGACACAACAAACTTGCTTCTCTTAAAGGAGGAAATTTCCTATAAGTTTGGGACACGTGGTCAAATCTTTGGATTTGTCATAAATTGAACACTATAACTCCAAATTGAGTGCTCTATAGCTCAATAGATTCCATTTTTCAAGCGCTTTCTAATAATAGGTCACATCATATGGTTTTGAGAAACTTATAGGCATGTTATCCAGGTGCCACCTTTTTAGTATTCAAAAAATGGGAATTGGGAGATTCCCAAACTCACTAATATTGTGTATGATAGGTTTTATGGTCCTTATCATGTTGTTAAGCGAGTTGGGGATCTTGCTTATCAACTAGACTTACCTTCAAACACAAGAATCCATAATTTGTTTAATGTGTCTCATCTTAAAATGTATGTGGGACCTCAAATTCAAGTTCTTGAAGAACTACCTCCCTTGGATGATGATGGTTTGATCATCTATGAGTGCGAGAAGATTATTGGCAAGCGAGAGAAGGTTCTAAGGAACCGTATTCTTGTGGAATACCTTATTCAAATGAAAGTTTTTGCTTATTGAAGAGTCTTCATGGCAACAAGCATCATATTTGGAACAATTTCCATGGCTTCAGCAAAAGGACAGCTCATAAACAGGGTAGTAAACAACTTGTTATATTAAATTTCTATGAGAAAGTAAATTATCTTATCAGCATCAAAATTCAATTTTGAAGGCATGGCTGGATACTACATGTTGTCCTCTACATTTCTATATCTTGTATATGGAAATCAGCCACTTCTAGCTCAAGATATGGCCAATTTTGTACTACAGCCTATTTTGGACAGTTTACAACAATCTATTCCATTTATGTGGTCCATCTTCATCAACTTCTTTGATCTTCATTAACATGGAGCTTTTTTTCAGCATGATTCCAAATGCTTCAAGCTATCTTTGTAATCATCCTTGTAATTTGTTCCCAATTCATCTTTGATGACAAAGCTCTTTTAGGCCAAGATGGCTTGTAATAAAGCATAAGTCACCTTAGACTAGAGTAGGCTAGGGTTAATTATAAAACGTGGAGATGTAACTTGTGAGGGATCTTTTTGCCATTTCAAGCAATACATGCTTTGAGGTGCCTTCCTCCCTCCAACTAAGATGGTGCATGCTCTTAGCCACCAAGATATGGGGTGCATACCATGTCCCACCTTGACATGAGATGAGCATTCATGTTGCAACTTACATCTATGATTCTCAGCCTTCCATGGAAATACTATTTCATTTCTAACTACCTTGGCTATGGCTTCCTTGCAAACATGGTATATTTCTTGTATTTCTTTGCAAGCATGGTGTAATTCATAAATTTCGAGTTATTTGACTTGCTGTGAGAACTAGTATATTACACTGACTCTCTTTTCCTCCCTCTTAAGATCTCTCTCTTTCTCTCATACTCTCCCTTTCTCTCTCTCTCCCTCTCTCTCTCTTAATCTCCCTTAATCTATTTCTCTCCGTCTTAATATCTCACCCTCTATATTAATCTCCCCCTCTTTCCTTCCCTCTTGGTCTATGTCTTAATCTCCCTCTCTCATACCCTCTCTCTATTAATCTCCCTCTCCTTCTATTTCCCTTCATCTAGCTTTCTTACTCTCTTTCTCTCTTAACTCTCTCCCTCTTAATCCATCTCACTTTCCCCCCTCTTAATCTCCCTCTATTATCCCCCTGGATTTCTCTTATTCTCTCTTCCCTTGTTAATTTCCCTTGCTCTCTTTCAATCCCTTTTAATTTCCCTCTCTTAATAATTTCTTACCCTTTCTCCTTCTCTCTTTATCACCCTCCCTCTCTTTCTCACCCTCTTAATCTCCCTCTCTTTCCCTCCCTCTTAATCTCTTTCTCTTACTTTCTTGCTCTCTTACTCTTTGTCTCCCTCTCTTACCCCCTCTCTCTTAATCTCCCTCTCTCTCCCTTCTCTCCCTCTCTCTGA
Source organism: Lygodium microphyllum (assembly GCF_053477565.2). Taxonomy (NCBI): domain Eukaryota; kingdom Viridiplantae; phylum Streptophyta; class Polypodiopsida; order Schizaeales; family Lygodiaceae; genus Lygodium; species Lygodium microphyllum. The sequence continues at coordinate 150,319,007 of NC_141147.1, read as the reverse complement.
ATCTCTCTTATTCTCTTTCCCTTCCTCTTATCCTCTCTCTTAATACCTCTCTTTCTCTCCTTTTTAGTCTCCCTCGTAATCTCCCTCTCTTACTCTCTCCCTCTCTTTCCCTCCCTCTTAATCTTCCACTTAAAATCCCACCCCCTCTCTCTTAACATCCCTCTCTTATTCTCTCTCTCTCTCTTACCCACTTTCTACCTCTCTTACCTCGTATCTCTTAATCTCCCTCTACCTCCCTTTTTCCTAATCTACCTCTATTTTCCTCTCTCTCTCTCTCTCTCTCTCTCTCTCTCTCTCTCTCTCTCTCTTTCCCCCTCTTAGTTCTCGAGTAAGTTACTCATGAATATATGTGTGCATCACGTGGGGTGAAAATAAGGTATTTTTAAAATACTATTTTTATATATTTCTTACATACAAAAGAGTGTAATATAAAGGGTTTATTTACAGATTGAATAGAAAAGGGTTATGTTCTATTCATGGAAAATTCACAGATAAGGATATTTATAAATAGGCCTTGAACGCATGTGATGTAGAGGATATATATATAGTAACTTCCCTAAGTCTTAGTCTCACTCTTAATCTCCCTCTCACACACATTCTCTCTCTTGATCTCCATGTCTCTTAACCTCCCTCTCTTTTCCTCCCTCTTAGTCTCCCTCTATTACTCTCTCTCTCTCTCTCTCTCTCTCTCTCTCTCTCTCTCTCTCTCTCTCTCTCTCTCTCTCTCTCTCTCTCTCTCTCTCTCTCTCTCTCTCCATGTTTCTTAACCTCCCTTTCTTTCCCTCCCTCTTGATCTCTTTCTCACTCTTTTCCTCTCACATCCTCTTTTACCCTCAATCTCCCTTGGACCTTGGGTAAGTCACTATGTATAAATCCTAGATATCACATGCATTCGAGGCATGTTTTATATATCCGTATGTAACCTAATTTATGAAATTCTCTTTATCCTTTTGTGAATTTTTAGTAAATTTTATAAATCCCTTATAATAAATTTATTTTTTTCACAAAAAGGTTTAATATATCCTTATGTAATAGATACAAAACACTTGTCATTTCTTGTGCGAGAGTCAAAATCAACTTGACAAGTTGTTTCCACTATTGATACAACTATGTTTGTTGCTCCATATAGCAACCCACTTGATCAAATCTCTCCTAGAGTCTATCATCATTCAAGAAACCTAATTTAGCACTCCCAATAATTGTGTTTCTTTACCAACTTGGCCACCCAACTATTTAGCTTCTACCTCAACAATGCTTCCGTGCATTTTTTGTCTTGATAGGTCACCCATCATCCAAAAGTGGTTAGGTTGTACCCATGACATCTACTGCCATTTTTCATTTGTTGACAACAAATATAAATCCTCATCAACATCCACATTTCAGCCCCACAAGTCCCTATGTTGGTCACATGTCTTCTAACACCCCCTCTCAAATCCTGGATGTGGCAGAAGGCCAAAGGAGATGTGGATCCAAGGGTGGCAAGAAGAGTGCCAAAGCCAATGTAGTCCATCGAAGAAGAAAGCTAGCCAAGGAGCAAGACCCCCTCTCCATATAAACAATTGATCAAATGGAAGGACATCAAAGGGCAATGGAAATGGAGAGGCCTCAAATGGATCACTCTAGAAAAATCCATTTGGAGATGGGTGAGCCAAGCCACTAACCCAATTATGAGACGATAGTGAGAAACTATTGAAAGTGCCATAAGCTACATATAAACACCATAGACGAAGGGTCAAGTAGTAGGGAATGGTGGCTCGATGACAAAGAAAAGGGGTGGGCACATAAAAGAAAGGCTCAAAGTAGATTGGAATCCTTGAAAAAAACCCTCACAATCTTGTGAAGCTCCCTTTGAAACACAAAGGGCCAGGAAATCCACAATAGCATTATCTGGATCACCCCCTCCAATAATGGATGGGAGGTATGAGGTGGGTATGAGGGAACCACCAGAGGAGATGGTGGGGAATGGGATGGAAGCTATGGAATAGATGGTGCACAAGTGAGGAAAAGTGCAGCAATAGAAAGCCACCTCTAAGGGCCCTATAGAAAGTAAGGGAAATTGAGTATAGGTAGTCCCCTCTCCTACAAACCTATCAGAAAAGTGGCTCCTATAGAAGAATCCTCAACAAAGATGACCATCTCACTGAAGAGAACATAGGCCTTGAGTCTAGGAAGGCCATAAACTGAGAGGAGAGGGAAGCCCGGGTAAGGAACATATAGGGCCTCAGAAATGGAGCTTGATGGATGGTTGGACAATAGAGGCAAGGTGCCAACACCACTAATAGGCATCAAAGAAATGTCACTATTAGTGACAATACCCTTAGACAAATGGAGAACTTGTAGTAAATCACCTTGAGGAGTCATAGGACTCGATGCACCACTATCAAAGAGCCAAGATTGCTCAAAAGATGAGACAATTGAAGGCCCCTCCACCTAATTAATGTGTAGAAACACAGACTCGGAGGAAATAGCAAGTGACAAAGTAGAGGTAGATAAAGGCTCTGCAATAGATCCACCCTTTGCTTTTGAATGAAGGTGAGGGTATATCCTCTAGCAGTTCTCCTCGGGGTGCAAGGTCTTCCCACAATGAGGACACATGGGATATCCTCTACATTTCATCAAAAAATATATATTAGAGTTGAAAGATGACTCCAACTTCTTCCTCTTCCCTTTCTTTTGCTTGATTTATCTTGTACTTGTAGCTAAGACCACCTAAGTAGGGTCATGTGCATGGGCTCCACAAGAATCAGCTCACTTTGTGATGTGCGTCCTACTCAAACACCAATGGGACTAGCTCTTCCCAAGTGAGAGTCTCCTAGCTATGAGAAGTGAGAAGATTGGTGTAGAATATATCATAGTTCGGTGATAGAAGATGTGAGAGAAGTGTTATAGAGCCTAGGTCATTTGAAGAAATGTCTATACCAAGGAATGAAAGCTCATCTTGAATCTCCTCTATCTTGTGGTTGTGATCGCATACTATAGGCGAATCTCTGAGACAGAAAGCTGTCATAACTTCAACTCAAGAGATAAGCAATGCCCAAATGTTTGGATCTGAAAGAGAGATCTCAATCTCCTCCAAATCTATACACTATTGCAGATATGTCTAATATACATGTCAAGCATAGAATCTTTGCAACTCAAAAGGAGAGAAGAGTAGGCTTTGACATTCAACCAATCCCAAAAAGCTACAAAATCTTCACTCACACCAACATGAGGATCCATGGTAGGTTGGGATATAGGGACTATAACAAAATCTCAAAGGTCACAGTCATCGAGGAGACACTCCATGTAGCATGACCATAGAGGCGGTAGCTTGTCTTGTATAGCTTATCAAATGGATAGAGAGAGGGTAGTACAAGCACTTGCTCAAGAGATACTATCAATGCCAATTAGGAACTAAAACCTCTATAAGAATAGAATAGGAAACAAAAATAAGATGGTGGTTAGTCCTGAAAGATCCTCAACCATACAATGCCCCAAAGCATACACGTTGGTCATAGACATCTTTTAACAAAGTCCCTGCAAGAAAAAAAAAGAATATATTTCCATTCCAATAAAGGTGACCAATAAGAGGTATCCTTAGGATAATCGAGGTCCATCAAGCCACACTATAGAAGAAGAATAACTGGGACAAGATACACGAGGAGTATCCAAAAGGAACATAGAATGCCAAGTAGACAAAGAGAGTAGTAAATGCAAAGGAAAATAGGACTTCAACCTATAATCATAGCCAATCTAGGGGCTAGTAAGATACCAAAAGTGATTGAAAATGGTGTATCTGCAATAAATGTAAATCTGCCATACTAATCGAAAAAAGAGGCCACCCAACACTGAAAAGAAGTCACCCTTGCCAAAAAAGACTAGCTATTTTGAAATGCAGCAAAGAAAGAATATTATCCACTTGTAAATAGGTCCCTCAATGGAGAACAATGCCACTTAACTAAGAAGAGTTGCTATATTGTCTTAAAAGCTACCACCTAGTAGAAAGAAGACTACCTAGGAGAAAAATGAAAATTTACAGGAGGCTGTCTACAGAAAACATAGATAATGCAAGGCCTATTCCTATAGTAAGTGTGCAAGGGGCTATTTGCATAATGTCAAGAATCGCGTGGTGGAGGGACTTGCTCAAGATGCTGCACCGAACACACACAGAATGCACAAGGAGAAGCTCAGTCAAGAGACAAGAAGAGAGATAGAGGTCAAAACGTTTTCTTGCTGATTTCTTCTTCTTCTTCCACACACTTTACAATGTACACAAAGTATAGATAAGATACAACATAAAGGAAAGTGGCCTACTAAGTCAAACAATGCATAACCGACTACACTAGTCAACTGGTGCTATAACTATGCCAGCTGTAAATAGGTGTAACAACCAGAATATAATAAGTAATGAGTCAGTGGCCATGTGTGAGTCATAATGACCACCGACATGCTAAGTGTAGACGTGTGGACCCATCTAACCAGGCGGTCCATCATCAATGTCCGTATGTGTTGAGCTTGTCATCTCAACACTCCCCCTCAAGCTCAACTACATCTCTGCAACTCCAAGAAAGCTTCGAAACTTTTGAAGCTTCTCTGTACCTAACGCCTTCGTGAAGATGTCAGCTATCTAATCCTGTGTGCTGATATACACCAAGTCAATCTCACCTGCTAGTACCTTCTCTCTCACAAAGTGGTAGTGTACCTCAATATGTTTTGTCCTAGCATGGAATACAGGGTTCCTAGCCAACTGTATACTGCTCATGTTGTCACAATAAATGACAATTGGACCTTCCACCTGCACATCTAAATCAGCCAATAACTTTTGTAGCCATACTATCTCACATGCTACTACAGCAACACCTCTATACTTAGCCTCTGTACTCGACAAAGCAACTGTAGGCCACTTTTTGCTGCTCCAAGTAACTGCTGCACTACCAAGAGAGAACATGTATCTGTTGGTAGATCTTCTATCAGACATACTACCAGCCCAATCTGCATCTGTGTATCCAAACACCTGTACATCTGTACCTGCCTCATAGAAAAGTCCATAATATAATGTGGACTTCACATATCTCAATATGCGTCTGACTGCATCCAAATGTGGCTTTCTAGGTACTTGCATAAACTGACTCACAAGACCAACAGCGTAGCTCAAGTCTGGCATTGTAATGGTCATGTAGATCTAACTCCCCACTATCCTCATGAACATAGTAGGGTCTTCTATCTCATCCCCAACATCAGCACTTAACTTTACATTCTTCTCCAATGGAACTGAAAGTGGTTTGCATGCTGTCATGCCATACTTGGACAACATATCCAAGCCATACTGTCTTTGGGACAACCATATACCATCATCACATCTGATCACCTCAATGCCAAGGAAGTACCTTAGCTCACCTAAATCCTTCATCTCAAACTTCTTCTTCAAAAAATCATTGACTTCAACAATCCCACTATCACTATCACCTGTAATAATCAAGTCATCCACATAGTTGACTATGATGACCAAACCTGCATCTCCCTTTCTCACATAAAGTGAGTGATCAGTATCAGAAACATAAAATACAATATTGACAAGATACTCTCTGATCTTGTTAGACCATGCTCTAGGTGCTTGCTTGAGCCCATAGAGCGCCTTCTTCAACCTGCACACATACGTGGGATGCTCTAAATCTTCATAACCTGCTGGCTGATCCATATACACTTCTTCTTGCAAATCACCATGCAAGAAGGCATTCTTCACATCCATTTGCTGCAACCTCCAACCTTTGGCTGCTGCCAAAGCAATCACACATCTGACAATTGCCATCCTAGCAACTGGACTGAAGGTTTCATCATAATCTATGCCATATGTCTGGGCATAGCCTTTTGCAACTAGCCTAGCTTTGTACCTACTAATAGAACCATCTGCATTGTGCTTAATCTTATAAACCCACTTACATCCAATAGCTTTCTTGCCCTTCGGTAATGATACTAGATCCCAAGTCTTATTGGCCTCTAATGCAGCCATATCCTCATCCATTGCTGCATCCCAATGAGTATGACCAACAGCATCCTCAAAACAAGTGGGCTCAACATCCTCAACTAGTTTCACCATATAAGCATAATGGTGAGCTGCATAACCTTCAAAACCAAATCTTTTAACAGGGTATCTGACCCTGCTAGATTTGCATACCACCGGATCACTCAATGGAGCCTTTACACTATTATGAGCTCTCTGTACACCTGGTGTCTTCACAGAAGGAATATCAAGCTCATCATCTAAGCTCTCTGAGCCACTAGAGTCTCCATCAAGAACTGCATCAATTCCATCTGACACTTTATTCTTTCCTTTGTCTTTACCTGTAGTGCTACCAGATGCACCTGAAGATGTAGAGGTACTCCTTAGTCTCCCAGACCAAGGACTACCAGATGATGTCTCTGGTCCACTAAGAGTTTGTGATTCTTGCTTTTCAGCCTGCACATGAGTGTCATGATCATCATCATCATCATCTAATGCATCACCACTAGATGCATACCAACTGCTCATTTCATCAAAGATGACTTCCTTGCTCACTCTGAACTTACATGTGATAGGATTATAACAGCAATACCCTTTCTGCTCTAAAGAGTATCCAATAAAGACACACTTTTCAGCCTTTGGATCCAGTTTCTTCCGCAACTCATCTGGCACATGAACATATGCAATGCAACCAAACACTTTCAAGTATGAGACATCAGGCTTCTTACATGTAAAACATTCTTCGGGGGTCATACCATGACCTGCAGCAGCTGTGGGAGTTCTGTTCATAATATAAACAGCAGTATGAACAGCCTCAGACCAAAAATGCTTAGGCATATTCTTTTCAGCCATCAAGGCGTGTGCAACTTCTGCAATATGCATGTTTTTCCTTTTTGCAACCCCATTTTGCTGTGGAGTATACCTGCATGTGAATTGTCTCTTTATCCCATGAGACCTCAGAAAATCACTGAACTAATTTGAGAGGTACTCTCCCCCTCCATCTGACCTCAAGCACTTTACTTTCAAGCCTGTTTCTCTTTCAACTGCAGCCTTGAAAGTTCTAAAGTGCTCAAAAGCTTCACTCTTTTCCTTCATAAAATACACCCACAGCTCTCTAGAACAATCATCAATGAATGTGACAAAGTATGAACTGCCTCCAAGAGATACATTTTGTGCAGGCCCCCAAATGTTTGTATGCACAACATCAAGGATATTTCTGCTTACATCTCTGTCATGTGAAAAGGGTTGTCTTGCCTGCTTACCAAACTGACATGCTTCGCATACCTTATGAAATTCTGCAACTCGAAATGTAGGCAAACCTGTAACCAACCCTTTGGACTGCATTAATTTCAGCCTTTGTACATTTGCATGTCCTATGCGTTTGTGCCAAATTTCAATATCTGCAACTTTCCTTTAGCATACATAGCAGCATTCATAGTAGGAATTCCAACATCTAGAGTAAACATACGCCCAACTCTACTTCCCTTTGCAACTAACCTGCACTTGTCATTGAAGTCTTCTACAAAGCAGCCCTTTGCATTAAATCTAACTTACAGCCCTTGCTCTACCATTTGACCCACTGACACCAAGTTCTTTGTAATAGATGGCACATGTAATACATCTGAAATACTCTTTGTCTTGCCATCATGCAAGGACAAGGGAACTTTTCCAATGTGTGAAATTGGGTGGCATGAATCATCACCCGTCTGCACATAATCTGCATTTTGCAAATTCTGCATCTCTCCAAACCATTATGCATGGCTGGTCATATGATTGGATGCACCTGAATCAACATAACAAACATTATCATGTGTTCCCTTTCCTGTAACAGCATTCAGCATATGCTGCATAACAGACAAACGTTCATTTTTGTCTTCATTCTATCGTGAAGATGATGCATAGTTTCCTTGCTGCAACTTACCACTGTGAATATCATCTTTCTTAGTATAACATTGGGTTGCAATATGACCTGTTTTGCCACAGTAGTGACACACAATACCAGAGTTTTTAGAACCTCTGTTCTACCATCCACCTCTTCCTCTAAAGCTCCCCCTGCCTCTAAAGTTACCATGACCTCCTGAACCCTGCATATCACCAAATTGCTGATTCAATCTGTTTTGTTAGTTATCACTATCACATCCTGTACCACGGCCTCTTGAAGAGAACCAGCCACATCCCCTTCCTGAACTGGAGTAGAAAGCTTGGACCTGTTCACCACTTCTTTCAGATGTCTCACTCTGCATGTTGATCTCTTCAGTGATCATAAGGGAGACCAACTCATCGAAATCTGGGAATGGCTTTCTAACATATACGGAAGTTACAAAAGACTTCCAACCCTTTTCATTCTTAAGTCCACCCAAGGTAGACAACACCAAATCATCATCATTGGGCATTGCATCAATCGCTGCCAAGGCATCTGCAATGCTCCTTACCTTCAGTGCATACTCATTGATAGACATCTTCCCTTTCTTCAATGTATTCAACTCTTGCTTGAGTTGAATCTTTCGTGCCTTTGTATTTACAAAAAACATACTTTCAAGTATGGTCCAAGCTGTATATGAATTCTCTGCATTTCTAATATGTTCCAGCATATTATTGTCAATTACTGCAGACAGCCAATACATGACCTTTTTATCTTTTGCATTCCATTCCTTCCATGCCTTTGTCTCTTCTGCAGTTGGAGGATCACTCACCTCCGGCTCCTTTTCTTCACCTGAAACAAACTCATTGAGGCCTTTTCCAATAAGGAAGTTCGTGACATGGAACTTCCATGATGGGTAGTTGTTCTTGTTGAGCTTCTCAATGATGGGGCTTCCACTATTCTCTGCCATTATCACAAAACAAATACCAAACAGCAAGCAAATCTTCTGCAACCTTTGACCTGTAGTGCACAGCAATACACCAAATAGCCTTTTTCACTGTCTGCTCAACAATACATGCAATCTGCAACCTGTTTGCAGATAAACCTTATGTTTGCTTCTTGCAAACACCTCAAGAATTACAGATTCGCAATCTGTAACCTACGCACCCACTTTCGATCAAAACAGCCGAAATCACAGTGTACCCTGAAACTGCTGTCCCAACATTGCGACTCTAAAACGGGGCCTGAAATGGCCTTAGATGCCCAAAACAACTGCGGGAAAGGCCTAAAGGGCTTATCTACAGAATACACAGCGCTCTTCGCGCACACCAAATCTCACTGCAATCTGAGAGTTTTGCTCGACCCTACTTTTGGTGCCTCGACAAGCACTATCCAAGAGAGAGAGTGGAAGAATGGGAGAGCTTGTTACCCGTGGCTTGCTTGCTCGAATCTTGCTTTTTTTCCTTCGCTTCAACCTTCGAAATCAGCCTCTCTCAGTGGCGCGGCTCTAATACCATGTCAAGAATCGCATGGTGGAGGGACTTGCTCAAGATGCTGCACTGAACACACACAAAATGCACAAGGAGAAGCTCACTCAAGAGACAAGAAGAGAGATGGAGGTCAAAACGTTTTCTTGCTAATTTCTTCTTCTTCTTCCACACACTTTACAATGTACACAAAGTATAGATATGATATAACATAAAGGAAAGTGGCCTACTAAGTCAAATAATGCATAACTGACTACACTAGTCGACTGGCGCTATAACTATGCCAGCTGTAAATAGGTGTAACAACCTGAATATAATAAGTAATGAGTCAGTGGCCATGTGTGAGTCATAATGATCACTGACGTGCTAAGTGTAGACGTGTGGACCCATCTAACCAGGCATTCCATCATCAATGTCCGCATGTGTTGAGCTTGTCATCTCAACACATAAGAGTGCATGTGATATAGGTCCTAGTTCTATAGCACTTATGTGTTAAGGGCTACCTATAGAAAATACAAGCCTATTTTGGTGTTGCCTAGCCTATTTGAGGCCACCCGAGTGTAGTAATGGTGCCAACCAAGCTAGTAGAGGCCGAATGAGAGTAAAATATAAATCCACCCTATAAACTTAGCCTTAAAAGAAGGGCCAACCTGCCCTATTTGACTCCAAGCATTAGGTTTTCCACATGTGTGGGGATAATGCCTTGCGAGTTTTTGCCAGGGATAGCACACTCCTCTTTGAGATCTTCGGCTCCCATGCATGGCACTGATACCATGTGAGAGTGCATGATGGAAAGAGGAAAGTGAATATGGAGAGAAGAAGGAGACAAAAGGAATGCAAGAGAGACAAGGAACAATGTGACTGCAATGATTGAAGGTAAAGGCTACAATGGTTAGTCCCAACATGTAGCTTTGCACCTCAATGTGGGTGCTAGATGGTAGTAGAGGTATGAGACAATGAGGAGGGTTGGCCTTTTAAAAATAAAGTCAAGCCCTACATGTGGTCAAACTCTAAAATAAAAATAGAAAAAAGTGCATAAAAAGAAATGCACTAATTTTCCCTCCATCTAAAGTGTCTAAAGTACATAATATGACATACAAAGAGAATGTTAGAGCTCTTATTGTCCTCATTTGACTCAAATTGAGGCTCACATGCAAGAGATGACTGGATAAGACACACATGACTGCTAAGAATAGATTCAACATCTAGGATTTTCTCTTACAACTACCCTGACTACTACTACCACATCATTCAAAGGTCATTTGACACATCCTAATTGTTTTGCTACTATGTTCAACTCTCTCTCTCTCTCTCTCTCTCTCTCTCTCTCTCTCTCTCTCTCTCTCTCTCTCTCTCTCTCTCTCTCTCTCTCTCTCTCTCTCTCTCTCTCTCTCTCTCTCTCTCTCTCTCTCTCTCTCTCTCTCTCTCTCTCTATCTCTCTGCGTGTGTGTGTGTGTGTGTATGGTGAAAATTGTGACGCAAATCTCAAAAACATAGAAGATGACTGTAATAATGATGATATAATGGAGGAGTGTCAAAGGATTCATGTCTCCAGTGCTGATGTTGAGGCGAGTAGAATTGAGTTAAAGAGGGCCGAAGCTCAAGAAACTAGCAATGAAAGGAAATAGCGAAGGGAGGATGGTAAGACTCAAAAACTAGCTTTTAGAGTATGAGAGGAACAAAAAGCTCAATTTAAAACAACTTTGTGTGCATGATTTCGCCATGGTGAAAGTAGACATAGTGCTTTTCTTCAACCTCTAGCTATGTCAAATTGATAACATAAAATTGAAAGGTGGCACTAGCTAACAAAAGTGAGAGCATCTAAACAATGGCAAGGCTAAAGATTTTCCCAAACACAATCTTTATCGTATTTCATGTACCTAGGATAGATAATATACTACACTTTTTGTAATGCAAAAATCGCTTTCAGAATGCAATTATTAGTGTATTTATTAATTTTGGCATTCTATTTGTTTCTCTCTCAAACTTCAAATAGAACACAATTTGAACTAGTTACAACTGCCTTTATTAATGATAATGAATGATGAACAAAGAGGAATGTTGATTTTGAGTGATTCCTCATTATGGATGGGTTGAATGTTTCACTGCAACCATCTTGATTCTGCTCATTTGCCTTCCATGGACTGAATCTTTCATCCAAATCCTCTACTATTATATGTATCTACTTGCAACCTTCCTTGCAGCTACCTACTGTGTCTTCCTTCTAGTCTTCTCACCTTAAACCTGTCATACAAAAGACTTTGAATATTCGAGGAAGCATTGCATATCAACATATTAAGTGACATGTTCAGTTCTAGTAGGAAATTGAGTTTTATGAATTCTTAAGACTCTAAAGTGTCCATCAACAATCAAAGCAAATAGAAGAGTGTTCATTCTAAGTTAGAACATTTCTTTCTAATAATGTGAAGGATAGATCAATTTTTGGCTAAAGTTGTACAAGGTAGCCTACCATGCTTGTGACACATTTGCTTCAAGTAGCATGTCATGACTATTAGACCTTATAATAGATATGAATATTTTTTGAAAAATAAGTACATGTGTCTCTAACTCCAAATAGAATATAATAAATGAAGATTGTACATACATGCATGTGTATAAAAGAAATTACCTAGTTCTGATATACTCAAATAATAAACATCCAAAGCTTTGAAATGATAGTTTTTGTGCAAGCTAAACTAAACTTCCAAAAAATCTTTGATCAATTACAACACTCTAATTGCATCGGATATGAGAGTCTCCCAACCCCAACTTTAAAAACATCCTCTAGGCACAATGCAATAGCAAGAAAAGAAGGCCTTGCACCAAAAACATCACTTCAAAATTTCTACAGGAACAAAATACACAAACTTACCTCATTATACTATAGGATCTTGCTTGATGTGATGAATCTACAACTCCTTGGTGTATATTCTCTTGAAACAAATTTGTAGTGTCATCTCCAATGTATTAAGGTAAAGATGGACTATGTTTCTCATCCCCCTCTTGGACCTTAATTAGAAGTAGACTTTGCACTTATCAAATAACTAGCACCAATACAAGAAGCATATAGAATAGGCTAAAAATAGCTCACACTAGATGTCTACATCAAGATAAATGAAGATGCAATAGAAAACAACAATGATACCGATCTTTTCACTTCAAGACGCCATTATGTTTTTGCTACCAGAGCATCAAGGAGAAGAGATCTTGGAGCAAATTCAATGGGAAAATAAGATGGGTTGAGACTCTTTACCTTTTGATCCTCCCAACATTTTCTCAAAGGCTATTCTTCTTGCCACCATGGGTGCTCCCCACTCCCTCAATAAGGTCATCACACGAATTCTTAGGCTAAAGTACTTATGTAGGTTTAAATACTCCTACTCATGCTTCAACTAATTTATTTTATCCCACTCTCTCTTTTTTATTTTAAAATATATTCATCTAATTTAATTTATATTTTTATAATTAATTTTAATTAAACTTAATTATCATAATTTTATTTAGATTTATTGTAAAATATTTTATCTTTATTTTAATTATAATAATTCACCTTAAATTTTCTCAATTTTTAATTAATTTATTTTAGTTATTTATTAAGTTATATTATTTATTATTAATTTTATTAGTTAAATTTTATTATTTATTAATTTTATTATCATATATTAGATTATTATCAAATTTTTGAATTATTATTAAGTTTATTATTAATTTTTAAATATTTATTTTAAGTTCTACTTAATTAACTTATTTTAAATGAGACATTTACAAAAATTTAAATATAAAAAATCTCCTAATTATCTTGATTTTAAATATTATTTTATTAAAATTATTTAATTTATTTAACTTTTTTAAATTTTAAATTGACGTCTTTTTAATAAAAAGTAATTGTACATATACATAAGGTAAAAAGAAAAAGAAAAAAAGAAAACAAAAGAGAGAAACAATTAAAATTTTTAAAAGGCTCAAAAGCCTTAAGTGAGGGGGCTATGGGGGAACCCCCAAAGGGGGCCACTCAGATTGTGCCCCTTGCCTGTGTGTCAACACCCCCTCCTACTTTCTCACCAAGACTAACCCTCTGCTTTCTTGTTGATTGAAACCCCACGTAGATCATGCCTAAAAGTTAGCCTAAAAAACATTTAGATATGAATTATGTGTGTTTCAAACATTTTTTATAATTTAGCCAAATACTAAAGTAAATCATTTAGGTTTTTTTTCTTACTTTCCAATAAATGAAAATTTAATTGAAACACCTTAGTATTTAACTATATGCATATACACAAATATAGATTAAACTCAACTATGAGTTTATTATTATTTCAAAATAGAAGCTATTAGAATTCCACTAAAAATGTTACCTTAGACATTGTTTGAAATATACTTTTTTACTCAATTATATTTAATATGTTTGATTTTGATTGAAGCAAAAGTCTTTTTTAAGTAATACTAATGACATTTGTGTTTTCCATAGCTAGGACGAGATTAAGGTGATGTGTCATCACCAGGGTCATGCCCAAAAACTCTTCACCCAAAGTAGTAATAAATTGCCCAAAGTGACTGACCACCACCTAGGCATGTAAGGTCATCCATATATGAAGGTTCTCCCTTATGGTGGGAAAGAAACAGTGAGGCTTTAGTCATAAGATATAATCTCTCACTCAGTTCTTTGATAAGGAAGGAAACCTATACGAGCCTAAAATGTCTTAGAATTGGAAGGCTTGGAATGAGTAGGGCAAGGTGGCAACCTCGTTTTGGGTTGGTTTGGCTCTTCGGAGTGGTCGTAATTAGTTCTTGTAATTATTGCAATAATGTAGATACCTTGTTTTTCATAGGAATTGTTTTATGTTCGTTCCTAAGAGATGTGCTGAGAGGAAAGCTATCTTCATTTACTTCACCATATGAGTAGCATACTTATTTAGAAAACTAAAATATACCATGTCTAAAAATAGAAAGCAAGCGGATGATCTTCCTAAGAACATTCTATGGTCGAGTGGACATGATTGGTCAAGTGGCTTCTCCCAAAATTTTAAGAAAGGTCTGTGAATCGTGATCATCTTAGGGTCAAGTCCTAGAAAAGATTTAGCACGGTTTTAGCAGGACTAATTTGAGACTATGCCTTACAAGCAAATAGGTAAATGCTCAGCTCCCCCTCATTTCTCACTCTCATTGAACAAGTGCAGTGTTTTTCCACATTGAGTGTTTGATAGCTCACGTAATTATGATAATCTTAGCCCAAGGCTGGTATATTGCTAGAGCTTGCAGATGTGTGGCTAGGAACCTGCAAATCCACCCTTGTGGGATGATGCCAAATGCTTCACTTGTGAAGTAGACCTAGGAAATACATAATCACCTAAATACGCAAGCTCATGAGTAGCATGGATGGTGATACCTAGTCACCTAAATCCATAAGCTCATGAGTAGCATGGATGGTGATAGTTAGGATTGGGTCCTTAGAAGACTACCAAACTACCCTCCCTTATGATCTAGAATCAGGTATGTTTATGCTCAACCCCTAAAATCTTTGATAAATATCATCCAAAGAACTCTAAATATAACCTAAAATTAAAAAAATAGAACTAATAAAAGAACAAGAAGGAAACTAGCCCTAGGCATTTACAAACATGTGTAATAATAAGCAAAATTTGCAACTTACTTACCCTCCTTTACATGAAAATAGACTCTCCTGTTGCACATAATCTTCTTCCAATTTGCATAGGGATATTTCATAGAATTAAAAATGTAAAACAAAAGTAGAGAAACATAACATTGTTGCAAAGAAGAGGAATACATGCACACATCCCTAAACCAAATAAGAAGAAGATGCAAAGTACTTTTCTATCAATACCTACATGCTTTGAATCTATGGAGTCTCTCTCTCTTTTTTGACCATTAGAAAGAAGTAAAACAAGAAGAAAAATTATGAGAAGAACAACAAAAAATAAGGAAATTTGAAGAGAAATGAAGAGGAGGAGAAGAAGAGCAAAACAAACCCACCTTTGTGTGTGGAGAAGAAGAGTGGGTAAAGCAAAAACCAATGTGCTCCTTGTATGATGACTCTCATCCATGGCATCTCTTACATGGGAGCTCTTGCCACTTGTGTTCTCAACCCTTTCATGGATAGCTCAAGAAAACATTGAATTTGAAATGAAGTGATGGTAGGCTCTAATATTTGTATGCATGCCAATGGTGTTTATAAGAGAATGAAAGCATGGGAGGTATATGCATGTTATATAGCACATTTAAAAAGTCATGTGACAATAATTTTTACAACTTAAAAGCACAATTGAATATATGTATGTATGTATGTATATATATAAGCATAATACTATAAAATGGGTAAATTCGCATATTAAGAAAAGAGGCCACATTCATGGACGATTACAAATATGGGATTTAAAAATGTGTGCATATGAAGTATATTTAGAAATACATGAAATAATAAATATTGAAAGTTGAGTGTACAAATGATTTATCATTACTTTATGCTAGCTCTCCATTGATACTTGTGTTTAGTTGGATACTTAAAGATCTTTCAAGTAGGACTTCTTTTTTGGTGCATTTGTGGTTTGGTAGGACAAAAAATATGGTTGGCATGCTTTTAGTTTGAAAGGTCAAGAGGATTTTACATTTACCTAGATGGAAATATGGAGGTCCTCTAAAAGGGTTGATTGTTGCATTAGTTGGCATAAGCTTAGGATTTGCAATTTTAGTCCATGCACCATAGGTTAGGATGTTACATTCCACTCCTTAAATGAGAGCATCAATGATAGGCTCTCTTTTTGCAATAAGTTTGCATGTCTTTAGATCTTGCAATTGTGTTTCACACTTGATGAATGGTGGGTTGTGCATGTATATCTAGGTAGATTTGTTCTTATTTGTTCTTTTGGGTATGCCTTGATGTTAACAGAGAACCATCTTATGTCATTTTCCCTTCTCTATAGCCCTTTTGCTCTCTTCCTCACTAGAAATGCTCATTACCCACTTTTTCAAAATAGATTTGCATAAATTGTGGCTTTACTCCTTTATATTTCATTTTTCTCTATCTCTCAAAAGAAATGCTCATTATTCACTTTGTTTGAATGGAATTTCATATACTACTACTTCCTATTTTATGGTTCTTGGAATGGAATTCTCTTGATCCCTTATTTGATTCCACTAGTGATCTTAGGAGAGTTGAATTTCTTCCTAAAAAATTTCCACAACTTTTCTAGTCAAAATTCAAGTGATGCCACTCTTAGCATAGTCACACAATCTTAGTGCTCCCTTATATGTGATTAATCACACAACATTAATGACCCTGCTATGAATCTATTTTCGCATTAGTGTGGTTGGACTTAAGGATGGTATATGTTTGGTCTACATATCTAAGGGAAGTGCTTTAAGAAAATGTGAGCCATAAATATGGTTTGGTAGGGTGACCCAAGGTGAAACTTCAGACCTAAGGTTTAAGTGTACTTGGTTTAGGGTTTAGGATTTTAGGCTATATAGAAAGGATCTCAAATGTAAACGGTTAGGACATAAAGCTTACAAGAACTTTAATAGTCTTGAAAGCTTGTGATTATTTTAGTTTAAGTTCAAATTTATGGTTGACATTTTTTAGTTCTATTTGAATTGACCAATATAAAGTTTACTTTCTTTGTTTGAACATTGTCTTCGTTTATGAGTTCTGATTTAAAGCTATAAAAATTAAAAAAGTGTGAGAATAGTAAAATGAAACATTTTTAGTATTTCTAGCCATAGATACATTAATAAAAGCATTTATATAATCATTAAAAAAACCAAAATCATTAACATATATAAAGATGCATGTAAAGTGCCTTTGACATTCAACTCTGTGGCACCTATTTACACAATTTTTTGCGAGGTGTTAGACATGTCCATAAATTCATGTCAAACTTTCATGTCTTTACTTCCATTATACTGTAGTGCAGAAGGGTGCCATATAAAGGGGTTATTTACATACTTAATAGAAAGGAGGTGTATTTTATCTTGGGAAAATTCACAAGTAAGAATATTTATAAATACTCCATGAACATGTGGGGTATAGAGGGTATACATATAAAGGACCACCAAAGACTTTGTACCTTTGGCCTTTTACCTCTAGACATAAATTATGGAAATCCTCAATGGCCATCCAATGCCTACTAATAATTCTACATCTTTAACATGATGGAATCCGTGGAGGATAGATTATGGTTAAGATGCCATAATCTCAACTAGAGAGTAACTGGCATGGCCAACTATAAAAGGCTTCGATAATCTTGTAGATACAACATTAAGAATTGAACCTATGTGTTTTTTGGGCCTTTAGCCTTGTGATAGATTCCAATGCTATTAATAACATTGTTTTGTTTGGTTACAACTTCATTTCACTTATAGGCTCTCTAATAAGACTAACATGATTAAAGCAAGGTAGTTGTATATAGATTTATCAACCTTTAGATTCAACTAGGTTCAAAAGGCTATTTAGGATTTTTGAGCAAGTTTTTTCTCTTTCTTAACCCCCCTTGTAAAGATTGTGACTTAAGGCACCAAAGTCTCTAGGTCCTTCCTAAAAAATGCTAACTTTGGATTCAAGTGTGCTCAAAAGGCTAGCATTGAAGATATATGGATTTGTTTCTCTTTCTTAGATCCCCTTGTAGAGGCTATTTGAAATCATCAAAGCCTCTAAGTCCTTCCTACTAAAGTAAAAAGAGAGGGAAGAAACCCTTCATCAAAATCTTAGTCTATATATTAATGTAAGAAGAATGTAATGTAGAAACATGTACAATTTCTCTAGGAATTGATGAGTGGAAAAGTTGCTAGGCCCATTAAAGAGATGATCAGCTCTTTAGAAGAAGAAAAAAGAGCCTCAAGGGATGCACCTATAAGAAGATATCCATATCATGTGAGTATTAAAAACACCTTTCATTCATAAGGACCCTCAAGGGTGCACCTATAACAAACCATCCATATCATGTGCATATTAAAAACCCCTAACTAATCGGCTATAGGGAAATGATGCCCTTTCCTTAAATAATGCATGTGATTTTTTCAAAGTGAGTTAGAAAAGACCCTTTTCTAAATGTGATCCTATAAATTTATGCACGTATCATGAAATAAAATAATCCTTTTGTTGATCGAATGTGTGTTAACTTACATATTTTGAGGTGCACTCCTCGAGCAAGAAACTAATTTTTCTCTTAATGACGTCAAATCAAGAGTAATCCATAGATCAAGAGGATCATATAAAAGCCATGATTTTCTCAGTAATCTCAATGTTTCCTTTGAGCCTAGTTTGCAAAAAAAGGCTAATATCACTGTGAGGATAGTAGTAGAAAGGTTGTTCTATGGAAATCTCCTATCTCATAAAAGTGACTTTATTGAGGAGGAGATAATTGATACAAGATATTCCCTAACCAATAGTCTACGTCATTATCCCCTCTTCTTAGAGGTTTGGAAAGAATGTCTCCTTTGATTCACACACACACACACACACACACACACACACACACTCTCTCTCTCTCTCTCTCTCTCTCTCTCTCTCTCTCTCTCTCTCTCTCTCTCTCTCTCTCTTTGTGTGTGAATGGATTAATGAATATTGTGATATAAATGAAGAGAAAGAGAGTGTGTATACTTGGAGGCCCATGAATTTCCTTACCCTTGGTTCATGTGCATGCAAAAATATATCACAATTCTCAGGTATCAAATCCTCTCGAGTATGGCTATCAAATCCTCTCAATTCTCGAGTTAGACATGATAAAATTAGGTTTTCCAAATTATCTCATCTCAACATGGGAAGGTTGATATTATGGTAGGGGAAAAATTATGACTAAAATTTTCCAAAATTGGCTTTTATGAAGCCTATGATGAGCTAAAGTGGGATAACCTTCTTTATCCCTTGCAAGAGATGTGGCTAAGGAGTATAGTTATGAAAATTTTAGTCCTATTTCATAATGCCATGGCTAGTGGTACTCTCATGGCTCCATTTCCTACCCCTTGCTCCCCCTTTCTTTACTTGTGGACAGAGGGTTAAGTACATCTTCAACTTGCTAATTCACTCCTTGAAATCAATGTGTGAAGAATTATCTCTATTGAGGTTGGTAATGTTGATATTTTTATTGTACTCCTTATCATTACAAGGTTGCTATTTAGTATTATTAAGCTATCCATATGAATTTTGCCCATGATAGGAGTGTTGTCCATAAGAATGCTAACCAAAAGATGGTTGCCCATATGCATGATGCTCATGAAATGATCTTTCTTTATACCTTTCTTTATGATTGGGCTAAATTTGATATGCATCCACTCTATAGGGTACATTTATGGGGGGTTAAGGATAAAATGATATATAGAATGAATCATAACCATGTGCTTTTTCTTTTTGGGGGGATGAAGTTCTTCACAATGATCATCGTTCTTATGGAGAATTGCAGCTTTTCCTTCATAGCATACCTCAAATTTATAGGCATTGGCTAATCCATATCTTCAACCCTTAATTGTAACCTCAAACGTAAAAGGTATAGATTGATTTAATTGTTCCATTGGACTAGGGGCTATTTGTGGGTTAACTAATTGAAGGATCTTTATCATTTGATCAAATTTTGACTCCATGATTTGGTTGAGCTAAAGAATTTCCATATTCATGTTTCTAACATCTTGTGAAAGATATAGACAATCATTAGACTCTTGGGAAACATTAATGTTAGTGATATGGTCATGAATATTGAACACAATATAAGAATCTCTTGCCCCATTTGATGTACTCTACTCTCCACATTCTTGACCTTGATTTATAGCTTCAATAGAGGGATTAGGTTGAGTGTAGCATGGTTGCAACTCCTTATTTATGTTATCAACCCATTGATCCTTCCTTTTATTCTTGGCCATAGGGGAATACATATAGTTATTGACCTTGATTTATAGCTTCAATAGAGGGATTAGGTTCAGTATAACATGTTTGCAACTCCTTATTCATGTTGTTAACCCCTTGATCCTTCCTTTTATTCTTGGCCATAGGAGAACACATATAATTATTGACATTTCTTCCCCAATTTCCAATCACCATACTCATTTTCAATTAGATGTATCTACAAATAATGGGTTCAAATCACTTTGGGATAGGGAAAGTTCCTCCCTAAAGTTGGGTTGCATATCCCTTCGAAATCTTCAATAATAAGGGAGGGTCATTGTCCCACTACCTCCTCTCTAGCATCCATATTTTTCCTTGATGGGTATAAATTTATTGCAAACATACGATACTATACCTAAGAATACAAGTATGGATAGGAATGAAAAGCCATTTTGAAATGGGAGAGAAATTAAAAAAAAGAGTCAAAGCCTTTAAATTTCCAGTGGAAATGAACTGAAATAGAAATGGGATTGGCATGTTATCTCAATGTACTTCAATGAACTTACTAATAGTACTAATTCACTTAACTTTTTTATGATTCTTTCAATTAATTGATAAAAGAGACTAAATATCAAGGTTAGATTGAATCTATAATAGTATCAATGAGCAAGAAGAAAATGTTGATTGATAAGAATCATATTCTAGAGGATTCTTATTGTAGTGAAGCTCTAAGAGATGCTTAATGGAGAGTAATAGTACAATTTCATGGGGTTGAGGCCAATTTGCTGAATAGTCCGCCAAAGATGTGAATTGAGGCATTATTAGAACCTTTTGCTTTAGGTGAACCAATTGTATGTCAATGTGATTGAAATGTTTGTGTTACGGCAAAACCAAGTTGTTATATCCTTGCCCACTACCAATCTACTAATGAGCAATTGGTGGGCCCTAAACAACAGACAAGCCACTAGTTTGAGTAGTGGATAATAATGGAATCATAGTTTCAAGTCGATTCGATCTACCACCATCCCCCAAAAAATGCCATGCTTAATTTGACTCTATATACATAGAAGTGTTGGGACCAATGCAAAAGCTAGAGGGGAGACGTGTATGGGATGTAGTGAAGCAGCCTATTGCTTATTTGCTCATTACTCGTCATCATAAGGCCACACCATTCTTGGTTTGATGCAACATTTGATTTTGCATGTTCATCTATACTATTAGTTAACGAGAGGTGGCGGGCGGGTGCCACATGGCAGCCCCCGACCTCCCCCACAAGAAAAAAAAGAGAACATGGGGGCGGGTGCCACGTGTCCAGCACCGCCCCCGCCCGCAAAAATCGCGCCCGCCTTCACGCACGAGGCTAGGCACGGAGTGCCTAGTAGTTTCTTAGCGAAGAAAGCATTTATTTTTGGAATGTGGGGGCTCAAGAGACTTCATTTTTTGTTATCAAAATAACAAAGGCTTTGAGAAGGTCTCCGGACTGGAAAGCGGCGCGTTTTGGGAGGGACATAGGGTGTGGAAAGCAACGCTAGTCCTTTATCTTTCAATGGACACTTGGTTTTTCTTGGTTGGATCTACCAGACCTCGACGCTGTGCGGTCACTCATAAGTTGTCATGACAGCAGAGAGGGCCGGGTGGTGGTGGTGGGGGGGGGGGGGGGGGCGCATACACAGTGGGATTAAAGGAACAGCGACAAACACTCTCTTTACTAAGGGAAGACATTACACTGTACACATATCCTTTGCTGAAGTCTGTAGTACTTGAATCAATGGAGAGCTTTCTCCTCCTTTTACTGTGTTAGGTGTAATGATTGGAGAGACGGTGGGCTTGCATGAACATGGGATCTCGGAGATCAGCCCTGAAAGGGCCATCGCTATCTACAACACCAGCTGCACCCCACCTTGCCATTAATTCTACAGGATTCAAGCAATCTGGCCGAGAGAGATAGATAGGCTTTGCCTGCCTGTCTTCCTTACTCAAACGTTAGGGACGACGACCACTTTATATCCTTGCCATATTGTCTCCCTCACGGGTAAGGTCTCTTCACGTCCTTAGTCAAAGGTTTAGGACGATCGCTTTACATCCTTACCATAATCTGTCTAATGGTAATAAGATCTCTTTACATCATTAGTCCAAGGTTTTCGACGATCGCCTTATATCCTTCCCTTTTTGTCTCTCTAGCGGTGGTTAAGAAAAGTGTCGTTTTGGACAACAAAGATGTCTAGAGAGTGAGATTCTCCCTTGAAGTGTACTTTGTAATCTTCCATCAACAACTATGACATGACCCTATAGAGTCTAGACCTAAGTTGGAAATCGCCCCTTCAAAAGAATCTCAAGTTGGTTGTTTTCTTTTTGGGGTGGGGCGGGGGGGGCGAGGGGGGGGGAGGGGGGGGGGGGGGCTAAAAACCATAAAGCATTTGAAAAAGCTAATGCATGGATCTATAGCTGCATGTTGCTTAAAATGCCCATATACAAGGATGCTCCCAAAACATGTCATGTGTGAAGATAAGACATAACTCATTGAATTTGACTTTTATTTTTATAAAAAACACCTCAAACCTCAAGATACTTTGTCATCTCAATAGGACATGAGTATCCTTGCATTTAAAACAATGTTTCCAACAATCATCCCAAACCAGCCTTTCTGGATCAAACCAATTATCTTTTGAAGCACTATAAGATAAGAAAAATGATGTAACCAGAGAGATTTCCTTACAAACCATAAAAGAGAAGCTTTTGGAGGTATGTATGTTAACAAAATATAATTTTTGTCTGTAACTCTCAAACAAGTCTTATAATAGATCTCTAAACTAAACTCGAAAGAACTGACGGAGGAGAATAGCATGTTGTAATAAAGAGAAGCATATTTCACTAGCTGGTTGGAGAGGATGGGGGCTTAGTGACAACACTTCAATGGTTGTGTAAGGGGTTTAAATCCTCTTAGGAACTATATTTTGAATGATATGAGAGAGAGAGAGAGAGAGAGAGAGAGAGAGAGTGTGTGTGTGTGTGTGTGTGTGCGCGCGCGAGGAGGATGATGAAGAGATGAAGGAAGTGGGTGAAATTGATGCCCTATACCCACTATGCATGATGGTTTGTGCCTCAAAGATGCATAATGGTTATGCTAGTAACTCCCTAGGATTGATAGTTAGAAGTTGCATGACAAGCACAAAGAGAGAGAGAGAGAGAGAGAGAGAGAGAGAGAGAGAGAGAGAGAGAGAGAGAGAGAGAGAGAGCGTGTGTGTGTGTGTGTGAGTGTGTGTGCGAGGAGGACGATGAAGAGATGAAGAAAATGGGTGAACTTGGTGCCCTATACGCACTATGCATGATGCTCTGTGCCTCAAAGATGCATAATGGTTATGCTAGTAACTCCCTAGCATTGATAGTAACAAGTTGCATGATAGGCACAGAGGGAGAGGGAGAGGGAGAGGGGGGGTTGAAGAAAATGGGTGAAATGAAGAGAGAGCATATACCTATTATGCATGCCATGCACCTCAAATTAGCTCACCTTCATGATGCTCCATGCCACAAATTAGATGATGGTGTAGCAATGTAATACTTGCATGCACATAGAGAGAGAGAGAGAGAGAGAGAGAGAGAGAGAGAGAGAGAGAGAGAGAGAGAGAGAGAGAGAGAGAGAGAGAGAGAAAGAGGGAGGGAGGGAGAGAGGGATCTCACAGATTATTAATAACATAATTCTAACATAGTATAGATTTTCTCTCTATCAATAGAAAACAACTTGCTTCAAGTATAATGTAGCATGTTCAAGCATGACACCTCGTTATGCATGAAGATGGAGAAAATATGTGAACGTGATGTCATGTGCCTTGAATAGGCAAAAGGATTGTGCTATTGATTGCTAGCATGATAGATGCAAAACTACATTACACATGCGTACACACCCACACACGTGCGCGCACGCACGCGCACACACACACACACGTGCGCGCGATGAAAATGAGGATGAGAAGTATGAAGAAAATGGGTGAAGATGAGAGATAATAAATTATTATATATGATGATGAGTGCCTCAAATGTGGGAGCCTTCCAATGCCTTGTGCCTGGCAACATTTAGTCAAGATATAAAGCTTCTTAAAAGGAACTCTTATGGATTGTCCTATGAAAACTACAAAACCACAAAAATTGACTTAAATCAATGTATTAATGTCACTGATAAGAAGCTTTCTTGAATGCTCAAATGTGGATGCCATGCATTTACAACCATTTTTCTTGATTATCTATTGCATGTCACATAAGTGCAACCATCCACCTCACTTACGACACACAAGAAAGGGAAAGAGAGGGGGGGGAATGAGAAAGATAATTTCTCAATCTAAACCAATGCAACCATCCACCTCACTTGCAACACATGAGAAAGGGAAAGAGGGGGGGGGGGGGGGGGGAATGAGAAAGGGAATTGCTCAATTGAGACTAATCCATCCATAGCATGCTCATAATAACAATAGCAGTAAAGATAAGACTGAAAGGTAGAAGGAAGTTAACCTTGTAGGGATGCTTTTTATGCCAATGTAATTCTTCTTGTGAATGGTATCAGCCTCTTGGAAGAAGGCCTTGAAGGTAATGAAGTTGGCTTTGCACTAAAAGGTGTGCTAAGAGAAAGAAAAAAAGGGACTTGTTCAATCCAAACCAATGCAACCATCCACCTCACTTGCAACACATGAGAAAGGGTAAGAGAGAGGGGGGAGAAAGAGGAAGGGGTTTGCTCAATCCAGACTATCCAACCACATATTGCTAATGATAATGATAGCACTAAAGAAGGGGCTAAAAGGTAGAAATAAAATAACATTATAGGGATTCTCTTTTATGTCAAGAATCGCATGATGGGGGGATTTGCTTGAGCTGGTGCGCCAAACAAACACTGTATACACAAGAGGAAGCTCATTCAAGAACACAAGAAGAGAGATGGAGGCAAAAACGTTTTCTTGCTGATTTTTCTTCTTCTTCCACACACTATAAAATGTACACAAAGTATAGATAAGATACAACATAAAGGAAAGTGGCCTTCTAAGTCAAACAGCGCATAACCGACTACACTAATCGACTGGGCGTTATATCTTTGCCAGCTGTAGGTAGGTGTAATAAACTAAATATAATAAGTGATAAGTCAGTGGCCATGTGAGTATCATAATGACCACCAACGTGCTAAGTGTAGACGTGCGGACTCATCTAGCTAGGCGGTCCATCATCAATGTCCGCATGTGTTGAGCTTGCCATCTCAACACTCCCCCTCAAGCTCAATTCTATCTCTGCAACTCCAAGTAAGCTTCAGAAATTTCAAAGCTTCTTTGCACCCAATGCCTTTGTGAAAATGTCAGGTATCTGATCTTGTGTGCTGACATATACCAAGTCAATCTCTCCTACAAGTACCTTCTCTCTCACAAAGTGGTAGTGCACCTCAATGTGTTTTGTCCTAGCATGGAATACTAGATTCCTAGCTAGCTGTATGTTGCTCATGTTGTCACAATGAATGATAACTGGACCATCTCCCTGCACATCCAAATCACCTAATAACTTTTGCACCCATAGCACCTCACATGCTGCCGTAGTAGCACCTCTATACTCAGCCTATGTACTCGATAAAGCAACTATAGGTTGCTTTTTGTTGCTCCATGTAACTGCTGCACTACCAAGGTAAAACATGAATCCACTCGTAGATCTTCTGTCTGACATGCTACTAGCCCAATTTGCATATGTGTATCCAAAGACCTATACGTCCTTACCTGCCTCATAAAAAAGTCCATAATGTAAAGTGGACTTCACATACCTCAATATACGTCTAACTACATCCAAATGAGGCTTTCTAGGCATCTGCATAAACTGACTGAGAAGGCCAACATCATAGCTCAAGTCTGGCCTTGTGATAGTCATGTAAATCAAACTCCCCACTATCCTCCTGGACATAGTAGGGTCTTCTATCTCATCCCCAACGTCAGCACTCAACTTCACATTTTTCTCCAATGGTACTGAAAGAGGCTTATATGCTGTCATACCATACTTGGATAACATATCCAAGCCATACTACCTTTGGGACAGCCATATACCATCATCACATCTGATCACCTCAATATCAAGAAAGTATCTCAACTCACCCAAATCTTTCATCTCAAACTTCTTCTTCAACTTTAGCAATTCCATTATCACTGTCTCCTGTAATGATCAAGTCATCCACATAATTGACTCTAATGACCAAACCTGCATCTCCCTTTCTCACATAAAGTGAGTGATCAGCATCAGAAATACAAAATCCAATATTGACAAGATACTCTCCAATCTTGTCAAACCATGATGTAGGTGCTTGCTTCAGCCCATAGAGCGCCTTCTTTAACTTGCATACATATGTGGGATGCTCTAAATCCTCATAACTTGCTGGCTGCTCCATATACACTTCTTCTTGTAATTCACCATGTAAGAAGACATTCTTAACATCCATTTTCTGCAAACTCCAACCTTTGGCTACTGCCAAGGCAATCACACACCTAACAGTTGCCATCCTAGCAACTGGACTGAACATCTCTTCATAATCTATGCCATATGTTTGAGCATAGCCTTTTGCAACCAGCCTAGCCTTATACCTGTTAACCGAACCGTCTGTATTATGCTTGACTTTGTAAACCCACTTATAACTAATAGCTTTCTTACCCTTAGGTAAGGGTACCAAATCCTAAGTCTTATTGGCTTCTAATGCAGCCATCTCCTCACCCATTGCTGCATCCCAATGAGCATTACCAACAACATCCTCAAAACAAGTGGGCTCAACATCCTCAACTAGTTTCACCATATAAGCATAATGGTGAGCTGCATAACCTTCAAAACCAAATCTTTTAACAGGGCATCTGACCTTGCTAGATATGCGTATCACTAGATCACTCAATGGAGTCTTTACATTACTATGAGCTCTCTGTACACCTGGTGTCCTAACTAAAGGAATGCCAAGCTCATCATCCAAACTCTCCGAACCACTAGAATCTCCATAAAATCCCAAATGACTGGTACATGTATCATTACCATCCAGCACTTTCTTCTTTCCTTTGTCCTTCCCTGTAACACTTATAGATCCACTTGAAGATGTGGGGCTACTCCTTAGTCTCCCAGACCAAGGGCTCACTGTAGGTGTAGTACCAGATGATGTTTCTAGTCCACTAAGACTCCGTGATTCTTGTTTATCTTTCTACACATAGCTGTCATGATCATTATCATCATCCAAAACATCACCAGCAGGTGTATACCAACTTCCCATCTCATCAAAGATAACATCCCTGCTCACCCTAAACTCACCTGTGATAGGGTTATAACAGTGATACCCTTTTTGCTCTAAAGAGTACCCAATAAAAATACATTTTTTAGCCTTTGGATCAAGCTTCTTCCATAGCTCATCTGGCACATGAACGTATGCAATACATCCAAATACCTTCAAGTGCGATACATCGAGCTCTTGCCAGTAAAGCACTCTTCAGGAGTCATCCCATGAACTACAACTGTGGGAGTTCTATTCATAATGTAGACAGCAATATGCCTATTTTTTCTTTCTGCAATACCATTTTGTTGTGGGGTATACTTGCAAGTAAATTGCCTCTTTATCCCATGAGTCCTCAAGAAGCCACTGAACTCATTAGAGAGGTACTCTTCCCCTTCATTTGATCTCAAGCACTTCACTTTTAAGCTTATTTCTATTTCAATAGCTACCTTGAAAGATTTGAAGTGCTCAAAAACATCACTCTTTTCCTTTATGAAGTATATCCATAGCTTCCTTGAATAGTCATCAATAAATGTGACAAAGTATTTGAGATACATTCTGTGTAGGCCCCCAAACATTTGTATGTACTACATCAAGTATATTTTTGCTCACTTCTCTATCATGCGAGAAGGGTTGTCTCACCTGCTTACCAAACTGGCATGCTTCACAAACTTTATGCAATTCTACAACTCTAAAAGAAGGCAACCCTATAACCAATCCTCTGGACTGCATTAATTTCAGTCTTTGCACATTTGCATGTCCAATACATTTATGCCATATTTCAATATCTACAACTACTCCTTTTTCTTTAGCATACATAGCAACATCCATTGCAAGAATTCCAACATCTAAAGTGAACATTCAGCCAGCTCTACTTCCTTTTGTGACCAACCTGCACTTATCATTAAAGTCTTCTACAAAACAAAATTTTGCATTGAATTGGACGTGCAACCCCTACTCTACCATTTGGCCAACAAACACTAGATTCTTTGTAATTGATGGCACATGTAATACATCTGTGAGACTCTTTGTCTGGCCATCATACAAGGACAAGGGAATCTTTCCAATGTGTGAAATTGGGTGGCATGAATCATCACCCGTCTGCACATAACTTGGGTTTTGTAAGTCTTGCATCTCTCCAAACCATTCAACATGCCTGGTCATATGATTAGATGCACCTGAATCGACATATCATACATCATCATGTGTCCCCTTTCCTGTAACTGCATTCATCATATGCTGCATAACAAACAGATGCTTAGTTTTTATTCATTCTATCGTGAAGACGATGCATAGTTTCCTTGCTGTAATGTACCACTGCGAATATCATCCTTCTTAGCATAACAACTGGCTGCAATATGTCCTATTTTGCCACAATAATGGCAAACAATAGCAAAATTTCTAGAGCCTCTATTCTGCCATCCACCTCTTCCTCTAGAGCTTCCCCTACCTCTAAAATTTCCTCTGTCTCCAGAAACCTGCATTTCACTAAATTGTTGATTGAACCTGTTTTGCTGGTTATTGCCAGCATATCCCATACCACGACCTCTCGAAGAGGATCTACCATGTTCCCTTCCTGAACTCAAGTAAAATGCTTGGACATGTTCCCCATTTCTTTCAGACGAATCACCCTACATATTGATCTCTTCTCAATAATCATGAGAGAGATCAGTTCATCAAAATATGGAAATGGCTTCTGTACATATACTAAAGTAACGAATGATTTTCATGCCTTATCATTGTTAAGGCCACTCAGAGTGGATGAAACCAAATCATCATCATCCGGCATTGCATCAATCGGTGCTAAATCATATGCAATACTCCTCACCTTCAACACATACTCATTGACAGACATTTTTCCTTTCTTCAAGGCATTCAACTCTTGCTTGAGTTGAATCTTTCGTGCCTTTGTATTTACTAAAAACATGCTCTCAAAAATTGTCCAAGATGCATGTGAAGTTTCTGCATTCCTGATATGTCCTAGAATAGTATTTACAATGATTGCAAACAGCCAGTATATCACCTTTTTGTCTTTTGAATTCCACTCTTTCCATTCTTTTAACTCATCTGCAGTCGGAGGGATACCCAGCTCTGGTTCATTTTCTTCACCTAAAACAAACTCATAAAGGGCCTTTTCAATGAGGAAGTTCGTCACACGAAACTTTCATGAAGGGTAGTTGTTCTTGTTGAGCTTCTCAATAATGGGATTTCAACTGTTCTCTGCCATTATCACAAACAAGGATACAACACAGCAAGTTAGTCTTTTGCAATCTTTCACAATACGTGCACATCAATACACCAAGCAACCTTTTTCACTGATTGATCAATAGTACACGTAATTTGCAACCTGTTTGTTTGCAGATAAACCTTATGTTTGCTTCCTGCAAACACCTCAAAAATTACAGATTCACAATCTATAACCTGCGCACCCACTTTCGGTCAATATAGTCGAAATCATAGTGTACCCTGAAACTGTTGTGTTCGCAACCTTGCGGCTCTAAAACGAGGCCTGAAACGGCCTCAGACGCCCAAAATAACGACAGGATAGTCCTTTAGGTCTTATGTGCAAAACATACAGTGATTTGCTCGCACACCAAATCTCACAGCAATCTAAGATTTTTACTCGATCTTCGTACGGTGCCTCTAGAGGCACTATCCAAGAGAGAGAGTGGAAGAATGGGAGAGCTTCTTACCCGTTGCTTGCTTGCTCAAACCTTGCTTCTTCTCCTTCACTTTAGCCTTCAAAATCAACCTCTCTTAGTGGCACGGCTCTGATACCATGTCAAGAATCGCGTGATGGAGAGATTTGCTTGAGTTACTGCACCAAACAAACACTGTATACACAAGAGGAAGCTCACTCAAGAACATAAGAAGAGAGATGGAGGCAAAAACGTTTTCTTGCTGATTTTTCTTCTTCTTCCACACACTATATAATGTACACAAAGTATAGATAAGATACAACATAAAGGAAATTGGCCTTCTAAATCAAACAGCGCATAACCGACTACACTAATCGATTGGCGTTATATCTTTGCCACCTGTAGGTAGGTGTAACAAACTAAATATAATAAATGATAAGTCAGTGGCCATGTGAGTATCATAATGACCACCAATGTGCTAAGTGTAGATGTGCAGACTCATCTAACTAGGCGGTCCATCATCAGTGTCCGCACGTATTGAGCTTGCTATCTCAACATTTTATGCCAATGTAATTGTCCTTCCAGATGGTACTAGCCTCTTGGAAGAAGATTTAGAGGTGTCAGAGTGTCAAGAAACACAAATCTAGAGCTAGTTGGCTATGGTGGACCGCAAACCATAGAACTGAAATGTGATAAAGAGAAGAGATTGTAACTCAAGTGAATTAGGTTCCAAGATAGATTAACTTGGACTCATAAACACAATCTTGAGCGACTCAAATTGAAAGTACCATTCCATTGAAATGAATGTCAAGTACATGCCTTTATAGCGTTTTTTTGGATAGTACCACTTTTCCTCTCTATGCTTATGGGATTTTGGACATCTCTTCCTAGAGATTCTAGAGCATACATCTTTGCCATATCTCTCATACAAATCCACTTATGGGCAAGCCTATTTTGGGCACACATATCAAGCATCATTTGCTATTGTCAACACGGAGTTGGCTTTGCACTTGAAGGTGTGCTCAAAGCTAGAGAAGTGAGAGGGGGTGCATGCATGCCTATTTATCTTGATAGGGTCACACAAGACTATGCTGAGAGGGAAGTGATAGAGAATATGGAGAAGAGGCAAAGTTTACGTTTAATGTTGAAACATATATTTTTTTGAATTGGAGATACAACGTTTTATTTTTTAAATGAAAGTAGTCACTAGATATAGATATGTTCTATAGATTTCTTGTCCATTACCATAACTCTCTCTTATGAAGACTTTTACTTCAACTTTTAATCCATCTTCATACTATACTGGGAAAAGAGAGATAGGTCACTAAACCCACCATCATTCATGTGCTCATACCACATGTATTTAAGGGAGGGAGAGAGTGTGTATTAGTTGGCTATTACTATTGACTGCTTAGTATTTTTGGATTTTAGTCTTAAGAAAGAAAGGAATTAGAGTTTATATTTTTTTTAAATACCCATTTTTGATAGATTTAGGAGACTCTATGATTTCTACATAGGATAGGGGAGAGACTTGGTATCTATTTCAATCCTAAATTTTGTATAGATGCTCATCATGTGAGTTTATTTTAAATTTATGAAAATTACAAACATTTACTTATAGAAGTATGTAATATTTAGAATTTGGAATAAACTTACAAAGTTTTCAAGAAAATGGTCTATTTTGTAAGAAATCCATAAATAATACGTTTTATGATTCAACCTTGAATGCACATGATATATTAGGTTCATACTTAGGAAGCTCCTCACGCTACTATTGTGACACATGTTGGCTTTGTACTATTAATGAAAAATCTTGAAAAACAAATCACCACTATTGAAGGGCCCACCCATCCATGATATTTTATATACACTAATCAACTTTAGAAGAGGGTGCATTAGTGTGTGCACGATTGAACAAGATGGAACTCTAGTCATCTAAATATTGATTTGTGATATATCGTAATTCCTAAACTTTCATCATGCTTATTTTCTCCACAAGGTTAAGAGATCAGGTTATATTTCTAACAAAACAATTCAAATTATGACATGAATAAGTTACTTCTACCACTAATTAGCTCAACGAGATGTCATAATGTATATTCTAGCTAGTATCATATATGATATTGTTAGCACTTATGTTCTTCAATTTATTGCTGATTTCATAGAGGTCTTGCATCCCATACTAATTTCAATTCATTAGTTCAAGTGTCGAATTGAGTCTTTGATTTCTAATCACAAATTTCATAATATGCTTTAAGAAACATGTGTAACTAGGTAAGATGTTCAACATTTATTTGTATAATTTGTTATTATGGGGTGCACTCTCTTTAGTCTTTTAATATTGAACTTCATGGCATGTTCCTATTGAATGCTTGCACTTTTGAGCCGTTGTAATGCAAACATGCTCTTTACTCATGTCAAGGCTAAGTGAATAATTAGAATCATAGCTAATTTGTTTCACATGCTAATACTACTCCTGATAGACAACTATATTTATCTAGATAAGCAAACAAGGAGCCTGATGCATGTGCTATTCATAACTTATATATGTTCAAATTGTTCATGACTTTGTTACTTTGCAATGTACAATGTTTGATTCATGTACGATTGATGAGATGAGTTTGATGCATAAACTATTATGCACTCTTCTATGTATGTTACAAAATGTTCTATGCATGTACTATTTGATGACGAGGTTGATGTGAGAAATATTGATGGTGAGTCACATATATTGAAACTTAGACTCAACTTAGAACTTTTTTAGTTTACATCCTTAACATTGCATAATGTAAAGTTGAATTGCACAATTTCTCTATATAATAACCTCCTAATGTGAAAGACTTCATTCAATAGCATAACATAGATCATTTATACATTCAAGTTGAGACATAGGTCATTTTTTAACTAGGGTTTTGGAGCAATGTATTGTGGTGTTCTAAAAATATTAGAAATCAATAAAAGTCTTTGTAAAGTTGACATTACTTTTGAGCAATTGTTCTTGCAACTCATGTGTATGTTTGTAAGAGTATGTAATGAGTTCATGCACTAAATACTGAGAACTTTCATTAATAAAGGTGTTGTTATGGAATCAAGTAATATCAACATGTTGGCATTGACATAATACAATATATTTTGGATATATTTTTTATATGAGTGTTCAACCCATGGATGGATGGGTGGGTGGGGGAGAGAGAGAGAGCGAGAGAGAGAGAGAGAGAGAGAGAGAGAGAGAGAGAGAGAGAGAGAGAGAGAGAGAGAGAGAGAGAGAGAGAGAGAGAGAGAGAGAGAGAGAGAGAGAGAGAGAGAGAGAGAGAGAGAGAGAGAGAGGTTTTTCTTTTCATTGTTTTTCTTGGACCCTCTTCATCCTACTTCACATTGTAGTAGTTTTGTTCTAATAGTCAACTTTTAATGATTGCAATTCAATTATGTTTTCACATATACAATTCTTTGGTATTATTTCCAATAGGATTTCTTGGAAGGTGTGTTATTTTTCATTTCAAAATTCAAATAGATATTAATACTATTGCATGTATTGATATATACATTACCTTTATGATAAGTAGTAATAATGAATTCTATGCTTAATCTCTCTAACAAGAAGTCATGGCCTTAGATTAATGGTTAGCTTGTTTATGAGACATAGAAAAACCCCCCAAGATGAATAGTAATTGATTGTTCGTGTGTATAGATGTGCAATAAAATGTTATGTAAGACACATGGTTATTTGAAACATTGAGCTAACAATTCCTTGGCACTAGCAAGTTATTTTCTTCAATGGAAAGCAACCAATGAGCTAGGATGTGCTCCTTTCTTAAAAGAGATCTTTGTTATAAGAGGAAGGTGTTATTGTTGAACAAGGAGTGTACTAATAGTGAACATGCATCTACATATATGAGTAAACAATGTATCAAATGCCAATATAAAAATTGAAATTCATACATACATCTAGGAAAAGCACTAAAGTTTGTAGGGCACATCCATTAATGCAATATCCACATCTATAGCTTCTTTATATATTTGATACATCAGACACATGTAGCATGTAAAAAATGCCTAAACGTAATAGGCTATAATGAACTAAATTAGATATAGACACACCTACACACCTTTTAGGTTATGCCTAAGCACATTTAGTCCAAGCAAACATAGATATAGCTTAGCCTTAACTGCATCTAGGCAAAGCTATAAGCTATTATCTTAGCTTGAAATATGTAGAGAAGAATTGCACCTTGTAAGATATTGGTATAAATGTGTGCTCTTGAAGTAAAGATTTCTACTAATTTAATTAGCTACTTTTATATTCCATCTCTACAACTAGTTCAACAATAGCATGTGGTGCATATTACTTCTTACACCACAAGGATATAGGGGAATAGCGATGGCCACTTTTGACACAAATTAGCGGCGTCGTTATTTGTGTCGTAAATGCGATGTAAATAGTGACAATACTCAAATAAAAAAAAGCGAGCCGAAACTCGAGCGTGTCATTTTGCGCAAAAGAGCAAAAGAGGGAGCAAAAGAGAGAGAGAACTATGTTCTGCATTTGGGAGGGAGAGAGAGAGAAAGAGAGAAAGAGGGGGAAGGAGAGCTTCTCACTGCCACCACCACTGTTGGCAAAGAAGAGGAGGAAGTGCATGAAGGGTGAAGAGGAGCCACGGTCGTGAAGAGGATCCGTTGAATCCATCCTCTGGCCTTTACGGTGAGTGCATTGCTCCCTCTTGGTTTGTTTTTGTTTTTTCTCTTTTTCTTTTATTTTTTTTGTTGAAAATGATGTGTACTGAGGGAGAAGAGAAGAAATGAGAGAGGGAGAGGAAGACAGAAAAAGAAAGAAATAAAGAGAGAAATAGAGAGAGAGGGAGGGAGAGAGTAGAAGGAATGGATAAAAAACAAAGATAGGGTAATATCTTGTTCTTTAATTTCTTCTTTTCTTGTCAGTAGCAGTAGCAGTAGTAGTAGCAGTAGGAGCAGTAGCAGTAGGAGCAGCAGCAGCAGCAGCAGTAGCAGTAGTAGTAGTAGTGCACCTTGGGTGTGTTCGACGATTTAAGAAGGCGAGTAGTAGTAGTAGTAGTAGTAGTAGTGGTAGTGGTGGTGGTGGTGGTGGTGGTGGTGGTGAAAAGAGAGAGAGAGAGAGGTTTTGTTAAAGGTACACATTTGGTGTGTTTGACACTTCCGGAAGGCAAGTACTAGTAGTAGTAGTATGTGTTCGATGCTTTTAGGATGGCGAGTAGTAGTAGTAGTGGTGGTGGTGGTGGTGGTGGTGGTGGTGGTGAGAGAGAGAGAGAGAGAGAGAGAGAGAGAGAGAGAGAGAGAGAGAGAGAGGTTTTATTAAAGGTGCACCTTAGGTGTATTTAACATTTTGGGAAGGCGAGTAGTGGTAGTGGTAGTGGTAGTGGTAGTGGTGGTGGTGGTGGTGGTGGTGGTGGTGGTGGTGGTGGTGGTGAGATAGAGAGAGAGGTGGTGGTAGTTGTAGTAGTAGTAGTAGTAGATATATATGTGTGTGTGTGTGTGTGTGTATATATATATATATATATATATATATATATATATATATATATATATATATATATATATATATATATATATATATATATATATATATATAGTTAAGGGTGTACCTTAGGTGTGTTCGATGCTTCGAGAAGGCACAGAAGACATGTGTCTCCAAGCCCGATAAAGCGAAAGAGAGATTGGACTTGGAGGTGAATGGATGGTTTTATTGACATGCTTTGTGCTACCTCCTTCTACGCTTTGCATATCGAGTTGCACACAAAGGAAAAATGGTGTCGAGGTTCGGTGTTCAAGATCGTGATGCATATCTTATTCAATGTGTCCCATGTCCTTGCTCTCAATGTAAGCTGGTAATTAGATGAAAACGTCGATTGTCTATAGAACACATATGATGCTTCGGCGAGTTTCAATCAAATATCATTGATTAGGCGATCTCATATTTTGAGCAAACGGTAAGAAAAGTGTATATCAATCATGCATTGTATTCACAAAATAATTGAATATCATATACAAAAACATTGGATGTGGCCGTAAAATTTATTACAGGGAGGTGACGTCTCATCCCAAGGAGGAGTGCACCCTTTGCGGTCAATTAGAAGAGTTCGTGGGCGTGCGATGGATGGAGTCCCTGAGCCGATCCACCACTTGGAAGGCACTACCCAATCTATACCGTCAATACTAGAGGAGATAGAAAGCCTTCCAGACTTTCCTACAATCTTAGAGCTTGAGATGGAGGCAATGATCGATGCATTGATGCATATGGATGTCGAGACATCTAATCCACTTAGAGAGGAAGCATCCATACCATTATATGATGGGTGCCGAGTATCTCACCTGAAGACACTGCTTGTACTCCTAAGTGTGCAAGCAAAATACAAGTGGAGTGATGCGAGTATGACCGAGTTATTATTCATGTATCTTCTACATATGCTTCGTTGATTTCTTTTCGGCACCATCATTAAAAAAATTATACTTTTTCAAGGTGTTTTATGATTTCTTTTCAAGTTACTAAAGTATCATATATTACCACTTGCAAATACCATGCATGAGTCTCGTGATAATGTATGACATGTTTTATGAAAGCTTGGCATGGACTACAACAATATCCATGCATGTATCAATGATTATGTACTGTTTGGAGGAGAATACAAGACCGGAGACATGTCCAAAGTGTGGTGCTCACAGGTATCGATAGGACTTGCAAGGGAAAACCATCCCTCAATAAGTTCTTAGATACTTTTCGCTTATCCCCCATATACATCACATGTTTCGTATGACCGACATGGTGAGCTTGACAACGTGGCATGCCAGAATAGATCCACAGATGGAGTCCAATGAATATCAGCGGATTCACGCGCATGAAGCCGCATTGACTCTACCTTTCTAGGTTTTGCCAGAGAGCCAAGGAATCTTCGGCTCGGTCTTGCTATGGATGGCATGAACCCATTCAGCTTGCACTCAACTTCTTATAGTGTGTGGCTTGCAGTCCTTATTAACTACAAAATCCCCCCATGGCTTTTTACGAAGGAAGGACACCTCATTCTTAGCTTGCTCGTTCGCTACAAAGTCAAGAATATAGATGCGTATCTTCATCCATTAGTCGATGAGCTTAAGATTTTGTGGAAGGAGGGGGTCGTCATGGAAGATATGAGCAAGCATGATGGTCGATGGTCCGCCAATATATGAGTCACTCTCATGTGGACCATGCTTGACTTTTCGGGATTCAGGGAGTGCTTAGGTAAGTAGGTTTCTGTTCTCGTTGGTAATATCTATCATAGCTCATTCAAGTTTGTATTCACTGGATAGAGGTGTGGGATAGGTATGGTTACCTCAGGTTATCATGCATATCCATTGTGTGGGCCACAGCTAGATTCCGGAAGGTCACAAACCATGAAGAAGATGGTATATCAAGGACATATCACTTTCTTGCCAGAGGGTCATGAACTGAAGGAAGGTTATCTTGGACGACCTCCAACACGAATGAACACCTAAAGTTGATACGAGCTAAAACTGGTCCACACGGAGTCACATCCAAACAGAATGTGACAATTCTCAGTTTTCTATAGGTGGCCGTATTGGACCCACTTACAAATCAACCACTTCTGGATCCCATGTATATTTTCAAGAATGTGGGGCAGCTTACTATGGGACCACATCACAGGAAAGAGAGACACTGCAGGGGCACGAATGGATTTAAAAGAGGTAGGCAAGATAGAGGCACGTTGGCCGTAGTTGAGTGCTAATGGTTGCTTGCATCGACCTCGCACTCCTTGGTTTTGTCTACTAAAGAAGAGTGCATTGTGAAGCAAATTATCAAGTCTATCCGCACTCCGACGGGTATGATGCATTCTCTTAGGCTCGCGTTTTCTAAAGACAACTAGTTATTAGGGCTAAAATCCCATGATTAGCATAATATATGTCATGTTTATACTACGAATGGATTGTAAGTGGCTTGCATATTTTGCTATTTGAAGTCTAGTCGTTGTTCGTAATGCTTCTTCATTTGTGGCAGTTTGTACTATTGATCGTGATTGCGTGATGCCTTACTCCAGAAATATGTAGGGCGATTTATAGGTTGTTAAATTTAGTGCAATGAATCTCACAAAAGGAGATAAAGACATTCTCTATTGAATCCGCAAGGTGGGGAGTAGTCTGTCTCTTTGAGAAGTACTTGCCTACCAGTATGCTCACGATACAAACCCACCTCATGTTGTATCTTGTAGAAGAAGTGGAGATTGTGGAACCTGTCCATACATGATGGATGTTCTTCTTGGAGTGCTTCATGAAAACCTTGAAAGGCTTTGTGCGACAACGAGCTCAACCAGAAGGTAGCATGGCTGAAGATTGGTTGGTGTTTGAGACGTTAGTATATATTTCATAGTGGCTACCAATAGTGGATTCAGACAATAGTATGCTATGGTAGCCGAAGGACGATGATAGATTGACTGGAGATGTGGTGGTTGGAAATCGGGTAGAAAAAAGGATGGATGCTGCAAAGGAGGAGAAAGTGAATAGTCTTTGTATGTTGCACCATTCCTCCATGGAGACGTGGCTCACTAGGTACAAGCAAGCCAGGAAAGATCAGGAAGGAGCGTAATCTGAATTTCAACGTAGTATGTGCCATCTACCGGTTTGATATCCTAAGGGCATGGAGGAGATGCCATGGTTTATGCCAATGCGATGGTTGCATGGATCTTTGACCATAACGTCTCGCGAAGGGGGGAGGTCTCAATTGAGGAGTGGGAATTCTTAAGGGGATGTAGTCCAAAGGTGACGGCGTGTTTAGGGTTTGTCGTATCTAGATTTTATATGCGATAACTAATTAACTATTTCAATGTACAATATAAAATATGCAGTGTGGCATGGTCATGCAGACGAAATTTCCACGTGGAGTGTATCGATAAAATGTGCTCCATAATAGATTGTGGTATCATGGCAAAGTTCGAGCAAGAGAGCTGACGACGAGCAACAGATTCAAACACTGTTATAGATGAGATGGAGTATTTGGGAACTTGCAAAGTACTATTAGGGTGGATTATCCTAGCTTCTCCATGATCCTATTCGATGTGTAGTCGTTCAAAGTGTACTTAAGGGAGCTTGGGCAACAATTCAACGAGGTCCATCGGGATTTCTTGAAATAGATTCTGAAAAAAGATTGATGGATTTGCGCAATATGTTTGTATTGCTGGCTCATTGTGAAATAGGTGCATGAACTAATGTTATTAAAATTGACATGGTACATGTCACAAAAGTTAAATCTCTTTTGTACGTGATTTTGAACATGTAATTTTCTATCTAAACCCCCAAGAACCTCGATGGTGGTATGTTGTACCTTCAGCTCCCTGAAGTGCGAGAGTATATGATGAAAGCAATGTTTCCAGCATAGATGAGGATAATATGCAAATAGAGGGGTCGATATTGCAAGGGGTGGAGGCCGCCAAAAGCTTGGAGCATATAGAGGAACCAGAATTGGGTAACAATGATGGAAATATAGGAGTCCAAGAATTCTTTGAGAATGAGGTGGACTTATCCTTTTGTGGTGACCTATCTATCGACCTTCCAGTGTATGCGGAGTTGTGTCAAGAGATTGACATGGGACCATAGGGTACTTCATACTTGGAGCATCCACCTACTCAATTGGTTGATGAATCACTTATAAGGGTATATAAGATATGCATTTTAAGTAATATCATTTTTAAATGATTTATATTGATTATGCTAACATCAATTTTTGTCTGTACAGGTTACATTTATGGATGTTTGGATCCGCACGATGAGTTGACAGATGAGAAATAAGGAGCTACATGAGATCTTCACACGTATATCTCCAGATCAAATGGTTCAAAGATATGGTGGACTAGGAGTTGTCTTGGACATCATTAGGCCGTTCTATTAGATCTACTTTGGTACGCTCTGATGTTTTGATTTCAAGTAGACGAGGTCAACGCTCTAGACTTGGGCCGGATGGAGGGAGTGGTTTTGGGGGATGCTGCGAAGACGTGGATGTAGTGAGCCCATGGTCGGCTCAGGATACAGGTGCTACTCACTCCTTGCTCTCGTGTTTGCAGGTTCAAGAGAGCTTGGCTCAGGTGGTTGTTGTGGAGGTACCGACAAAGTGTCTCCGTCTCATTGTTTTGCTGGAGTTGCATCACCTATGGGATTTGTCGCATGTGTAGGGATGTCTACTCTATTCACTCCAGCTTTTGCTTAGCGATCTGCAGGTTGTACCTCTATGGGTGCTACTCCGAGAGATACTACCCCCGTAGGTACACCAAATGTACAGGGGTCTCCTGGATATGCCCAAGAGCATGGTCGTAGGTGGGATAGGACACATCTTAGGCATAACCTAGAGGGGTATGGATACCTTGTAGATGATAGGATACGAGCTGTCATCATGAATGATGGGGGGAGGGAGGGTGATGGCTCGTATGAGAGAGTTGTGCCAAAATGTTTTTCAGCAGCACGTCTTGGATCATTGGAAGAACATACCGAAGGGGAGCAAGGACTACATAGTAGCACCCTTGCATGAGGAGTTTTTGGTACCCGTCGCAGTAGATAGGTTTTCCACTAGCTGGATGATGGAGTCCATGCGTGCATACATGTCACATAGACGATCAGACGCACTCAAGGCACTTAAGAGTGGGGCCTCAAAAACCCAAGTAGCTAGATGTAGATGACTAGCGCCGACTCAAGGAGGAGGCTACGGATTCTCTAGGATGTTGGAGACAGTAGTGCGAGGCGGTGAGGGCATGATTGGAGGTAGGAGTGGTCCATCATCTTAGAAGTGGCAACCACAAGACTTATCTCGAGGACTTTGTAAGTTTTTCTTGCTTAATTTTTTGCAATATCCCTTGTATTGACAATCGTGTTTCTAACAGTTGTATTTTGTTTTCTTTGCAACACTCCATTATAAACCGTGATCCCACCGGCCT
Source organism: Lygodium microphyllum (assembly GCF_053477565.2). NCBI lineage: Eukaryota > Viridiplantae > Streptophyta > Polypodiopsida > Schizaeales > Lygodiaceae > Lygodium > Lygodium microphyllum. Next base: position 150,278,017 of record NC_141147.1, on the reverse strand, counting down.
AGAGACTCGATATGCAGAGCGACACGGTCTCACTGCATTGTTTGATTGATTGTATGGACGCGATGGCCCAGTAAGTCACTTATCTTTCTTGTTAGTAGTTACTAATTTTAATTAAAATTCATTATTGTATGGTGAACTAATGTGTAGTGTTTCTTTTTTTGCAGAGTCCTTTCGATGCTCCTTTGCGGTGGGACAAGCTTTCGGATGGCGAGGATCTATAACTCACCCTTGGATCCGTGGAGCGCACATCCTCTTCTTCTGCCCTGCCATAAATTTTTTCCCCCTGTAACCATCACTATTAGCATAAAAAATTTACTACACGCATCGCTATTAGTGTCGTAGTTAGCGTCGCAAATCGTCGCTATAAGCGTCACTATCAATGTCGCAAATGCGATGCTAATAGCGACACAAATAAATTGTCGCTATCTGTGTTGCAAATGTGACACTGATAGCAATAGTTCTATGGCATTGCTAATACCGACATTGCGATGACGGGGGCAAAATTTTTTATGAACATTTTTGTCACTTTGAACGTCGGTATAAGGCCTATATCTTATAGTGTTAATTAGATCTTTTAGTAGCAAGAAAATCATTTGTGGTAGAAGTATGACCAAGTTCCAAACAATAGATCTAGTCCTTAAAGATAATAGAACATTACTTAAAGTGTAGCATTGATATATAGAAGAAATTTACAAGGAATGTTTTTTTTTGCCATTAGCTATAGGCTATTATTCATTAGCTACATCTCTAGGTTATCCTATGCTTATAGCCCTTAGACATAAGGTATACTTTGCATATCTTTATGCTCTATGGAGACTATTACCATAGTCTCTAGGGAGCTCTATCAAAAGCATTGGAAATAGGTGTAATTTACATGGTTTTAAACTTTGTCCATAAAATTGTAGATATCAAGGCAAAGCCTTTAAGTTATAGGGTTTAACAAAACACTTATTTACATGCACACCCCATTTTAAAATTGTACACGTGTTGTTTTCAATTTTTCCTTTGGGTAAAAAGATAGAAGTTAAACCACGCATGCACACACGCGCACGCACACACACACACACACACACACACACACACACACCTTGAGCTTGAGCTTGTAAAAATGGGCACTTTCTTGCTTTGATTCAACCTTTCAAGGTCAACTATTTGTTTCTTACTTGATGTGAATCTCTTCCCTTATTCTATCCATGAATGTAAATGGCATCGTGATTGTGAGGCTTTGTGAGATCTTTCTCTATAGTAAATGGGCTATTTTCTATTTATGTTAACATGAGTACTTTTGCTAGTCTTAATGGGAGTTTGACTAGGCTCTTTATTGAACGTATTATCATGCATCTAAACATGCTTTTTAACATCATGTTAAAAAGCATGTATAGATGGTTTTTGCCCAAAAAAAATTGCGTGTAAACTTTTTTTCTCAAAGCACATGGGCTCTTTGATGTTACAAGATTGTTTAACATGGAAATTGATGGGGTTTCTAAGTTGCTAACTACAATAGCTACTTTTGATTTTTAAACATGTTTTTAACTAGTTTTAAATCAAGCTTATTGATTATCTTCTGCATTTTTTGTTGATTTCTTATGTGTGTAGGGTGTAGCATTATTTGTCTTATTTATTTCTTAAAGAAAACACCAAAGATGTCAATAACCATCTATATCTATTTGATATACTCATGGTTTATTAAAATAATAGTCAAGTGGATGAGGGTATCGAAGCCATTCCTCAGTATTGGATGATAGTTTGGGGACATATATGAGGATATGTGGAGTTAATTTGTATGATGTTAAATGTGTTTAGATGGGTACGATTGGGTTTTCAATCCCTCAGCCATATAGTATGCCCATTTTAGAAAACATGGTATGTAAGCTACTGGGAGGAGCCTATTGTTGTGAGATGGTGACATGCATCAATGTGTTTGTGGAAAAACCAAAATGTTGGATTTGGGATTGGTAGTTAGTAGAAAGTGATTGGGTTATGGCACGTGCTTTTGGATATATGTATGTCTATATCTATGCATACATATATGCATGCATATAGGCTATGCATACACATATGTGTGCTTGTGCATAGCCTATTTGTATGTGTATACATGTATTTATGTTTGTAGCCTATGCATATGTGTATACATATATACACACACATATACACATAGGTTATGCATACATCTGTACATATACATGTGTGTGGCCTATACATATGCATATATGTATATGGATAGCCTATACATATACATGTGTATTTGCATAGCCTATGTGCATGTGTATATGTATGTGTACATGTGTGTATGTGTATGCATATGTGTACACATATATGCATAGGCTATGCATACACCTATATATATACGTGGACATAGCATATACATATGTATGTGTGTATATTTGTAGCATGTGCATATATGTATGCATTTTTGTAGCCTATGAAAAGATGGGGGAAGATAGAGAAAGGTTGAGCTATTGCAAGATACACAACACATAGAGAATGCACATAAGATAGGGTATTGAGAATCCTAATGTTTATTATTATTATTATTATTCTCCACTATGATAGTCTACCAAGTATAATAAGAAAATATAGCATATGCATACATAATACAAAAGTGGTCCATAGTGTGAGCATGCTAACTAGAAGGATGACTAGATAGATATCCCCTAACTAAGGGAGCTAGAGTAACTAATGTCTAGTTATGACATACCACTTGAAGTATTGCCAATGTAGGTACTGACCACATTAGTTATATGAATGCAGAAATGGTCACCTAGGTACATGGGTGCCACCTTTGGCCATCTCAACACTTTCCCTTAAGCTTAACTCTATGACTTGTACTCCACGTGAGATTCAAAATTGTCAAAGCTTTTCTACTTTGGTCTGTGATGAAATTATATGCAACTATTCTACCACTGTTGCATTGTCAAAGATTTTCTACCAATCATAGCCCCACTCCTAAAGGAAAATATATATTAGTTCTTGGTGGACTTCATGTTAGACATACTAGTTGCGAAGTTTGCATCCTATAACCAAATAACTTTACCACTTAACTAACCTCATAAAAGATACCATAATCTAGTGTGGCCTTAACATAATTCCAAGTATATCTCACAGAGTCTAAATGAGGCTTGTGGGCCGCTTCATAAATTGACTCCCTAAGCCGACTATATAGTTACAATTTGGCCTGATGATGGTAATGAAGCTCAAAATTTCCAATATCTTCTTGTACATTGTGGGATTCTCCAACATCTCACCGATATCAATAGTTAGCTTTTAGATTTTGATATAATGGCACTAAGATTTCCTTACAATTGGCCATACCATAGTTCGTTAAACATATCGAAGATGTACTACCTTTGTGAGAGCCATATCCCAATTAGATGTCCTAATCACCTCAATGCCAAGAAATTAATTTAGCCCTCCTATCTTTCATGTTAAATTTTTGCTTTAGGAGACTCTTCACATGCTCCATTTCTTGACATTCTAATCCTCAACAATCAAATCATCCATATGCAAGTAATCACAACAATGCCCCCTATCACTTTGGCACCCATAAAGTGAGTGATCCATATTTCCAACATGAAAACTAATAGACACAATACTGTGCTATCTTGTCATGCCATGCTCTCGGTGCCTATTTTAGTCCATACAAGGCTTTGCATACCCTACACACATAATCAGGGAGGACAATGCTCTCATAACCCTATGGCTACCCATGTATACTTCATCTTGACATTATGTATATATGAGACATATACACATGCAATGCATCCAAATACTTTGACATGTAAAAAATAAAGTTTCTTTCTAGTAAACTTCTTCTTTGGTATCATATCATGCAATGTAGGAGTGAAATTCCTATTCGTAATATACACAGCTATACAGGTAGCATTAGCCCAATCTTCATCCATCAAAGCTTGTGTAATTTATATAATGTGCATATTCTTCCTTCTAGCAATACCATTTTGTTGGAGAGTATATCTCGACTACATCTACATATAAACTACCTTTGAATTCCATGTTGTTTTAGAAAATTACTAAATTCATTGGAGGGGAACTCTCCCCCTCCATTTTACCTTAGATACTTAATCTAAATATATGTTTATTTCTCAAGTATATTTTTAAAATCCTAAAAGTGAGAGACTTACATAACTTTTCTCGTTCATGAAATGCACCCCTACTTTCCTTATATGATCATCAAATGAAGGTTACATAGTACTTACATCTGGCCCAATTAATGCAATATTTGTAGGATGCCACACATCCAAATGTAGAAGATCAAGTAAATGCTTGCTTACATATTTATCATGAGGAAATTTATGCCTCGCCTATTTTGAAAACTGGTATACTTCATAAAATTTTTAGCCACTTTGAACTTAGGAAAGCCTTCCACAAATTTACCTGAATTTTCTAATCACCACACATTTACATGGCCAATACATTTATGTCAAATGTCAATATCAACCACAAGTCTTGCATCTTATGCTTGCAAACATAGTAACCTTGAGCTTTTGTATATTTATATTGTAAATATTCTTCCCACATGCTTAGCTTGTGAAACACATTTAAATACATTCTTGGAATCTTCTACAAAGCATCCATCTTGATTGAAGTTTACTTTCATTGTTGGATAGTCATGTGTAATATGACATTTTTTATCACAATGATAATATTCTTGGTTATCATGACTTGTATTTTATCTACCATATCATCTATGGATCCCTTTGCCTCTAAACTTGCCTGTACCACCTGTATGTGACTACTCCTGTGGTTCATAAGACTATCTTTCATTTTGCCCATAATAACCACCATTGTAGCATATACCACCATAGCCTCTACCTCTACTTGTGTTAGAGTAGAGTATATGTCTTGAACTATTCTTGCTTTGTGACTCCTTTACGATGAGGATGCAACAAGTCCCAAAATTTTCTCTTCTAATATCACTATAGATATTAGATTTGCAAAATTAGGAATGTCATCTATTGTATTGATGGAGGATTGGAATTGCTTGTATTCCTCACCTAAACCATCCAAACATGGAGCCCGTATATCATCATTATGAACCTACACTTTAATAGATCCAAGCACTTTAATAATGCTTTAAATATTCAATGCATATCCATTGATAGACAAATGACCATGATTACCATTGTTTAACTTAGTCTTCAACTTTAACTTTCTAACTTTGGTGTTTGTACTAAATAGCATGACTATGTTATTCCATCTTCTGTAGGACTATCTACATCCTACACATACCCAATCATAGTGTCTAAAACACCGATGGAAAGCCAATACACAACTTTTGGAGTACCATGGTTCCATTCCTTAAATGTCTTGACCTATTGAAGCATAGCATTTTCCTCTAGTTACTCTAGAGCTTGAGCATTATCCCCCTTAATGTAGTGCCGATAATCTTTATCAATAAGAAAATTGATTAATCTGAACTTCAAGTCACGAAATTTATGCTTGTTAAGCTTCTCATTGATAATTTAATAAATCCCCTCAAATATTGTGTAGAAAAATCCAAAAAATTACTTTGATGAATAACATGCTAGTTAAAGTAAACTATCATGTGTAGTGAACTCAACACATAAGCATACTGTAAGAAACACTTGTAATCTCTAAAGGTTTGCAGAGGTGTGATATAATCGTATGGTCAATCCAAGCTTATGAGGATGACTCGTCAGTCAAAGATCATATGAAAGATATCTCCACACGTGCACTCCACAACAAGGCTTCTTTGTAGACTTTTGTGTTTGTGGCTCACAACAACTCGCTTGGACATGGCTCTAATACCATGCAATCATGGGGAGAGAGATAGGGAGCTTGAGATCTTGCAAGCCATACAAATAGATAGAGAATATACACAAGATAGAAAGTTAAAAATTGTAATCTTTCTTATTCTTCTTCTGCACTATGATGGTCTACCAAGAATAAAGAGAGCATAACATACATAAAATACAAGCGGCCCATAGTGTGAACACATTAACTAGGAAAATGACTAGATAATATCCCCTAACTAAGATAAGTGTACTATAATTAATATCTAGCTATGAAGTATCACTAGAATCATATGCCAATGCAAGTACCAACCACATTAGTGATATGAATGTGGAAATGGTCACCCAAGTACCAACCACATCTCAATAGCCTATGTGCATGCATATGCATATGTGTACATGTGCTTGTGTGCAGCGTATGCATATGTGTACACATATATGTGCATGGGCTAATTGCACATATACACACATCTTTAGGAAAAAATTGGACCAAAAATTGGCCTTTTAGGAGGTTTGACTCACTCTCTCTCCTAAAAAATGGGGCCACTGTGAAATGTTTGAAAATAAACTCTAGATTTGTTGAATATTAGATATTTAGAATGCACTCTTCGAGCTCTTTCCATTGATCTATAATATGCTATGAGATTCTTCATATTGTAGAAGATTCAAAATTAATGTGCCCCTTGATGTGACATCAACCATGGCCCCATTTTTAAGAAGAGAAAGTGAGTCAAACCTCCTAAAAGGCCCACTTTTGAGTTCAATGTTTTCCTAAAATACATATATGTATGTGTATATGCATAGCCTATACATATATGTATTCATTTGTGTCACCTGAATGCATACATATGCATTTGTGTAGCCTATAAAAATGCATGTGTGTAACTATACATATACATATGCATTTATGTAGCCTATACATATGCATTTGCATATCCTTTACATGCTCTCTCTCTCAATTAATCAAGAAAAATGGATCAATATTTTGTTTGGATGTGCCAAGTATTGATTTAAGCTAAGAGCAATGCATAGGACAAAGAAGTTATCATATGTGATGTGGCTAAAATAAGAAAACTCTTATCACAGAGTATAAGGTGAGGAGGAAGCTCGTGGGTTGCATTTGGGAAATTCCTAGTATAGTTGTCACAAGGATGATTGCTACTTACATAACTTGGATGCTACTAGCTTGGTTTCCACTACCTTTGATTATACTACCATGGTAACTACCAAGTTAGTTACTACTAGCTTCAATGCTACTAGGTTACTATCTATTAGCTTGGATGCTACCACCATGATAATTACCAAATTGGTTGCTACTAGGTTCATTGTTATGGGCTTGGTACCTAGTAGTTTAATAGATGCTTGTGGGTGCCATTATGCTACCATATGTGTAGGTAACATAATGATACCATGTGCCATGATAGCTAATAGCTTGAAAGATACCTATGGATGCCACTATGCTATCATATAAGTTGGTAACACTATGCTAGCATATGGCTTGGTAGCTAGTAGCTTGAAATATGCATATAGATACTAGTATGCTATCATACTGGTAGGTAAAACTATTCTACCATATATCTTGGCAAAAAACTACTTGATATATGTTTAGGGGTACTAGTATGCTATCATGTGGGTAGGTAACACTATGCTACCATGTAGCTAGGTGGCTAGTAGCATTATAGATGCCTTGGGGTACCACCTAGGTAGCTTCTAGCAAGCTACCAATGGTAGCATTCAAATTAATAACTATCTATAAGCTTCCAAACATGTATATTCTACTTTGGTAGTATACTCATGTGGTAGCAATATTGGTTAACTACATGTGTGGAAGGACAATGGAAGCTACCCGATCTGCAACATAGTGGAAGGATGTAGTTCTATGATAGCATAGAAACACTACATGTGTTGCAAAAATGGCTACCTTTGTGGTGGCTTCTAGTTTGATACCTACCTCTATGGCTCTAGAGTGGTAGTAGCTAATTTTCTAGTATATTCTAGCATCACTAGTGACCATAGATAGTGTATTCTAGCATGGCTCTCTACCATTAGTGTGGGAGCTACCATTTTACCGACTATGATTCAAAATTGCCAAATGTAGGTGAATAACCCTTTGCAATTTGTTTGATATTGCATTGAATACAAGTGCAACTCTATCCTTCTTTCAAAGAGAGTCACTTGGACATGAAGATATACGAATGAGCTATTGAGAAATTGAAGTTTTACTTCATCTACAAGCTCTAGGATAGATACACATGTTGTTGTATAACACATACACAAATGTCATACTTGAGGGATACTATAAATCAAATAAGGCAATGCTCTTTTGGTATTCATGGGGGGAAGGTGTGGTTACAAGTGACACTTGTGGACCAAATGATAGTTACAATGCATGCGCACAAATTTTCTCAAGCATAACTTTGCTATAAGAATCCTTTGTATGCTCAAAGCCTATTGGTGCCTCCTACTATCACTAAAGTGTTTGATGGTGGGAGAATGCTCTTCTTGTGGGATTGCAGAACTACCTCAATGCTCAAGGGAGGAACCGTTTTGAGATTAATTACAATAAAGATATTTGAAGATGTCATAATTGGAAGCACCAGTAATGAGAAAAGTAAAAAGAAAGTTGTTTCATTCAAGTAGATGAAGTGCAAGGAATTGTTAATTACATTTAACAAATAACTTGGATAAAGGAGCTCAAAATGAATCAAATGCCATTGAAGATAATTAAAACCACCATATCCTATGATGTACTCTCATGTTCTATAACCTAGAGTCTAGAATCACTAATAATTACAATGAATCATAGGTATTTGATTCATATGTATCAATTGACATGGATGAAGGGCTTAGAGGTCACAATGGCTTTGTGACAACACTTGACATGATCTTACATAAGCTCAAAGTTAAATATGGTTTTTAAAGACCCTTTGATATGACCTTTCATGAGATCCTTGATAGTCATAGGATTGGTCTTGATGCCCTCAACTATAAACCTATTCTTTAGGCCTATCATCATAGACTATTCATTGGGAACATTTGGTACTTGTTCTCAAAGGTTGCATTATTTTTTACATATATACTTACAGATACAAACCTCACAATTTTTGGGTTATTTATTTCTCTTCAAACATGTTGCTATGTGTAGAATTTGAACTCCTCTACATGTATTAGAGCCTATTCAAAGGCCTTTTTACGCATAGGGAGAGGACTACGGACACAACAAGAATAACTGTTAGTATCAACACATATATGGTATCTATTCCACTATATCCCAATTCAATTCACATGAAGAGAGGATACATAGGGAGAGAGGACTACTGACATAACAAGAATAAATGGTATTATCAACAAAAATATGGTATCTATTCGACTATATCCAAGTTTAACTCACATCATGAAAGATGAAGATTGACTTGCATATAGAGATATTTTTGAGATACTATTACGAATTTAACCAACCACATGGAAATGAGGGAAAAAGTGAAGCTTGAGCAACAAGAAGAAAATTGAAGAAATGGTAGTGTTTTAAGTCCTCCATGTGGAGAAACTAGAAGGCCAAGTGCAAGTGCTTTAACAAACTATGACGTGCCTTAGAAATATAGCTTGATTAAAGGATTTTACTATGTTATTCATTGTCCACATATGGTTCTGTATGGACCTATTATAAGAAAAATGTTGAAAATCTTTTCGATAGATAGCTTTTGAGATTTTACAATGGGACAAAGGGTGAGAGTTTTTTGTGTGTTCTTGAAAAGGATCTAACAGTCATAATTTTGTAGAGCACGTGTGAGGGCCATGAAATCCATATAGGTATCTTCTTAAAATCTTAACATTGGATTAGATAAAAAAACATCAAGACAATGAGGATTTTCATCTATGCCCGTGATAAAGAATCTCAAAATGAACCAAATGCCCTGAAAGATAATTAAAACCATCATATTCTATGATGTACTACCATGGTCTATAATGTTGAGAGTCAAGCTCATAGTCTTTGGTCAGTGTTCTACCTTAGTTAAATATGGTTAAGTCATACTGACTTAACCATGGCTAGATCTAGGTTTCTTGATCTTTTTTATGTGAGTGTAGTACCATAGTTGAATTGACATTGTGTTGAAGATAATGGGATGAATAGGGAGCATGTCTACTACCCTTATGTCCATCTCTCTCCCTAATTTTGTACATAGTATCATAGCAGGGTCCTAGAGGGTAGAGGCAAGCTGGATGGATCCTTCTCATTTGGGTCAATCATATTGAGCTGGGATGTAATGTTCCTAGTGGGGTCTGCTAGTATTGAGAAAGAGACAAAGACAAAAATGTATGCCTAAATGTACTTGATCCAAGACTTGTGATCCTCCACAGAATCATTCGACACTGCAATCACCTTCATGTTGCATTTTTGGAGCTTCGGTAGGTACCTCGCGATGGAGCCCAACTTGGTGATGCAAACAGGAGTGAAATAAGCTGAAAGTGTGAGAAGAACTTTGCGACGATCTAAAGGAAATTCTTGTTCCACTTCTTGTCAAGGCTGGATTATTGGTTTGATAGCTGATAGTGGTCTAGATACAAGGAGATGTTGATATCTGTGTTGGAGAAAAAGAGACTATGCACCTCACTGTTGGACATGCAGTTTCATATTCGTGATTTGCTTGGCTTTGGGAAACTTTGCCTTATGCACATGCCTGTTGGTCTCCTTATTAAAATGCCTAAGGATTGACTTGTGGCATCTCTCAAAGCATGGTGTCCGTATTTTTCAGCATGAATGTGTGCCAGCTCGCTTACTACTGACCCACTGAGACATGTCACTTTGTGCTGTAATTGCATTTTGGCCACTTGAGAAAGCCATGCCTCTTTCAGTCAAACATAGATATTCAGCTATTGTTGATGAGGTTGTGAAGTGAGTTCGGGAACGCAATGTTCAAATGCAAGGTTGTCTTCATGTGTGATGATGTCTGATGGAAGCAACCATGGTTATGGTAATGATGTGCTTTAGGAAAAAGGGCTGCACTGCCTAAAAAAATTGAAGTCAGACATAAAGGAAATCTCTGAATTTGAGTCTGGTGTTTGTTGCTTGTAAAAACTGTCTCTGCAACAGTTTTATGATTAGCAGGGTGTATGCATGGTGAAATCAGAAATTTGGAATAAAGCACTCATGGTCATGTCAATAATTCTATGACAGAATATCATCGTGTCTTAGTGAGCAGTTGAAGGATTTTTTAGGGTCTATTTCTTGTATTTATTGGACTTTGCACAATCATATAAGCCAAAATCTTTACAATTCTAGGATTGAATGTCTTTGTGGAGATCTGGTTGCTAATTATTAATGTTGGCATAATACTAAATGGTCAACGATAGACCCATGCATATTCAAGAGCATTGAATGCTCAAGCTTGACTTCTATGAGGCTGATTTGGAAGACTGCTGACTATTTATAGTCTTATTGGAGTGGAGGTTGGAAAATTTATGAGTAGTGATACTTATACATATATGTATTCAGGCTCAATGAAGGTGATATATATCCATGATATCATTAAGCTGATTGGGCTATGTCATAGATTGCTTGTGCTAGATAGCTTGGTTGCAAAATGACTATGCGAAAGATAATGTCTACAAGGGTATGATATCATTCATGGGTGTTATGCCAGATGTTTACTGATGCAAAGTAGGGCATTAAGCTGGCATACTACTAGTACAGTAGAGATACTTGTGTAGTTACTCAGAACTAGAACTATCTTAGTTGACAGAAAGCATACTTATGTTATGCAATTGGGATTCTGAAATGTCCTTCATGTACTAATAGTTGCTAGATGCCTGAAATGAGCCAAGTTAGAATAAGTTCAGAATGTATGAGTATTGCTTGAATATATGTAAGTTGTGACTCATTAAAAAGACTATTGGTTGTCTGCAAGGAGTCGAGTATTAACACCTAAAGACTGAACTAAGTTATTTTGGTTCCAGACATGGCAAACACAGGAGAGAAGGTCACTATCACTCAGATAGTTGACTACAACAATTTTTTTCTATGGAAATTCAGGATGTCTAATTTCTTAATAGGAAGACGCTATTGGACCTAGTCACAGGTCTTGAAGATGAGCCCAAGCTACTAGAGGATAGACCTCCAATACAAGATCAATTAAAGGCACATAGGACATGGTTGGAAAAGCCCAGCAAGATCTTGCATTGGCTGTCCTTATGTGTGTTAGACACAAAAGCTATGAAAATTGCAAACTCTACTTCCCCAAAAGCTACTTGGGACTTATTAATGAATAATTATGGGCATGTCACTCATGCAAGAAAAACACAACTGAAGCAAAAATTTAGCCACATATCCAAGAATGGAAGGTCTATTGAAGATTATGTTAGTGAGATAAGAACCATTGCAGAACAACTAGGCTCAATTGGAGCTGAAGTTGAAGATGATGATTTGGTAGCCACCACCCTCCATGGACTTGGGGTAGAATATAAGCAGTTTGACACTTCCATTTCAGTGCGTTAGGAGCAGCCTAACTTTGATGAACTTGTGGCCCTTCTACTGCATGAAGAAGTGAAACTTGGACTCAATAGAAGTTCCAGTGGATCTAAAAATGGTAGGGACAATGTCTTCTACTCAAATCGAAGGGATAGAGGTGGAAGAGGAAGATCAAATTTTAGAGGAAGAGTTGCTGGAAATGCATATGCAGCATGTGAACAACAAGCTATTGGATGGGAAAATAGGCAGCCTCAAGCAAATAGAGGTTCCTGAAATGCTCATGGAAGAGGGGGCTATTCAGCTAGAGGAAGAGGCACTTGGCAGCAGCCTCAAATGAGTCATGGAAAACAATCAAACACAAATAAGGATTGTTATTATTGTGGCAAATACGGGCATGTAGCTAAGGATTGCTACAAGAAGTAGAATTATCAAAGAGCAAGAGGAAGGAAACATGGTAATTGTGCTTCTTCTAGTGGTATGCAAGAGGATGACAGGTTGTTTGCTATGCAACATGTGAAGAAAGGGTTTCGTACACAAGGCAAAGCAGATGATGTATGGTATATAGACTCAGGGGCATCTAACCACATGACTCCTTATGGAGAGTGGTTTGACACATTGGTAGAAGGTGCTCATGGATATGTTTGCATAGGGGATGATACGCAGCATGACATTATGCATATAGGTACTATTCCCTTGATGATGCATGGTGACAGGAAAAAGAGTCTCTACGATGTGTTACATGTACCTTCCATAAACAAAAACTTGCTTTCTGTGGGACAAATGGCTGAACAAAATCTACAAGTTAGATTCAATAGAGATGGATGCTACATTGAAGAGTATGGTCAAGGATGCAAACTCATTGCTAAAGGCAAAAGAAATGGCAGGATGTTTACATTGGATACGAAAGTTCGAGCATTAAATGCTGCTATGTACTCACATGACAATGCTGCAATAAGGGACATTGAGATATGGCATAAAAGGATTGTTCATGTAAATGTTTAAAAGCTAAAGAATATGCAGCTGACACGGGTATGTTAGTGAGGGGGAGGAATGTGGATAAAGGCAAAGGAAAGAAAGTACAAATATCAATTGAAATGCAGAGTTTTAGGAGTTAAGAGGTGTCATGTAACATGTTGCAGTTGTTGTAGAAAATTATGTGCTCTAAATCTTGACGTTTTGACATCACCATCGCATTCGGAGCATGCCAAAACCCCTAAAACAACTCTTGAAGCTCTGAATTCCAATTTTGGATGAGAACAAATGAATAAACTTAGTTTTCACCATGTTCTCCAGTTTTGTGTGCGATCTTGTTGCTTTTATAAAGAAAGCTAGAAAAGCCTTCTAAAACTTAACCACATTATGAAAATAGTAAGATATTCCATAAAGAAAGCTTATTTCAATAAAAGCATATCTTAAATATCATATTCTAAAATAATCTATATTAAAAACAAATAAATTAATAGTACTAAGGACAATGATCTAATTATTACTAAAGAAGTTTAAACTTATAACTTACAAATAGAGTAATAATTTTAATAATATAATATCATATAAATACATAATATTATATATTTTACTTAAGATAACTAATCATAATTATGAAATCTATGCTTGGCCTTATGCTAATGCCTAGTGCTATCCAAAGCCACCACTACCTGTTGTACACATCAACTGAAGCATTCACAATTGTTTATAAATAAAATAAACAAACAATAGTGAATACCTGGTAGTCTTATCTACAAATAATTAAATTAGGTTGAAACTCTGTCACAACCTTAATTTAATTCGAGTGTACTCTAAACTCATAAGCATCCATTAATTTAATATGTATTTTTACGGAATCACCCATGTGCACATTAAATTAACTTGACGCCCGAAAAAGACAAGTGTCCCCGTCAACTTCTTGCACAAGGAATCCACCTTGTGTATGAGCCCCGAAAAATAAATATAGTTTTACAAAATTCACCGAAAAACCTCACGAAATCCACCGTGGAATATGCCTTGTGGCATAATACCCTCGGGGTGGGATTACAATTGTCCACAATTGCTATTAGTTGCTCAATGTGGAGCTACTAGTAGTGTAGGGTAAGCACTAAGGGTGCGGGCAATCATCTGTTGCACGTCTTCAACTGAATAAGTTTTTTTTTTTGAAATTTTACCAAGTATCTAGTATAGGACAATGAATCAATCTGAGTCTAATTATTAGCAAATAATTGATTCTAATAATATTAAAAACTAGTGTTAGTGCCATAGATGTCATTCATGGGAGTAAGAGAGTCAAAAGATATGATAGAAATATTATGAATTCTAGGTCTCATACTCAAAGCATCGATAATAACAAATAAAATTGTTATTCTAGTTTAGTAGTAAGTAAAAATTTAACTAAGAATTCTAGAAAAATAAAATAAAAGACTTACATATCTTACCTTGATTGGAGATCTCTATCTTTATTAGTAAGCGTGAATTTGCAACAGAATTAGGAAGTTGAAGAATTCTTCAAAGTACATTTAATTATTATTTTTAGTCTCAATGTTTATCAAATCAAAAGATAACAACATTAAAGGTATACTACAATCATCAACAATTAGAGTGAGAATCATATTGAAGGCCTACTTTGAATAAAAACAACTTATATCTTTTTGTGAATCAAGTTAGTTTATAACTAGAGAGTTGGAGATTATAAAGAATTTTACAAAACATCTACTTATGACTAAGACTAAAATTTAAAAAGAAACATATTAAAGATAATGCTAAAGTTGGATAAAATACTAGTCTCTTGGTAAAAAATAGTAATATTCAAGTTCTATGGCATATTTAGATATGATTATCTTTTAATATAATATGCATATTTAGATAAAACCATGTCTAATAAAAGTTTTAGCTCTTTGTACAAGATTAAAAAAATTCTTTTGGAAGTATACTCAAATTCCAAATGGATTAAAAGCTATCCTACTTGGAAATTAGATGTCTATATAGGTTGAAATTTACAAATTTCACCAAGTGTCAGTTAACTGTGAGACCTACTTTCAAGATAAATTACTTTCTTTGTAGATAGAATCAGATCATGATGATAACTAAAGAGTTGTAGACAACAAAAAGGTCTACAATTCATGTCCCTATGATGGATTACCAAATCTGAAGGTAAGGTCATAAAAAATATGGCTCAAAGTTGGCTACTAAGTTTTTTGCATAGTGCTATGAAATTTGCATTCAAGGTCACTTTAGGACTCAAATAACTCGCTAGATATTCAAATTTTGTAAAATATATATCTAATAACAATTATAGATCTTTTTGAGGGCTAAAACTTTTGTTTTTATAGCATCCTGAAAATATGAACCAGTAAAAAGTTACATTACTCGAAAAACAGTTATTCGAGAGGATTTTTATGGTAAAGCATATGCAATAGCTAGACTACTTAAGTGCCTCTTCTATATAGTGTGTTATATAAATAAAGACTTGATATGCTTAAAATTGAAAATTTTATAAAATAAAACAAAGATATGATTTACTATGAAATAAACTTCAAAAGCTTTTTGGCTATAACATCCTATTTGCATAGCCAAGTCCATGCTATAATCCAAATTCAAAGAAGAATAAATTGGATCAATTTGAGTCAATCAATTGTGGATATAAGGATGTCCAAAACACGAGAAATGCAGCTGCAATATTCATATGTAGTGATTTGTCTTGTAGATTACGATTGTTCCACGGTGTTCGCCTTTATACACCGATATCATACAATTGAAAACTTGAAGCGTAGCCATGCTCTAATACCAATATTAGGAAGCGAAACAGATGGCAAATCTAGCAAATCAAATCTCAATCATAAATAACTTTATGACACACGCAATAGAACTTAGTGAAAAAATCTAACAAATCAAACATCTAAATACAAACAACATAATAATACATAAGAGGATTTGAATAACTCAGTAGATTGAGAAAGACAAGAGAAAAACACACGATTGGGCCCAACCTTCCCTATGGCAAAAGCTATGGTTTGCCATCCTTAATTATATATTATAGTTTTACATAGATATTTGCATTCATATCTTACATATAATTGTAAAGAAAGTATAAATATCAATATTCTGTGCTCTAAATCTTGACATTTTGATATCACCATCACGTCCTGAGCGTGTGAAAATCCCCTTTTGCGTGTGATTTTGTTACTTATATAAATAAAGCTAGAAAAGCCTTCTAAAACTTAACCACATTAATAAAATAGCAAGCTATTCCATAAAGAACACTTATTTCAATAAAATAATATCTTATATCTCATATTCTAAAATAATCTATATTAAAAATAAATAAATTGATAGTACTAAGGACAATGATCTAATTATTACTAAAGAAGTTTAAACTTATAACTTACAAATAGAGTAATAATTTTATTAATACAATATCATATAAATACATAATATTATATATTATACTTAAGATAACTAATCATAATTATAGAATTTATGCTTAGACTTACGCTAATGCCTAGTGCTACCTAAAGCCACCGCTACCTGTTGTCCACATCAATTGAAGCATTCACAATTTTTTATAAATAAAATAATTAAATAATAGTGAATACATAGTAGTCTTCAGCTACAAATAATTAAAATAGGTTGGAACTCTATCCTAACCATAGTTTAATTCAAGTGCACTCTAAACTCATAAACGTCCATTAATTTAATATGTATTTTTGCAAAATCACCCACTGTGGAATTACCCACGTGCACATTAAAATAACCTGATACTAGAAAAACACAGGCGTCCCCGTCAACTTTTCGCACAAGGAATTCACATTGTGTACGAGCCCAAGCAAATAAATATAGTTTTACAGAATCCTTCTCGCCTTTCAATTGGTATTAGAGCTTTGGATCAGAGCTTGATCATGGAGCTTGGCCCGGCATTACTTCAGCCTGGATTGAAGTCCTAGAGCTTGGAGCTTTAATGCTAGCCATGGCTTCTTGCCCCTGAGGTAAGATTTCATCTCCTGTCTCTCCTCGGCCCTCATAGGCTCTTTGTAGGTGTTCCTTGGCTTCATTGGGCACCTTGTATGTCCCCATTTGCCCCCTTACCCTCAACATAACCAACAGGCCCCATAGTAGCAGCTCACGTCTTTTTTTTTTGCACATGTTTGAAAATCTGGCTTAAAAATCCTATTTTTCCTCATATCTCAAGCATTCGAAACTTGATTTAGGCAAAGTAAGAGTCTAACTTGGGGTTTTGGCATGCTCCAGACATGATGACGATGTTAGATCTTCCAAATCTGATCACAATATTTTTTGCAATAGATCTAAGTTGATTTACAACAAGAAAATGTCATACTCTTAGCTTATGTGATGCTCCCGAGGCTTTTTTCCAAATGCTTTGGGAATGTTTGCCCAATGTTTTAAATGATTTGGGACTTGGTTTGAGCTTCCATAGCTCAATTCATGCAGGGATTTACTATTGTACATTGTTTGGGCAGCAAGGTTTTATCAAGGACGGCTTATGCATAGTGCTCTTTGTTGATATTCGGGTGCCCTATTGGATGTATTGATGCTTGGTCATCATGGTTTATGCCTAGATATGCTATTCGAGAGCTATTGTGCCTTGATTTGGATACGGACACTTCGTTGTTGGTTGGAATTTATGCTACCTTGGTTGACAGGTTATTTTACCTCTAGTTTGGTTATGTCTATTGGTTTTAGGCGATGTCTTTATGATATGTAATGAAGTATTGAATTTTGGGTACGACATTGAGCTTGTCTTTGGATCTGGATCTTCATTTGAGCTTGAGCTCGGCTTTGGAATGCATTTGATGCTCCGTCTTGGATGTACATACGACATGTATATTACCTATGTCTGATTGGTCTTAACATGCTTGGCCTATGCCACTATTAAAGCTAGTCACATTGTTTGGAGCTGATTGCTACTAGTGCCTTGTCTTGGCTTGCATCTGGCTTCATGAAACTTACTTGGTTCTTGGCTTGCCAGAGTTGTATTTAGGATATAATTGATGTCTATGGATACTCTAATTGGAGGCTACAAAGCCTATATGCTCATGATGTCTTATTGATGTCTGGTCTTGGATCTTTCGTCACTAGTGCTCTCATATGACTTTCTTGAGCTTCTTGGCTTGATCCATACAGCTTTTGTGCCAGTGGGAGCATTGTTGGATGTTTGACAAACATTGGGCAGATGGTTTATGCTATTGAGCTTTGAGTCTTCTGAGACTAGGATCTTTTTCACTTGGATATTGCATAGTTGATATGCCATGGTCTACATACATGTACTCGGGCTGATTTGAGCTTCGCACTCCCGGAGCCTACACCTCTTTGTGTCAAGTCTTGCCAGTGTTGTGTACACTTTGCCCTATTACACAGGGGGCATGCCGGCTTATTGACGGATTTTTTTGACATAGTTGGGTGTTTGCTTGATGTCCGTATGACTGTCATATGCTGATTTATGCCTGCTTGATGTTGGTTATGCTTTGACAGTCAGTAGTTGACTTGGTGCATTGATTTTGCCTACAATTTGCTCTCATTGTACCCGAATGTAATTTATTATAGTAAGCAGTTATGTATGGATTGATGTGGAATTTTCATGTTGAATCATCTTGATTTTATGTACTTTTGATGGTACTTGGTGGGCAACATCATTAAGTATTAGTTCGTGGTCATTTTACCTTGGTTTTGGTGGTATTTTGGCTGTTTACAACAGAAAACAACAAGCAAATTTGAACTGTCTGCATTGTTTTGAACTACATTATAGGTTCTTCTTCCACTGACAGTACTATCTTCAACATCACTAAGCTTGATGGTATGAATTATGCCTATTGGAAGAGCTAAGTTTGGCAGGTATTGGTGCAGAAATCACAGATAAAGCCACTAAGGATACATGGCGAGCAGCCTGAAACTATGATTGATGAAAAATGGGATGAGCTTGATGAGTTATGCAAGTCCACCCTCATCTTATCTCTCACTGAATAGGTACATTACAATGTGGTTGAGGAATCCCAGAGTGCTTGGAAGATTTGGAATAAAAGTAAAAATCTTTATGACAAAAAAAGTCCAACAAGTCAGATATATTGACTGAAGCTTATGGACCTGCGCATGAAGGAGAATATGACAATGTCTGCTCATTTGAGCCAATTCCATGCTATTCTCCAAAACTTGACTTTGCAGGGTATTGCCTTTAATGATGAGGTTACTCAATTGTTTTTGCTTGGGACTTTAAGTGAGTCATGGGATGTATTCCGCACTGCCGTATGTGCTCCTGCTACTATTTTGAACTTGCATGATGTAGAGAGTGCTCTTCTGCAAAAGCAGGAAGAGATTAACCGTAAGAACTTGGATACCTCTTGTGTCGCATGCTTTGACTATTAGAGGCAGAGATGGTAAGGGCAAGAATGACCGTGGGAATGGCCGTGGCAAAGACTCACAGAAGTCTAGGTCTAAGTCGTGTGGTAAGTCATGCACAAAGTCTCGTGGGAGAAATGCTAATGTGACATGTCATCATTGCGGCAAGAAGGGTCATATACGCCCACTGTGTCATGAGTTGCGCAATGAGAAGTGCAAAGAGAAGGGGAAAGACAAAGTACAAGAAAAGTCCTCTAATTGCAGCATTATGCCTGCGAAATCTAGTGTGAAAATCAAGGAGATAAATGTCATGCAAACTATTGACTCCAATGTGAAAATGGAGGAGATAAATGTCATGCAGACTATTGACTCCAATGGGGAGTACATACTTAGAGCTAGTTCTTGTAATGCTACATTGTTGACCTATATTCACTCTATGTGTGTGCAATGTTGGCTCTTGGATTCTAGTGCTTCATTTCATGTTACACCATGCCGTGAGTGGTTCCACTCCTACCTCATTGTCTCTAGTTCAGTTCACTTGGGTGATGACAAGGCACTGTCTCTGGTTCAGTTCACTTGGGTGATGACAGGGCACTTGCTATTGTTGGCATTGGGGATGTATGGTTGCAATTCTCTACTAGCAATACTTTTCTATTACAGGATGTACGTAATGTACTTGCACTTACACGTAGTCTTATGTCTGCAAGGCAGCTTGATGATGATGGGTTTCATATTTCATTTGGGGATTGTGCCTGGAAGATCACCCGTGGGGCAGACTTGTGCTTGCTAGAGATGCCAAAGCTGGCAACCTCTATACTCTTGTAGTTGATGGGTCCTAAATTGACTATGTTTTGTCAATGGGTTTTATCCCACATGTATCTCTTTGGCATGCCCGTTTGGCCCATATGTCCTTGAAGGGAATGAAAATGCTTTTTGGTTTGTAGTACTTATCACCCCTTGACTATGCATGTTTTGATTTATGTGAGCATTGTCTTTATGGCAGACAAACTAGGAATACTCATAAGAAGTTTGGTAGGACACGCATGAGTGAGCCCATAGCATTGGTACATTCGGATGTTTGTGGACCCATGCCTTGTCAATATATGGGTGGTGCAAAGTATTTTGTGACGTTCATTGACAATTTTTTGCTTAAAGTCTGGGGTTACCCCATTAAGCTTAAGTCAAAAGTCTTGGTTGTGTTTTAGAGATGACTTGTATTGATTGAGAACTAGGCTGGGCATAGGCTGAAATACCTTAGGACTGATAATGGGGGAGAATCTCAGGGGGTCACTCATGAATATATGTATATATAACGTGAGTTCAAAATAAGGGATTTTTAAAACACAAATTTTTTACATTTTTTACATACAGAAGGGTGTCATATAAAGGGGTTACTTACAGATTGAATAGAAAAGAGTTATTTTTTATTCAAGAAAAATTCATAGATTAGGATATTTATAAATAGGCCATGAATGCACGTTATATAGAGAATAGATATATAGTGAACCCCCCGAGGGGAGAATATGTGTCACGTGCTTTTCAGCAACTATGTGACGAGAGGGGTATTCAGCATCAGTTGACCGCTCCTATATCCGACCCCAGAATGGTTTGGCTGAGCGGATGAATAGAACCATCCAGGAGCATGTACGCAGTATGCTTAGCCATGTAGGCTTACCAGAGAGCTTTTGGACTGAGGCAGTTAGTACAACTATGCATGTCATAAATAGATTACCTTCTAGTGGTTTGGATTTTCAGGTTGTAGAGAGGAGGTATAGACTGGAAAACCTCCATCTTATGCACATCTACGTGTCTTTGGATGTGAGGCATTCTACCATGTACTCAAAGATAAGTGTACTAAGTTGGATCCTAAGAGTATCAAATGCATTTTCCTTGGCTATGGGGATGCATGTGAGATGGGTTACTACCTCTGGGATATCCGCAAGTGTGAAAAGTCATCCGCAGCCATGGTGTAGTCTTCCATGAAGACAAGATGTAGAGGCAGCCAGAGAAGGTGGTAGAGATATGAAGGGTTATATTCTAGGAGGAGCCATGTGCTCTTGCATAGCCAGTTGGACAGCCCCTGTAGCAGCAGTTTTGCTACACATGGCGAGGGTGTTGGACCAATTGCAGAGCCTATCGTGAGATGACGGTCTACTAGAGATAGGCATCCACCTGATAGATTTGAGCCCTCGATGCATTATATCTTGGTTACACATCTAGGAGAGCCTCTCACTTATGATGATGCTATACGCAGGGGTGACAATCGCTCTTGGGAGAGGGCTATGCAGTCTGAGATAACTCCCTGCACAAGAATATGACTTGGGATTTGATTGCATTGCTTGAGGGAAAGAAGGTTTTGGCATGAAAATGGGTGTGCAAGCTAAAAAGTACCCCTGGAAATCCCAATCTGGCTTATAAGGCAAGACTTATCGCTAAGGGTTTTAAACAGGAGCATGGAGTTGACTTTGATGAAGTCTTTTCTCCTGTGGTCAATATGACCACCCTACGCTTGGTTTTGGCCTTAGTTGCATAGCTTGACTTGGACTTGTACCAGATGGATGTCAAGACCGCATTCTTGCATGGGGATTTGCATGATGAGATATACATGAAGTAGCCTAAGGGCTTTGCAGAACCTGGCAGGGCGCACCTGGTATGCAAGTTGAAAAAAGTCTTTATGGCTTGAACAGGCACCTAGGAAGTGGTATCATAAGTTTGATGCCTATATGCAGTCATAGGGCTACAATAGGAGTACTATGGATCTGTGTCTTTACATGAAGAAAGCCCGTGATGGCTCATTGTTTATTTTGGCAATTTATGTGGATCATATGCTGATAGCAGGAAAAGCTCATGATGAGCTAGATGCTCTTAAATCTCAGATGAAGAAGAGCTTTGAGATGAAGGATTTGGGACATGTCTCTCACATTCTTGGTATCCGCATGCATAACATAAAGAGTATTGACTGTCCATTACCTTCTTATGTGAAGGTTTCATAGGGTTTCAGAGACCGATTGTCCAGAGATGGATGAGCAGAGGGCCGAGATGGCCAAGATTCCTTATGCATCAGCCATGGGCAGTTTGATTTATGCCATGATAGCCACTCGTCCAGATATTGCCTTTGCAGTTGTGTGTTGTGGCATGCTATATGCCTACACCTGGCAAAAAGCATTGGGATGCTGTAAAGGGTATCATGAGATACCTAAAGGGCACAATAGATATGTGTATTTGCTATGGTAGCTAGGATACAGGAGTTGTGGGCTACACAGACTTCGATTGTGTAGGACATGCAGATAGTAGGAAGTCCACTTTCGGCTATGTCTTCACCTATGATACTGGAGGTGTTGTTTCTTGGATGTCCTGGGCTCAGAAGTGTAAGGCTCTCTCTACCATTGAGGCTGGTGCGCAGATTGGTCGCAGTATGCTCACGTAGTGAATCCCGGAAGGTCCCCAAGAACAACGAACTCTACCTTTTTGCACAAAAAACAATGTAAAAGCATGAACGACAAGAAGCAAGAGACCAATTGGGTTCAATCTCCCCCCATGCCTTGTGTGAGCGCTTCACAAAACATGTATTTTATGTATATTTCCATCTTCATGCTCAATAATAGCCCAATTTACAAAAATATGACAAGCTTTTAGCTTTTGAGTTTGCTTTTTACAAAAATAGGAAATAAAGCTAATGGACGGTGCCCATAGAGTCTGGCATGCCCAATCTCAATGTCCAAATAGAAATAACATATCCGTGCGCATAGGCGCATACAAAATAATAATAAATAATCGATGCCTCAATAGACATAACAAAATATAGGCATGGCGCCTATCAAAATATAATCCATAGGTCGAATACTCGCTAGACTCCAATGCTTTCCTCCGCCATTGCTGCTATCTCTACACATCAACTGAAGCATTCACAATCGTTAGTAAAATAATACAATTAAACCGACAAAAGTGAATACCTAGCAGTCTTCAGCTACATAAATAAATCAACTGGTTAGAAATAAATCCTAACCTGAATTTATTACGAGTACGCACTCTAAACTCATAAACGTTTATTAATTTAATATGCATTTTGCGGAATCACCCGCTATGGAATCACCCATGTACACACTAAATTAATGAAACGCCCGAAAAGGACAAGCGTCCCCATCAACTTCTCGCACAAAGAATCCTCTTTGTGTATGAGCCCCGGTCATCTAAGTTTACGGAATCCACCGTAAAACCTCACGGAATCCACCGTGGCACGGAATCCATTGTGGAATATGCCTCCTGGCATTAGAGGCCGAGTATGTTGCAGCCACTGAGGCTTGCAAGGAGGCCATATGGTTGGGCCATTTGGTTCATGACCTTGGGATTGATACTATACCTATGCTACATTCGGATTCCATTATTCAGCTAGCCAAGAATCCGGTCTTCCATGAGAAGACAAAACACATTGAGGTGAGGTATCACTTCATATGTGGGGTCATGGAGGACAAGTCTATTGACCTTGTCAAGATCTCCACTGATGAAAATCCTGCAAATCTGCTCATGAAAAGCCTCATTACTGAGTGCTTTGCCTTCCTCAGGAGATTGATGGGCATTGGATGAGATGACGTTTTTCCTCATCTTGTTTTACATGTGTACATTGTACTGTCTTTTCTTTTTCTTTTCACTCCTCACTGGGACAAATTCGCCTCAAGTGGGAGGTTGTTGGGGATAAAGGCACCTCTGCCTAGCCGCCCGTGTATTACTACATTGACATTACCTGCCACTGCACACTACAGGTGGCGTGCGCCCGTCATCATCACTTTATTCTTTATTCTTTTAGTGATAGTTTAAATAAAGGAAGGCCCAGTCACACATTGTGATTGTTGGAGTTCACATTTGTGTGTCTCTCTCTTCTTGCTCTTACTCTCTGCCAAAGCTCACTTCTAAGCAAGCTTCGATCCTTCTCACCTTTCACAAGTCTCTAAGGTGACTGTTAATAACCCCACCAAGGATTCGAGCATCCTCGATTGATAATTTGTGCACCCACCATGGTTTATGTAACCCTAGTAGTCCATATAAATATTGTAGCTTTTATCACAATTATTTAGTTAAGCTATAGGTGGATAGTAGTATCATATCCAAATTCCCACTTTAGTTGAGTGTGAGGTATAGAGGACAGGAAAAGGCAAGGTGCATTTCCACTTGAGTCGAGATGCTAAGCTAGAAGTATTTTTCTTTTTAATCATTTTCTAGTTGTTTAAACAAGTGCATGTCTATGTTCTCTCTTTAAATAATCCATGTCCATGTGCTCTCTTTTCTCTTTCTTATTAAGACTAATGTATCCAAAACTATTGTGAGACTTTATTTTATGAATTTTTAGCTATATTTATGACTACACTATCCAAGTTTAGTTACTCTAACTTTAACTTTGACTCTAATTACTCTAACCTAATGTTAGATTGTGTATTGCTGCATTGAAAGTCTTAAATTTAACTTTCACGTGTATAAACTTCAACTGCAATGATTCTAATTATGTCTATTTATGCTAACTTTAACTACAATTACTCTATAGATATAGCTTGTGTATTAATACATGATTCTAATACAAAATAATATTGTATGAAAATATTTGTGTTCATATAGCTAGTATTATCAACAATAAAACTTTAAATGCATATTGCTTGTTCAACACTTTAAATGAAAGATTAGCTTGCATATTTCTATAACCATGTGTATCCTGTCAAGCTATATAAAACTGAACATAAGAGTACATCATATGAAATTTCAACTTTAAATTTAATTATGCGTACTAAATTATGTGGATTTTTGTTGAGCTCTATCAAAACTTTATATGTAAGTCCATTTTTAACCTTCATATGTGTATTTATATGTGCAAATCTTGAAAACCATTATGGATGCAAATAATGGCAATGCTCCTAGAAGGTTAGGTACATCCCAAGATGAATGGTGTAAAGCATCCAACAAAACTTGTATCACAATTAGACTTTCATGCTTCTCTATCTCTACATTTCCTGTGTCTTGTTTTCAAAAGTCAATCCCTATTACACATAGATCTTTTTTAAGTTTTGAAGGATTGCTAGTTAAGTAAATAATGGCTTTAGGGTAAAATCTTTTAAAGAACACACATCCAATACAATCAATGATCAGTAATGATACATGACGTGTTTAGCCAGAAAAGTTGGTGTGGATTGGCATCAAATGTTGCTGCTCATTGTGTTCCACATTTAATAGACACATTCGATACAAGTGATGATAGATAATATTCAAAATCAAGTGAATGATATCAATATTAAATAACACGTTACACTTGTATCAAATATGCATGGAAGACTTAATTAATGAACTTGGTAAGGAGCTCCATGCCAATAATTGAGCTTAGCATACATAGTATTGCATCTCGAGGGGTAGGGGGGAGCGTACATGTTACTCATAAACATGTAAATGTATTATGCAGGTTGAAAAGAATAGACTTTTCAAATGCCATTTTTACAAATTTCTCCCATATTGAAGGGGGACATATAAAGGGGCTATTTACAAAATGAATAGAAAAGGGGTGTGCCTTATTTCAAAAAACACTCATAGATATGGGTATTTCTAAATGGGCCTTGAATGCAAGTGATATAAAGACTTTACATGTAGTGGACCCTGAGAGTAGTATTGAATAAAGAGACTCTATGCATGACACTCTCAATTGAGAATAATCAAGTGAAGTCTAAACATATTATTACATTATCCTATATAATTAACTTAATTTATTAATATTTTTAATTGCTATTTAAGTAAGTAATAAAAATTTATAAAAACACAAATTATTAAGTTATATTATTGTACTATCCTACGTACAGTATTTATTTTAAATGTAAAAATAAGTAAATGTGTTTATAAAGACTATGCAATTATTACTTTATATAAACTTGGGTACGCTAATGAAATTAGTATTGACTGAAACTTTTCTATCATTATTTTAGTATAGTAACTTATTTACACCATTAAAAAGATTAATTAATCAGTGTTTCAATTAGGTTATCTAATTTATCCACAAATTTCTCTTATAATTTCTCAAAAATACCAACTTTTTAAATAATTATATATTTACATAGGACTAGTCTTGCTCTAAAAGTTGAATAACATCGCAAATGGTCAGACTTAATACACATCCATTAGGGACAATTTATTTTAGATACTCATAGTTGATTATAAAATCCCTAAAAGTGTCAAAATTATACAACTTAATCAAGAACTTGATTTAGGAAACTTGGAGGGAGATTAGATTCATGTGATTAACATGATTCCCAAAGCTTGATCAGATCGTTGAAAACTCTATATATGCATATAGACCACAAACACTAGCTGGTCAAAGCTAGGTAGCAATATGGAACTAATGCATTGATGAAGGTGAAAGAGAGTTGAGGAATAAGAGCATGGCATCTAGATGAGCGTGGAGTTGGTTGGTGCTGAATTAGAGACACATGGAATGATGTAAGTTATCGAAAGCCTACTTGTAGGTATCAGAACGTGAAGGAAGCCAGTCAGCCAATATACATTTATGCTCATAATATTTTGTAGAAGGTACATGCTGCCAATTATTAGGCCAATGCTCCAAGTAATGTGGGAACATACGGGACAAACTAGTGTATTTAGGGAGGGGCTGCAAACATAGTGTGTGAACCCACTCTTAGCTTCTAGGACTGTAGAGGTGAAAAACAATTGGGATTTGGAGAATAAACAATGATAAAAGGTGGGGCATTGAAGTGCCTTAATGAAGGCTTGGCCATGCACTCGTTTACAGCTATTGTCGCAAGCCAATTACGGGGTGAGCTGTCGACGAGAGAGAGAGAGAGAGAAAGAGAGAGAGAGAGAGGAGAGCGAGAGTCTAGAGAGTCGTTGATGCAATATTAAACACTCGAGGTGGTATAAATCGGGAGACCACGCCTCAGGCTGCCATGTTCGAAGGAGTTCGATTGCCTGAATAAGAGAGAGAGAGAGAGAGAGAGAGAGAGAGAGAGAGAGAGAGATGAGGCTTCGACATAATATAACCGGAGGTATTTGCTTCCTGCTACTCACGCTGATACTTGGAATATCAGTATCAGCAACATCAGCTAGTCGCCAGCCGATGATCAGGCCAACTGCCATCACAACGGCTCCCTATCATACGAATCCCTCGGTCAAGGCTGCATCCCGTGAGTACTCCATGTATTATCAAATATGCTGGCATGCCGCATCCCAGAACCTCCCACTTGTCTTGCATATAGCATATACAAGTTTAGTTGAGTGAGTCCATTCAACCATTTATCAGTATCTTCTTTTCAATTATAACAGATGATCATCCTCCAGACGATGGCCCCGTCGAACGTTACTTAAGTACGGAGACGGAGAGAGAGAAGCAGGTCGCTGCAGGAGCAACACTGGCGGCGGCCATGGAAGAGCACCCGCCGTCAGCTTCTTTGGTGCAGGCATCTGCGGGTTTGAGCAAAGCAGCTTCAATGTTCAATCGGCCATCGCAGATGACGAATCATGATCAATCATCCCGATTAAGACGAAATTACAGCCCGAGCTCTTCCTCTCGGACAGCTGCCAAGGTATTATAATATTCTTCCATGTCCAGATCCTCATTGTACTTGAAATTAGTTAATTGCTTCTGCACTCTGATCTTGATTCTTATAATAACGTCTGAGGGTGCATGTGCAGAAGCGCCTGATCGTCAAAAGACGTCGCCGCGGATCATCTCGCAATCATATCAACCGCTTCCTCGTCGACCAAATCGACTACCCCTCCGCACGAACTCACCCTCCCACAGAACCTCCCTGATTACAATCAATCGCTAACAACAAGCGCACCCATGGCGTTCAAATTTGGTCACTATTCTTCCACTCACATCAGACATGATTATGAGCTGTAGCTAAGCCCCCCAATCATTCGTTGTTATAGCTGGTTTAATAGTCTCAACTTCTGCGTGTATTACCATAACCCACAACGTGCGTATTCATGGTTGGATGAAGTTGAGGCGATTAAACTTTAGGCCGCCTGAGCAATATAATGATGCCTAATCAATCCATCGACATGAGCTGAGATTAGATTTTGTATCGAATTAATTATAGATTCTTTTTCGGTACTAAAATGATGGTCAATGGTCATGATTGAGGCCCTGATAGAACTGTTCTCCTCTCCGAGTGGTCCTTTTCTGATGTCTCTTTCAATCATCAAGGCATGTCGAAGTGCGTACAACCCATGCAATGAAATGAACTGTTAAATTGTCATCGAGTGCTACAGTGCGCTGTGTGTGTGTGTGTGTGTATGTCTCCGTCTCTCTCTCTCTCTCTCTCTCATATTCATTTGCCCGTATAATGCATGTGCTGCAGAGCCGTTTTCACTTCGTTGCCCCTTGTATATTTTACGTCTTACCAAAGGTCATCAAAAAGGAGGATCTACCGTGTCCATTGCCACTTGTGCAATGAATGTCAAGCCTTACCATTCCCACTTTTTGTAATGAATTGGCAAGCTAAGGCTCTCGAGTCGTATAAAGAACTAAGAAGAGTTTCGTACGCAAAACGGTTTATGGGTTTATAAGAGTGAATATAGAAGCTGTGTCTAGCATTTGTAGCGATGCCAAAAGAGGAAAAGTTTGATTTACTACCGAGTATTGCATGAATGTGCAAAGAAGAAAAGGTTTTTTGAAGGCACAAACTGTGTGCCAAGACCCTCTGGGTCGTATGGTAGCCCTCCCTGCATAGGCCCAAAGTCTTGTCGAGGTGACAGGAGTGAAGTTTTCAGAGTCAATCACTCGGTTTTTATATAGGAGAAGTACTAACTACTAAAATCCTCTAGATTTGCTAGTTGCTCCTACCTTAATATTGATTTGCTTTTGTGTAATTCATACTTTTGGTTTAAATTTTGGTCAACTAACTAGATCCAATAAATGTAGCACAATACCTATAGTAGATATTAAATAGTAAACCTAGTACATAAACTATATGGCAATCACTCTTCTATCTAGTTATACAATTTAATAACTTGCTATATGATCATCATGCTTTATGCATCAAACACATTGCCTTAGTAGATGAAAATCATGTAATCTAGTAAATGAGTGCCCGAATTCCCTCCACAAAATGCAAATATTTTGCTACATTATAATTGAAAAAGAGTGCAGTAATTAGATTGCATTGCTAGAGTAGACGATATCAATGTGGCATTTGTATGTTAGAGTAGTAGTAAAATATTAATAATTGCTACCAACCAATGCTATGTATTTTTCTCCACAATAAATGCACATGAGGATGGTAAAGGAGAAAGTAAGATTTGGATTCTTGTAACCATACTCTTTGCCACTTACTCTTGAGCAACAAACAGCCTCCATCCAAAGCATCCAAAAAGTGATAGCTATCCATATTGTATTGGTTATTTTTAAGAGAGTTTTAGTTAACCCAGTTGCTGTTAGTATCTTAAGTGTTGAATTGAAGGAATAGATTTTGGTATATCTTCAATACCATTTATTACCAAGAGGGTGGGGGGGGGGTGCAGGAAGGGGGGGAGAGGGTTCACTATATGTAAACCCTTTATATCACGTACTTCCTTTATGCATGTTTACCAAAGCATGATAGCGTCAATTGTATGTTGCATTCCTTCCTTCAATATCTCTTATTCCTCTTTTAGTGAAAAGTCATGGTCTATTATGCCAATTTGTCTCAATTAACTACTTTTAACGTGTTGAGTTGCTCGGTTCATATGGAATGGCTTAGAAGCCTATCAATGATTTGGTATGCATGTAATTTGCAATATATGCAACATGTTTTAGGTAAACTTATACTAACATCTTTTGTTTCACTTTCCTCTTTGGAAACCTCTTTGTGATTCATTTGATCTTAAGTATAGTGCCTACATTGCTTGCTTAGAAGCCTATCAATGATTTGGTATGCACGTAATTTGCAATATATGCAACATGTTTTAGGTAAACTTATACTAACATCTTTTGTTTCACTTTCCTCTTTGGAAACCTCTTTGTGATTCATTTGATCTTAAGTATAGTGCCTACATTGCTTGCTACGTAGATCTTTTGGCTCCAACCAATGCTTGGTTCTTATGTTTGACTTATCAATGGCGATTTCTACTTCTTCTACCTTGAAATTTGTTAGTTCATTCTTGGTTCCTTAATTTATTATTTTGCTTCTACTATGTGTCAGCTAATTTTTGTGAATCATAATCATCAATGATGTCTAAATTTGCATATGATAATGGTCATCGAAGTTGTCATCTATTTGGTCATATGGAAGCTCATGTAAT
This sequence comes from Lygodium microphyllum, assembly GCF_053477565.2. Taxonomy (NCBI): domain Eukaryota; kingdom Viridiplantae; phylum Streptophyta; class Polypodiopsida; order Schizaeales; family Lygodiaceae; genus Lygodium; species Lygodium microphyllum. Next base: position 150,247,177 of record NC_141147.1, on the reverse strand, counting down.
AAATTCTAGTAAATCAGGTTAATCAAATATGAACTTAGTGATATATACCACTCATTGTACTACAGGTTAAAGGTGACTTCCAATATAAGAACTTTCCCATTGAAGCTTATGTGCACATTTCATGTCATATTTGCATGGATTTTAGCTCTTAGAAAAGTGCACTATATTAGACATAATGTATGTATAGTAGTGGTTGTGCCTCTTCAAATTCAATGACCATATCCATCTTGTTCACCCAACATATAGAAGAACATGTAGAACAATATTGATCTTACATGGAGATATTACAACATTGCCTTACTAGATGAAAATCGTGTATCTAGTAAATGAGGGTGTTTCCATACAGTAATCAAATCGTCTCCACAAAATGCCAAACTTTTGCTGGGTTATAATAAAAAAAGATGTAGTAACTAGAGTGTATCGCTAGAGTAGATGAAATTAACATGGCATTTATATGTTAGAATACTAGTAAATATTAATAGCTGCTATCAACCAATGCCATGTACTTTTCTCCACAATAAATGCTCATGAGGATGGTAAAGGAGAATGCAAGCTTTGGATTCTCCAAAATGTGTTCTTTAGGGAAAAGTTGAACGCCTATTGAGGTCTATTGTAGGTCATAGGAAACTAGTCAATTTTGATTGCTACTACAGGGAAGCATGGGCAAATTTTGACTTGTGAATTACTCATTTTGGGTCCTCCACTTGCCCAAGTGATTCTATTAGTTGTCTGGAAAGTTGCCCAATGTTCTTTGGATGAAATTTGAGGAGTTATAGGGTACAAATGGAGGCCACAAATAGCAAAACTATGGGAAATGCTTGATGATTTTGATCATGTGATGGATTCAAAGATTGGAAAGTTGATTGCTTTGATTGCATCCAATAGCATGGAGCTAAATTATCATAGGTGGATTGATGGTATATGACATGGGCAATCATATGATGGGATTTCTTGTCTGCCTTCATCTTATGGATAGCATCATGATGAGTGTACATATCATGATCATGGTATTGGGAATGGTGTATGCTATGTATCTTGTTGTAATAATGGTCAACGCTCAAATGTATATGGACAACATCATTATGGATATAGTTATGACCATTCTTATGATGCCATGGAATGGCATTATGAACACTATTCTGACCATTCTTTATGATGATGATGGGCAACATTTTTATGCATATGCCTATGTACTAGAGGATAATTTTTGTGGCTCTCATGGGCAATCCTATGCAAGTGAATTGCAAGGTAACCTTTAAAAGTCCTATGGATAGCCCTATATGAGCGATACTCAAGCTAGTTCTTTGGAGTATAACCATGATCAAGAATATGGGTAGCAGTATGCTCTCATCAGCTCTCCTACTAAGAGGTGAATACTTTGATTTGCAAGAGTGGATGAAGTTGAGGATGAAGATGAAGCATAAGAAACTGAAGATGAAGAAGAACAAGAAGATAAAGACGAGGAAGAACAAGATGCGCATGGACAAGAGGTTGATAAAAAAGAAGAGCAAGTTCACGGATTACATGTTTCTCATGGGATTCAAAAGTATTGTGCTGAAATTGAATGCCTTGAAGACATTGAATGAACACATATGATGCATATGAGTTTCTCAATGATGATGCCTATGGCCATTATTCTTGGAGTGCATATGCATATGACATGGATAATAATTGTGATGATGACACTATGTTTCTTTTTATCGGGATGATACATTATACCCATTTGACAGAGATGGCTTGGTACTTCTACTTCATGAGAGTTTCTCTATGCTTCATGGTTATCATATTGATACTCCATCTGGTTTTGATGGCATCATTTTAGGGAAATCCATTTGCAACAAGCCATTTCATGATCCATAATTGGTGCTACTTGATCCTCGTTGCTTCTTCATGATTCTTTATAGGAAGAAAATGGGGAAAATATGGATTTTCTACCTAATATAGCTTGATTTATTACAATTACTATCATTATATCAAATGAATTATTGTCTTCAGAACTTAGGATTTTATTATTGGAGATGATGGTATTCAATATCTACTTTGCCGTTATATCTCATTTTCCCAATTCAAAGATGTCCATTGTGAGTTATGACTCTTTTCCCATAGCTACCTAGTTATGACAACATACAGAAAATTCACTGTAGTGATCTCACTTGAGCTTCATTGGATATGAAATCTCATTTAGTTACATGGGTCTCTAATTTCTAACTTCAATCCCTTGTATTTTTCCATATTTTCATATTTGAGGACAAAGCTTTTCCAAGAGGGGATTGCTTGTGATATATTTAATTCTAGCCTATTTTAGCTTATGAGGAGTAGCTAGGGTTTACCTACAATTAAGGCTAATTAGCTAGATGGCGGCATCTTATCACTTTATCATTCTTGGAATAACACATCTCCAAGGACCTTCATGGTTCCCTCCACCTTGGCATGGATGTATACATGTCATGTTGAGATGGCAAGCTCAACACGTGCAGACATTGATAATGGGCCTCCTAGCTAGATGGGTCCATACATCTACACTTAGCATGTCAATAGCCATTATGATCCTCCTATGGCCACTAACTTATCACTTATTATATTTGGTCGTTACACCTATCTATAGCTAGCATAGTGATAGCACTAGTCGATTAGTATAGTCAGTTATGTATTGTTTGCCTTAGGAGGCCAATCTCCTTTATGTTGTATGCCTTTATAAATCAGGATACAAGAGTGTTTTTAGGTAGATGGTTTAAAAACTCAAAAAACTCAATCTTCAGATGAATTGGAGGCATAATTGGTCACCAGTTCTTTGGGTACATTAGGAGTGTTGGGGCATTTACTAGTGATATGTCATGTCTTCTTGCATTTGTTACATTTCATTTTCTCGGGATACTTCTTCCAATAGTTGTTTACAATATGTTATTTTTTCTTGCAGAAAGAACATCTAGTGAGAGCTGTATGTACCAATACTTAATCACATGAAGTTGAAGATGCCTGACATCTATTTTACAGCTTTTAGGAGAATAGCCATAGCATCTTCTTCATGTATTGGAGCTTGTACTGAGGCAAGTTGTGCCATAAGTCCCTTCATGTGAGAGATGAATTTTCCCAAGTCTTCTCCTGATCGATATTCCAAGCTAAAGAATTCAATTTTAAGGAAGATTTTAGTATTTTTACCAGTGGCTCCATAGAGCTTTTCAAGCTCATCCCATTTTTCTTTAGCAATATTTAGTTTATCAACATGATGAATCAATAAGTGTAACATAATGATTGCTTGGGCACGTTGGTCATCCTCTATATCAAATAGATTTGCAGAGTTAACAGCTCTAGTGCCTTGAATAAGAGGCCAATACCCTCTCTCCATCATTTTATACTTGATAAGTACCTGGCATGGGTGGAAAAATTTTCCATCAAACTTTCGAATTTGAGGACGGACATCAACATATGTTGTGGCCATTGGGAAGGTCTTACCACTTGTTAGAACAAGGTAGTGTCTAGTCCCTTACAAGTTTGCCACTAAATGCGAAAGCAATTTAAAGTTGTAATTTTGAGGAGAAGGGTTGAAAACCGTACATATGTAATATTTAAAAATATGACTTTGGTGGCCCTTTCTTAGGGGCAAGTTTCTTCCGAGGTTTAATGGTCTTTTTAGGCTTCAATGAGTTGAACCTAGACTAGACTTCGGGCTCCTCTTTGTGGTATGGTTCAATGGATGACCCTTGTGTAGGACAAGGACGGTCTATGATTTCAATGCTTGTTGCTGATGATTCTGAGGAGAGTACAATGACGCTCATCCCTCTAATTTCATTGACCAATATACTGAAGAAGAAATCACTCAACATATGCAATACACTTCTAGTGTATGGTGGTCTATGTGTTTATAGTTGTACACATACCCTTATAACTTGATGCAAGGTACTTAGTTATTTTATTTTCCTGATGAAAAACATTCAGATTATATAAGTATTAGCAGCGATGATGATTAGGCAATGTGCCTTAGTGCTTACAAGCACTTATCTGTAGCTCATGTTGCTAGAGATGATAAATTTTGGTCTTGATGATGACCCTTCGAGTAGAGAAACCACTAAAATGAAGTTCCCAGGTTCATAACTCACTCTAGAGGAGTTAACTCGATGATTAAAATCACTGTTGATAACCAAACATTGAAAATGGATGAAGTTTGAAGCTCCTGGCTATGGCTGCCAGAGATCCACAGTTAGGGTTTTGATCATTGCAGGCTGTAGGAGATGAATTAGTACAAACCCTCTTAGGTGAGTATAGCCCTCTATAGGGGCTACAATAGCCCTAAGGTAGCTGCCATTATTGTTCCCTATACCAGACGTACTTTAGCTTGAATCAGGTCAATTTCTGCAATGTCGTCCACCACATTGGCTAATATCAGCCTTTGTTGTGCCAAGCTGAGTCGCCCTGAGTTGCTGAAGAGTTTCTTAGAAGGAACCATGGCTGAAACCTCTTCCTTCATTCTCCCCAAGTCCTCCATCAAAGGTGGGTCTGTTTTGGCAATGGAGGCAAGAGGTAAAAGATGAAGATGATGGACAATCTTGTGCACTTAGTGAGACTGAGGGTATAGGAAGCTAAAGGGATCAGAGGAGGCTTTGATACCATGTGAGAAATCATAGTTACACCATTGGAATGTGTGCACAAGAGGAAGGAGAGAGCTCAAAGTACAAGAACAACATCTTGTTTACTAAGTTACTTACAAGTACAACTTGAGTACACTCTCCCACTTTTGATAGTGACCCATAGGTTGTTTATATAGCCTCTGCCAAGCTAGGGTTAGGGTTTCCCCTTCCCCTAAGGCTATTCACACCCATCTGTCCTTATGCACCCTTGCTTACTGTGGGTTCCTATGCCTATCTTCTAACAATATCTTATATATACTTTGTGTATATTGTATTGTGGATGAAAGAAGAAGAAGAAACTAGTAAGAAAACATTTTGTTCTCCATCTCTCTTCTTGTATTCATTAGTGAGCTTCCTCTTGTGTTTATGGTGTGTGTTTGGTGCAACAACTCAAGCAACTCCCCCCATCACGTGATTCATGACATAATATTAGAGTGACACCATTGAAAGAGGATGGTTTTGAAGGTTGAAGTAAAGGAAAAGAAGCAAGGATTCGGGAAAACAAGCAATGGGTAAGAAGCTCTCCCATTTTTTCACTCTTTCTCTTGGATAGTGTATATGGAGGCATTAAAAATAGGGGAGAGTGAAGATCTCAGATTACTGTGAGACTTAATGTGTAAATAGAGCATAATAGATTGTGCAAATAGCCCTTGAGGGCTTTGGTGTTGCCCTTTTGGCCATCTGAGATCGTTTGGATCCCATTTTAGATCTACAAGGTTGGGGAGAAGAGTTTCAAGGTATATTTTGAGTTCGGTTGTATTGACCAAAGTTGGTACATAGGTTATAAATTTCAAATCTACAAGTTCTTAGGTATTTTTCAAGAAGAAAACACAAGTTTTATTAGAAAATAAGTTATAGATTACATGTATTATTGACTAATTAGTGAAAAAGAGTACTGCTTGGTGTATTGCTATGCAATTGTTACAAAAGGTTGCAAAAGACTTGCTTGCTCTTTTGTATCAATTTGTAATAATGGCAAAGAATAGTAGAAACCCCATCATTGAGATGTTGGACAAGAATAACTACCCATCATAGAACTTTGGTGTAACGAACTTCCTTATTGGAAAATGCCTCTTCGAGATTGTTTCAAGTAAAGAAAAGGAGCCAGCACTGAGTGATGTTACGATTGATGATGAATTAAAGAAAAAAAGATAATATATTAGCTATCTGCAGTGATTCATAATACTATACTAGGATATATCAAAAATATAAAAAGTTCACATGTAGCATGGATCACATTTAAAAATATATTTTTTATGAATACAAGCACATGAAAGATTTAACTTAAGTAAGAGCTAAATACTTTGAAAAAAGGAAAAATATATATTAATGAGTATGTCTTATAATGAGCTTAGGCATGCCATGATACTTGAAAATATGAGCAATGAATAGCTTAGCCATATGGTGGGTTTTGATTGTCTTTCGCACATGTATAAAGTGAGCTTGCTTATTGAACCTATCAATGATAGTCCAGATTGCATCGTTGCTGGCTTGTGTGTAAGGAAGCTCCATGATAAAAGCCGTGGCTTTACTTTTCTATAACGTGTCCCCCTGTCCACTTATAGGATACGTCTTAGCAACCCATCGGAAAGAGAGAGTCTAGAAAGCGCCGCCCGGCACTCACAAGGAATGTCACGGGGTTTGTGATCAAGGTCTTCCCGAGTCTGCCACGAAGCGGAAGCATCTGGCTGTTCCCACTTAGGACCGACCTGAATTAGGGTTTTCCTAATAGTCATGTTTCTAGGAAGTAGCTAGCGTCGAGCCCCACACGAACCACTTTGCGTAGAAACATCAGGGTCGAAGCGGATTTATACTGCACTTGGTTCAAGGAGAATGGAAAACGAGAGGGATGCGATGTCAAGATTGTGGGAGAGAAGGAAGGAGTCTCACTTGTAGCTTTCTTGCTTGCACAATGAGGGAATACACACATAGGTGGAGGCTGAAAATAGTTTTCCTCTTCTTAGTTGTGTAAGCCAAAAAGAACTCTAGTACAAAGAAATAGAAGAACCCTATATATGGGTCTCAAACCAAACTCAACTAACTAAGGTGGCATACTAACTGAGCCACGAACTAGAGTAGATAAGGATAGCTATCATCTAGCTATTATTCATGGGCGGTGTACCAACCACATCTGCAGCTAACAAGTCGGTGACATAAATGCACAACGGTCACCCTGGCATATCACGAGTGGAGCTCGATATCTCAACACTCCCCCTCGAGCTCAATCCCAATTCCTGCACACCAAGCAGGTCTCTGAACTTGGGCAGCTTCTCTGCGCCCAATGCCTTCGTAAATATGTCAACTACTTGATCCTCTGTGCTGACATAAACTAGATCAATAAGACCTAGTAAAACCCTCTCCCGCACATAGTGATAATGCACCTCAATGTGCTTTGTTCTAGCATGATAGACTGGGCTATTTTCCAAGTGTATACTACTCATGTTGTCACAATAAATGACAACTGGCCCATCTGTAGGCTGATGCATATCATAAAGTAGCTTATGCAACCAAGCTACCTCACATGCAGCCATTGCTGCGCCCCTGTACTCAGCCTCTATGCTCGACAAGGCAACTGTAGGCTGTTTCTTGCTACTCCAAGTGACTGCAGCACTCCCAAAAGAGAACACATATCCACTGGTAGATCGTCTATCAGAAATACTACCAGCCTAATCAGCATCAGTGTATCCATGCAACTGTATCTGAACCCCAGTCTCATAAAGTAGTCCATACTGTAATGTGGACTTCACATACCTGAGTATGCGTCTAGCCGCATCCAAATGCGGTTTCCTTAGAGCCTGCATAAATTGACTTACCAATCCAACAACATACCTCAAATCTGGCCTGGTAATAGTTATATAAATCAAACTTCCTACTATGCATCTATACATAGTAGGGTCTTCCAGAAGCTCACCTGCATCTGCGCTCAGCTTCACATTTTGCTCCAAAGGAACTGAAATAGGCTTACAGCCTGTCATCCCATATTTGGACAGCATGTCCAATCCATACTGCCTCTGCAAGAGCCGTATCCCACTTGGTGATCACTGTCACCTGTCATAATCAAATCATCAATATAAATGACAAGTAGCATAATACATTTCTTTGTTTTTCTCACATAAAGTGAGAAATCTGCCTTGGAAATCTAAAAGCCAATAGTGACAAGATACTATCCTATCTTGTCAGACCATGCTCTAGGTGCTTGCTTCAAGCTATACAAGGATTTCTTCAACCTGCAAACAAACTCAGGATGAACAGCATGCACATAACCAAGTGGCTGCTTCATATAGACCTCTTCTTGCAAATCACCATGCAAGAAGGCATTCTTTACATCCATCTGATGTAAAGACCATCCCTTTGATGGAGCCATAGCAATGACTGCTCTTACGGTTGCCATCCTTGCAACCGGACTAAATGTTTCTTCATAATCAATGCCATATATTTGTGCACACCCCTTGACTACTAATCTTGCCTTGTATCTATTCACAGAACCATCTGCATTGTGTTTCACCTTATAAACCCACTTGCAACCAATTGCATTCTTATCTTTAGGCAAAGGTACCAGTTCCCATGTAGCATTTGCTTCCAAGGCATCCATTTCTTCATCCATGGCTTTCTCCCATTTTTCTTTTCCCATGGCTTGCTCAAAAGAAGTGGGTTCTGGTTCCTGTATCACTTTGACCATATATGCATAGTGAATGGCTGTAAATCCATCATATTTCAGCCTATCCACAGGATACCTAGCTCTGGTAGACCTGCGCAAAGTAGGTTCACTCCCATGTGCTCTCAAAACATCCCTGGTCTTCCTTACTCCAGGTGTAACAATAGAAGGAATACCCAACTCATCATCAATGCTCTGTTTTGAGCCACTGGATTCACCATCCACATAAGAGTGACCTGCATTCACATCAAACATGGGCTGATCTACCTTCTCTTTTCCTTTCTGTGATACCTGCATACCACTATCTGCATTGCTTTGAGAAGATTCTCCTAATCTCAATCTGCCTGTCCATGGCGAAGAATGTGAACCACTGCTAGAGGATGCTCCAGGTCCACTAATATCTTGTGACTGCTGCCGTGAATTCTGTGCAGCATTACCATTTTGTGCATCTACATTTTCAATCACCTTTACTGGTTTATACCAGCTACTCATCTCATAAAAAACAACATCTCTGCTCACTATAAACTTAGAGTACAAGGGTTATAGCATCTATACCCTTTTTGCTGCAGAGAATAACCAATAAAGATGCACTTCTCAGCTTTTGGATCCAACTTGGATCTCAACTCATCTGGCACATGAACATAGGCAATGCAACCAAAAATTTTCAAATGAGAAATATCTGGTTTCCTACCAGTATACCTCTCCTCTGGAGTCATGCCATGTATTGCTGCAGTGGGAGTCCTGTTCATTATGTAGACTGCTGTAGCAACTGCCTCAGCCCAGTAAAAATCTGGCAGGTCTTTTTCATTGAGCATGGCACGAGATACCTCTCCAATATGCCTATTTTTTCTTTATGCAATTCCATTTTGCTGTGGGGTATGACTACATGAATATTGCTACTTTATGCCATGCTCCTGCAAGAACCTTGCAAACTCATTTGAGAGGTACTCTCCCCCTCCATCTGACCTTAGGCATTTTATTTGCAGGCCTGTTTCTTTTTCAACCATAGCTTTAAGAGTTTTGAAATGCCCAAAAACTTCACTTTTCTTTTTCATAAAATACACCCAAATTTTTCTGCTATAGTCATCAATAAAAGTGACAAAATAATGAGAGCCTCCAATAGATGCAGCTTTACTAGTCCACACATCAGAGTGGATTAATTCCAATGGCTTTTTACTCTCTTGAACATGTCTAGGAAATGATTTCCTTGCCTGTTTTCCAAATTGACAGGCTTCACATACCTTATGCATTTCTGCAACCTTGAATTTAGGCAATCCTGCAACAATATTTTGGGTTTGCATTGATGTAAGTCGTTGTACATTAACATGACCAATGCATTTATGCTAGATATCAATATCTGCAACTACACCGGTCCCATGTGCAAACATTGATGCACTCAATTCAGGCATGCCTGCATCCAACATAAACATTCTGCCCTTCTTCTTTCCTTTTGCTATCAAGCGACCTTTATTTTTCATATCCTCAACAAAGCATCCATGAGAATTAAATCTGACCTGCAAGCCCTGCTCAACCATTTGACCAACAAAAACCAAGTTCTTGGTGATATTCGGGACATGAAATACATCCGATAGGTATTTCTTTTTCCCATCTTACATAGACAAAGGAATTTTTCCAATCTGCACAATAGGATGTGCAGTATCATCACCAGTCTCCACAAATCCTGGTTTTTCCATTTTCCTTGCATCCTGCATCCATTCTGCATGACCTGTCATGTGGTTTGATGCACCTGAGTCAACATACCACACATCGTTGCTTTCTTCTGCACTTGTCACAGAATTGGTCATGTGCTGCATCATAAACAAATGCTCATTTCTGTCATCACCCTGTCTACTAGAAGATGCATAATTCCCTTGTTGCAATTTTCCATTCATGATGTCATTCTACTTTTTATAACAGTCTTTAGCCATATGACCCATTTTACCACAGTAGTAGCATTTAACATTGTTGTTTGCATTTTGGCCTCTTTGCCATCCACCACAACCTCTTTGGCTCTCCCTGCCTCTAGAGTTACCACATTCTCCTCCATAGGACTAGTTTTCTTGAGTTTACTGCATATTCTGATTTCTACCACGGCCTCTAGATCAGCCTCCTCTATCTCTGCCTCTACCTCTTCTAGCATTTGAGTAGAAGACAGCTTCTTTTGAAGTTCCTCCTGAAGAAGATGCACCACCATTTCTCTGCTCCTCAGAAATTAGAAGAGCAATCAACTCCTCAAAATCAGGAAATCTTTCACGGACGGAAATCAATGTTCGAAATTGTGCATAATCCTTTCCTAGACCATTCAAGGTCATAGAAACTAAATCATCATCTTCCACTAGCGACCCAATGGAAGCAAGTGCATCTGCAATCTTCTTCACCTTCATGTGGTAGTCATTGATGCTCATACTTTCTCTTTGCACATTGTGCAACTCTTGCTTGAGCTACATTTTCCTGGCTTGCGTATTTGTGCTATACATTTTTGATAAAGTATCCCATGCCTCCTTTGGCGTACTTGCATCCTGAATATGCACAATCATAGAGTCTAAAATGTTGATAGACAACCAATACATAACTTTCCTAGCTCTCTCATGCCATCCTTTAAATGCTTGCATTTGCTGTTGTTTGGGAACATCAGGAAGAACTGATTCTTCTTCTTTTCTTGCAACGAATTCTCAACATCCTTTTCCCATAAGGAAATTCGTCATTCTAAACTTCCATGCTTGGAAGTTGTTCTTGTCAAGCTTTTCAGTGACAATATGTGAAAGAGAATTAGACGCCATTACAGAACACTGCAAAAAATTCTGTCACTGCAAAAAACACAGCTTCAGCCTCACAAGGGCAAATCTGCAAAACTGACGAAAGTGGTATTTGACCACACAGTCACTTCCTAGTGACGATTTTGCATCAACAGGCAACAAGGATGATTCTGTAACTCCCAATGTCTGTGTGCACAGGCATACGATGCAATTTCTACAGTAACTTTTCACCGACCTGTAGAACAGTGGTCGCACAACAAAAAACAGGGCCTTTTCCTGAGTGCGTGCGGAAAACTTCCGCCTCCAAAACAGGCACCAAAATGGCCTCGAATAAAAAAAACAAGGCAACCAGGGGTTAAAGCTTTCTCCTGTAGCACATACTGCTCTCTTGCTACACCACGAAGGGTCTCTCAATCTGAGACAACGCACTCTTGCACTTCTCGGCTGTGCTACCTGCAGAGACTTGCTCCCAAACTCAAAAAATGAAAGCAACACTGGTCCTCTTACCAGAACGCCACGAACTTGGTTTGCTTTCTTGAGCTCCTTACCACGAACCAGGCTCTAATACCATGTCAAGATTGTGGGAGAGAAGAAAGGAATCTCACTCGTAGCTTTCTTGCTTACACAATGGGGGAATACACACACAGGTGGAGGCTGAAAACAGTTTTCCTCTTCTTAGTTGTGTAAGCCAAAAAGAACTCTAGTACAAAGAAATAGAAGAACCCTATATATGGGTCTCAAACCAAACTCAACTAACTAAGGTGGCATACTAACTGAGCCACGAACTAGAGTAGATAAGGATAGCTGTCATCTAGCTATTATTCATAGGCAGTGTACCAACCGCATCTACAGCTAACAAGTCGGTGACATAAATGCACAATGGTCACCCTGGCATATCATGAGTGGAGCTCGATATCTCAACATGCGAAGCTCGACCTCTCTGCCCGTAAGGCATAGTCCCATTCCATTCCCCTAAAACAGCATAAATCAGGACTCTAACTCTATTGATTCTAGGTCATCACTACTTCGCTATCAATTCCTTTGAGAAAAGTAGAACGGGCCTAGAGTCACATCCACCGCACTTTCCTCGGGTTGCTTAGTTATCTAATTACCTACCACATTATGTTGACCAATTAAACATTGGCTCCTTCACATCCTCCTGCTCCAAGTAGCACCCACGGAGAGACCTCTCACGAAGGGTTTGGTCCACGTACTCGGCGCGGCTAACAACCCCCTTGGATAGGGTCATGCAGACAGTCGGAGGTAACTGATACTGCCTCTCCCTCTAGGCTATTAACCTGAAGCATTATTTGTTTTTCCTAAATTAGTTCCTTGAGCAAAGAAGTACAAATAGTGCACCTAAGTGTACAATCACGAGCATTCCAGTGGTTGTTCGTATGGCCAACTACTAAGGTGTGATTCCTTGTCCCCGAATACTTCCAGCATTCGATCCTGGATCATTCGCGACTTGGCAAGATCCCAAGGGTTTAGCAAGCTCAGTTACTTGTTTAACCTTTTTCCTTGGGTTAGGGTTTATACCCTGTTGACCCCAAATTGTCACTACCTTTGGTTTCCTTATATTATAGTCAACAAATCTTGGACAACCCTGTCGTCCTAACTTGGTTGGTCAATTTTCTTCTTGGCAATTCACCACTGCCCTAAGCTTAACAAATCAGCTCCCAAGAGGGAGTATTGTAATAGGACAACTACTCAATTCTTAGAGAAACTAATTTGTAATTAGAACTCGCCATCCTTGGTCTAAGGTGTAGCAATACTAACTTGTGATTTAGTCACAAGAGCATAGGACCTTGCAGGCATATTGCATGAGATAGGTGTCAGTACCTAACTTGTGGGATTATATCTCTCATCATACGGTATTTCTTGATCAAGAATACCTTTGATCAAGATATAGGGTTTGGGAGTCCCATTGACCCAATCCAAAACCCTAATCCTACTAGACTGTTAAATGATTTGGCCCTAGGGTCCCTAAATTCCTTGCGAAAGTCTAGCATTTGGTCATCTGATCCTTAGGGTGAGAACCCTAGATCATTCTTGCATGGTTGTTTTGATAACACTAATATTTCGTGAATGTGGGTTGAACTTTTAGGATCGAAAATATTAAATTGACATCCTAAGTGCGATACTAAGTAGAATTTTAACATAACTTAACCTAACTTAGCACATTGAGCTGATCGTCGTACACTAACTATTCACGCCTTTATGAATCTCATGTGAATTACACAATTACATGTGATTTACTTAATTGATCTAACTATCTTACGAATAAAGATGATCCTTCCTTTAGAGATGCAAACATTTCCCTCTAAAATTTGTAAGAACTTTCTTCAAAAGATAGAAGTAACTGCAAGATGCATGAGATGTATCATTCCATGCAAATATGCAATTTCAAGACCATAGACCCTTTGCCTTTATGCAACTAAAGGATCTACAATGTTTTTTCTTTTCCTTGCCCTATACGATAATGATTGACATTCAGAACTATTTCTTATAAACTCTACATTTATGCATCGAATTCCAAGCTTTTGTATTTTTAATGAAGATGCATCCTTACCCAATTGCGAATTTTGATAAAAGAGCTCTATGCATGGATGCATCATTCCTTCATGACCAGGTGCCAATGAATACATCATCGATTTAATCCTTCCTTTATCGCTTAACTCAATCCTAAATGTAAATATCATTGCATGCGAATTGTGTTCTATATGTTTTTTTGTCAAGTTCATAAACCTTTTCCTTTCATTGCAACTATTTAGTCGACATGTAGTGACCTTCCACAATTATCCTATATACGAGTCACAGCCAGGAATTTATTACATACGTGCATCAAGTGTTATATGCCCCATCCTTTGCATGGTGCAACAAGGATGTCTTTTGCACGATTGCATCTTTTAACTTATGCATCATAAGTTCAAAAAAAATGCGACTACCCTTGACCATAGAAGTGCAAGCAATGCAAGTACCTCGTCATGCAACTGAACTTTTTACATCGAGTAAAATATATAAATTTTCTAATGCACTTTATTTTTTCTATGTGAATTGAAACATGCTTTATGCATCCTTTTCATGCGAAGATACTTTTCGAAACCTGGGCATTTCATATGCGAGGTGTTGTCCACTCTCACACTTTGGGTAGAAGCTCCCGCGTGCGCTCGTCTCGACTTTTGCTTAGGAGCCATTGACGAAGTAAATTTCAATTCAGCAAACTCTCCCTTGGCTTCCTTACGAGTTCGAAAGTTACTACTGCCTAAGATCTCCTTCGCAACACAGGAAATAGGCCTTGCAGGACATGGTCTAAAAATCCCGAGAGCCGCAGGTGAACTTGGTCTAGAGGGGCTTCAATAGAAGCTTCTCAAGCTTTTGGTTGATCATAGATGACGTGGGGATGATGATGACAAATGGGGTGAGGATGATGATGATGAATCGTTTGAGGAAGATGAGGACGATGGTGATGGTGGCAGCAGCAGCCTGACGGCGTGGCGCAGTTTGGCGGCGCAGGTAGCTTGATGGCGGTGGTAGTTTGACGACAGTGGCAGCTCCAGATGATGCCCCCCCTTGAAGTTTGGAAGGGGGGGTCATATAAGGTGAAGGTGGGGGAGGGGGTGGGCCACACAGGTGGCAGTTGCATGCTCTCCTCCCCATGCCCCTCCATAACTCCTACACACTCTCTCTCCCCCCGCCATGCAGTGGGTGAAGGAGAGGGAGTTTATAAAAAAATAATTTGCAAATTATTCATTATCCTTTTTCTTGGGGGGGCAGTTCCTATGGTGGTTTGTGGTTTTGGGAGCCACGGTTTCATATGCACAACGCGGGGGATGGTATTGTTAATACACGAGGATGGAGCACTTAGGCTAGAGTTTCTTGTTGCGGGAGATTACTTTGAATTGCTTTTGCACGGGATCTAGGGTCTTTAATATTTTGTTGTAGAAATATTACATTTTCTAAGGCTCATTGGGAATAGGTAATGGCTTCAGTAGACCAGGTAGTTTATGCTTGTCATACTTTACTTTTTGGTATACTCACAGACATATCTTTCAATGTTAGCTCTAAGAGTGGGCCAAAAGAAATATATTTCCAATGCTTGAGTAGTGGGTAGAATACCTCTATGTCCAACATATGGAGATGCATGTGCTTCATCCATTACCTTGTGTCGCAATGGTAATGCTACACAAATTGCTTAATGATAACACAAATAACCATCTCAAATCAAATGAGGTGTAATTGACTGCTGACTTGAGTTAAGTTGATCCCATATGGTTAAGAAGTTGGAATCAGTTGCATACATTTTGGGTAAATCCATGAACTCGTTATGGTAAACAGTTGTGATTGCATTACTGGAGGTCGCAGTGATAGAGTATCTACTACCACATTGTTAGTTCTAGATAAGTGAATGATTTGAAAATGAAACATAGATAAGAAATTTTCCAACACATCTATTTCTTTGAGAGATTCTTCTGAGTGAGGAAGTATCTTAGACTTTGGTGATCTATTTTAATAACAAAATCTACACCAAGTAAATAGTGTTTCCATACTTGAAGAGCATGTACCACCACCATAAGATCTTTCTCATATACTGGAGCATGTAGCTCATGATCATTGAGGCGTTGTCTCTCAAATGCTACTTCATGATGCTCTTGGTTAAGCACAGGTCCAATGCAATCCCCAGAAGCATTGCAGTGAACTTCAAAAGGTTTTTGAAGATCTGAAACTATGAGAACTGGTTCTTGAGTCTTAAGAAACTTAATTCTTTCAAATGCTTGTAATTGCCTTGATCCCTAGCGAAAAGGCATTCACTTCTTAGAAAGGTCATGTAGAGGAGATGTAACATATGCAAAATCTCGTATGAACCTATAGGATGAACATAGGCCGAACATAGGCCCAACAAACTTCTAACTTCATGTACAGAAGTAGATATAGGCCATTCAAAAATGACTTGAATATTCTTAGGATCCATTCTTACCAAATTGTGAGAAACAATATGGCCCAACTAATGAATTTTCGAAAGGAAAAATTGACTATTTTTAGCATTGACCTGTAGCCTATGCTTGTGAAGCTCTTGAAAAACAATAGACAGATGATTTCTATGCTCTTATTCATACCGTAAAAATATTAGAATGTCATCAAAGAAGACACATGTGAACTTTGAGTGAGGTCTAAAAATTCTCTCCATCATTCAATTGAATGTGGCAAGTGCATTAGTCAAACCAAATGGCATGAATAAGAACTCCTATAGTCCAAACGTTGTACGAAAAGTTGTCTTATAAACATCTTCAGGTGCTATCCATATCTTGTGATAGCCACTCTTAAGATCAATCCGACTAAAGATACTAGCCCCTTGCAACTTATCCAAGATATCATCTATCCTTGGGATAGGAAAATGATTCTTGATTGTGATCTTGTTCAAATATGTGTAGTATGGAGACTAGAGAGCAGTATGGAGAAGAGCTAGGTTGAACTAACCCTTTTTCCAACAGTTCGTTTACTTGTTTTACGATCTCCTCTTGCTGGCTTGCATTTACTCGATAAGGCGGTTGGTTAGGTGGTGAGCTACCTAGGATAAGATCAATTGTAAGATCTTCTGGGCGTTTAGGAGGTAACTCCCTTGGGAGTGAATCACCAAAACAATCTTCATAGTGTTTAACAAAATCATGTCTAGCTTAATCAATTAAAGAGAGGGGTTCTTTTAAAGTCTCAAACATAGAAGCATTAGTTGGTACTGTGTGTTCATTAGAGGCATAAGTGCCCTTAAAGCATTAGCTTCTTTTGACTCTCTCACAAAAATCATGTACATAGAAATAGCTTTCTTCATTTCTTTAAAAATGCTAACATGACTAACCATTGGCGCATGCCAATCTCCAACATCAGCAATGCATACTATGTTGACCCTTGAAGTGAAATGCAAGGGTCTTCTTAAAAAAATCGGGAATACGTATAATCTTGTAATGCCAAGGCATACCTAATATAACATCACAGTTACCAATGGGTGCAAGTAGAAAAGATTCTTGGTCGCGGTAATCCCAATTCTAAGATTCAACTTCCCCTGGATAGGAGTAGAATTGGTTGTAAGTCCTTCAACCTAATCCAATTGGCATTCCCAATCAATCCGGTGGAATTTGTAGCCTTCCAAGAATATCTACTGACACAAAATTATATGTGGACCTTGGATCAAAGAGTATCAAAATGTGTTGATTATTGAGTGTCGCCCAACCCTTTAAGAGTTGTCTCTTCTCATTTGAATGAGTGTTAGCTTGCACATCCAAAATAGAATTTGAGGATGGTGGAGGAGGATCTTTAACTACATTTGCTTCTTTCCTTTTGTGAGGATAATCATGTTTCATATGCCCTAACTCACCAGAAAGAAAGCACCTCCCTTCCTCTTTGTATTTTTGTATCTCAGAGGGTGAGAGAACTTGCGCTTCTTCTTGTTACACTCTGACTTTGAATATTGGTCATGGGTTGTAATATATCAAATATTTTCATGGAAAAAAATTTTTACACTGTCGGAGGCGGTTCGTGTTGGAGGGGGGTGAGGCATTTAGTAAGGACATCAAGCTCCTCATTGGAGCTTGCGTATCCTCAAGTTCATGCACGGCGATACGAGGGGAGGGAGGAATTCCTTCCTTCTCCCTATAAAAACCCCCCAACCAAGGGGGAGTGAGGGAGGAGGATGCTGCCCAGACTCGACGAGGAGAACATGAGAATGCTGTCAGAACAGAGAGCTGAGAGTTCTATACCAGCTGCCTACCACCGTGAGAAGGGTGGAAGGAGAGGGGAAGTTGGTCATGTACTGCGCCGTGCCAAGAGAGGCTGTCGCCGCTTCCAGGATGTGGAGCTGTCGAGCCACAGGCCTCGCCGCCTGACCTTCACGCTGTCCTCGCTGTCGGAGGGATAAATACCCGCCCCCCCCCCCACGTGTTAAGTTGGAAGCTCAGAAGCTTCCAAGGGGGGGCCTCCTTAATCCCCCCTTCCTATACCTTTTATTAACTTCCCCCCCCTCCCGGTTTTAATCCTTTTTAAGGGCCTTTCACCCTCCCTCGTATCCCCTTTTTACACACCCTCCCCCCCCCTCATGCTATAAGCCCCTTTCACCCTTCACCTTTCCCCTTTTACCCTTTCACCCCCGGGTTTTCTTTTAAATCCTCCTAAGCCCTTTTCACCCCCCCTTGTGTTACCCTTCATCTTCCCCCCCCTTGGTTTTAAACCCCTAAGCCTTTTTCACCCCCGTGTCCACACCCCCCCCCCCCCCCGGGTGTCCTAAAACCCCTCCAAGATCCCCCTTCCTATACCTTTCACTCCCGTGCCCAAAAATCTCCCAAGACCTCTTCTTACACCTTTTGGAACCACACACACACACACACCCTTTTCACCGTGTATATACCCCTATAGAGCCTTTTCTTTAGGCTTTGTAAACCTTTCCCTCCCAAAGAAACTAAGACCTTAAATGTCATATTACCCCTCCTCGTGGCTAAACCCTTAACTGTTCCGTGCCTTTCCAAAATACCCTTGGACTTCATTTTTTTTTTCCTACTCGAAAAAGAGAAGAAGAGTATTGACGTGCAAGGAAGTGACGCTGAATTCCGAGAAAGAGTGTAAAGTTACTTTCACATTCGAAGGACTACAATTGCGATGCCTCCTAAGAAAGTCCAAGGAGTAGCTGCGGGAGGGTCATCTCTCGCTATCCATGTGGATATCTTGCCCTAAACCCAGGCTTTTCCTTCTTAATTTTATGTCGGTTTTAATTCAATCGTGCAAGATGAATTATTAGAGATAAGATATATTTTGTCCTAGTTATTTACGATGAAGGAATTTAGTTTAATTAAACATGCAAAATAAATAAAGTATAAACATAGTTTTCCTTCAAATAGCATTATGCATTGAAACGAATTATGAGCAAGATTATTTACCCACTAAAGTAGTATACTTCGGTTAAGTCTAGAAGGTATAAAACTACATCTTGCACTATTAACCCCTATTCTTTTTACAACGAATCATCATGGAAGGTGCAAATCATGAAAGGTTTCTTACGATGCTTAAACTCTAGGAAGTTATCAATGCTAACTGCATAACTTAGCAAGGGAAAGATTGCTTATTTGGCATGAGTTTTGTTCGCAAGGAAAAAGGAAGATTAATTGAATTTACCTAACCTCAAATCGATAAAGTTTAGGATTGAAAAATCAATTGACACATAGATAACAAATCGTGCGGAGGTGATCTCGATATTACCTTCTAAAAGTTAACCCAATTAATATAAACTTAGAAATACCTATGCTGCGAAATATTCATTGGGAATGAATTAAAATCCAAGAAATGTTTATACCTTAAATACTTGCCCACATTCCCTGATTTTACGGTCGGTAAATTGTAAACGTAAAAGAAATTAGGGTTTGTCCCTGAGTTTCTTAAAAGAAAATAATAAAGCTAGAAAACCCTAAGTAACAACGTCAGCTTAAAGAAACTGAAACCGATTGTTTCGTAACTCCATTATCGCATAGTACAATACAGGACTTGCACGGCAAGTACGAAGTCATATGGTCTTGTGATGGATTCACAAGAAGAAAGGCTAAATTCTCGCAACAAGGATGGCGAATCCTTACGCAAGTTATCTTGCAAGAGGATATATACTTTGATATCCTTCTAAGTAAGGAAGGTAAAAAACGGAAACTGAAGTATCCAATGAACTTTAGGGTTGACCAAGTTGGGTTAATAGGATATGCCCTAACCCAGAATATAAGGGATCTTGCCAAGTTGCAAGACACCCCGGATCGAGTGCTGGATGCATTCGAAAGGAAAGATTCCTTCCTTAGCAGTTTGCCAACAACAAAAAAAAAGATCAAAGGAAATGTTTGTGCTTGCTAGAGATTTTAGAGCACTGTTTGACTTATGAATTACAAATTAAATGAATATCTATACTTCAGGTTGAAGGCCTGAAGGGAGAGGCAGCTTCAATTACCCCCGATTGCCTGCCTAACCCTAACCAAGGGGGCTGTTGACCGCGCCGGGGATTGTGGACCGAACCCACTGCGAAAGGTCTCTCCGTTGAGCGCTACTTGGAGCAAGAGGACGCTTGGGTGCCAGGGGGGGCTCTGGCCGTAAATCCCTCGCCTTCCGGGTCCTGCACAAGAGGCTAACGTGACTCGGGATTGGATCTCGAGGCCCGCATACTAGTCTAGGGGTGGAAACTTGGAATAGTGATCCCTGTGGATTGTTGGATAGCCTTCAGGTGGATTGTGAACAAGCCTACGGGCGGAACTCCTTGTATTTTAAATATAAATATGATGATATGTTAATAAAGAACTTGTCTGATATTGTTTTTCTATGTCACGTGATAAGATTATGTGAAGGAACCAGTGCTTAATGGATTAATTAAAGAAGCTAGTTGTTACATGTTCAATTAATGTGTTAGATAATTACATAACTAAAACAAACCGAGGAAAGTACAGAGGATGGGCCATGGGTCCGGCGATGGGTCTGTCCTACGATTGGGTGGTCCCAGTTGGCCGGGAACTTTTCTCAAATCTCGAAGAACAGCGGGATGATCGTCAAAGGACACGAACAACGAAAGCGTTGACCTAGAGTTATGTCATACCTGATTTACTATATTTTAGGGGAATAGAATGGGACTATGCCTTATGGCAGAGAGGTTGAGCTTTGCATCCCTCTCATTTCCCATTCTCCTTGAACCAAGTGCAGCGTGAATCCGTTTCAGACCTGGAGTTTTTGCGTAAAGTAGTTTGCTTGGGTTCAACGCTAGTTGCTATTAGGAAATGACAGATCAGGAAAACCTTAATTCCGGTCGATCCTAAGTGGGAACGGCCAGAATACTTCCGCTATGTGGCAGACGTGGAAAGCCCTAGATCGCAAATCCCGTAACATTGCAGGGGAGTGCCAGGTGGAGCTTTCTAGACATCCTTTCCGATGGACTGCTAAGACGTGTCCTGGATGATACTAGTGGACACGTTACAGTTGGTATCAGAGCCGACCACAACGGAATTGTTTTTATGAAATTATAATAAAATGAAGCAAAGCAAATGTTGTTGTCCAAACATTTCCTTACCTTCAATGCTGTCTTGCAGAATTACGAAGCATGGAACAAGTTCTTGGTATTTTAAGTCATGTTTATGACTGCAATGCATTCTCCGCTTTATAGACAAAGGATTGGGATGATGAACATCCTGGAGCAGATCTATAATCCATCATCTTTGTACATGGAACGAAGATGGACGGGTGCCTCAGGAATCTACTATATAGCTGCCCACCAGTTTTCTTATCTACAGACCAACCTAAAGAGGATCAAGTGGTTGGAAGACCTGAAAGTCGTGAAGCTGTTCATTTTTGTGGAAGCTCACGTAAATTCAACTTTATATATTCGAGGTCGGAGGGTTGAGATGAACTCATATGTATATGAGGAAGTAACCTGTGTAATCCCCGCCGACAGGATTAAAGTGTTGGACCACCATGAGAAGTATGGATTCCAATGGAAAGGATATCCTGAACTTCCAATGACTTACCGATTCCTGAAGATCCATGACCCGAAACCTTATTATTATATAGTCCATGTAGATAAATGCAATACAACGTTGTTCTCCCCAAACTAAATGTAACAATTGGCTTATCATCGCATGAAACGTTGTATTCAAAAGGGCTATGCCTATATAAATACAAATAAAGACTTCTTTTTATGTCTGATTGTGCATAAGAGTTGACAAAAAGTTAAGTAGCTACATTGGTTACATGATAGAGGAATTGAAGATATAATATAAGTTAACGACGATTATCGTATAATAACATTAAGAAAAACTTTATTCAGCTACAACCCCAGGTACAGGTTCCTAATTCGCCTCCTACTTCAAGTATTGCTGTAATCCAGGAGAAGAAGTTCCTTCTCAAACAGATTAAGCCACCCAAGTTTGACGGGAGAGGCAGATTTGTCCAAGCTGATGCTGAAATTTGGATTGAGTCCATGGAGAATTACTTCGAAGCAGTCGGTACTGCACTCGCCAATCAGGCTATGCTCGCCAAGTTAAAGCTCACCGGCGAAGCCTGACTTTGGTGGAAGCAATGGTGTAGGGATCAAGGGATCGCAGAAGGATCTGTTACCTGGGAGAAGCTGAAGAAAGCCGTGCAAGGAAGATACTTACCACCTGCATATCGCACTCAGAAGATGAATGAGTTATACGAGCTAAAACAGCTGGGACTCACTCTTGACGCATACTACTCTAAATTCGTCTCACTTTTAAAGTATGCGCCACAGATGGACATGACACAGCAGGTGTCCAAATTTTGTGCGGGTTTAAATCCACCAGTCAATACCCGTCTTGAATCTATGCGTCCATTAGATCTTCAAGATGCACTCATTCGAGCGGTGCCTATAATTCAGGAGGTACAATCTAGACCAAGGGGTAACAAAGCTTGGTCTTACAATGACCCGAACAGAGGATCATTCAGACCTCAAATTAAAAGAGTTCAAGGTAATAATCAGGGACAAAGAAAGAAAGCAAGAACGAATAATGTCAATAACTTTGTTCCTACTCAAAGTAATGGCCGAAACCTCTGTTGTTTCCAGTGCAATGAACTCGGTCATTTCAAGAGGCAATGTCCCAAGCTTGGCGGAGGACATCGCCAAGTGCCTTCCCAAGGAACAAGCTGTGGTGAAGGAGTCGCTACCCGAGGAAGAGGAAGAACCGCCTGCATTGCCAATAGGAAAATGTGCGACGAAGAAGAAGAGGAAGATCCGACCATGGAAGCAGAATTCGAAAGAGCGACAGTCCATGCCGCTTTACACAAGAAAGGGCCGAATCGCCAGTTCTCGGTGATTCAGACACCGTCGAACTATCAAGGTAAAGGTTTCAAGACCTTGATTGATTGTGGCAGTACACATTCCTTCATCTCACCAGCATGTGCAAAAAGATTAGGAATAACCACAGTAGAAGCACCTACCCTGCTTGTGGAATTGGCAAATGGTTGTGAGGCTACTTGTACCAGGCAAACTGCTAAGGTGGAATTCTTTCTGGGAGGAAAGAAGACATCAGCCAAATTCAAAGTCATGAATTTAGGTATTCATGAGTGTCTACTCGGAATGGATTGGCTTAAGCCTAACAATGCCCACATTCACTGTGGAAAGGGTCAAGTTTCTTTCGAAACTCTGAAAGGGAAATAGTCACAACTCAAGGTGAGGCAGGAGTGCCAAGAATCCAATTGGCCAAAGTATCTCAGATCATAAAAGGAGTCAGAAAAGGATTACATGTTTACTTGATCAAACTCAACAAAATAGATCAAAAGCAAGAGTCTCATGAAGGACCTTCTTGGCTAAAGGAATACGCGGACGTATTCCCTGAAGAGTTGACTGAACTTCCGCCTCAAAGGGAAGTGGATCATGAGATTAGGTTAGTACCTGGAGCTACGCCAATTGCAAAGAGACCTTATAGAATTTCCATACAAGAAGCAATTGAGCTGAAGGAACAACTCAAGCAACTGTTAGATCAGGGCTGCATCCAGCCTAGCAATTCACCGTGGGGAGCTCCAATACTATTCCAGAAAAAGAAAGATGGGACACTTCGACTATGTATTGATTACCGTGGATTGAATCAATCAACAGTCAAGAAAAAGTTTCCTATTCCTAGAATAGATGAGCTTCTTGATCGTCTTCAAGGTGCGAAGATCTTCTCCAAGATTGATCTCAGGTCAGGTTACTATCAAATAAGGATCAAGGAAGAAGATATCCCAAAGACGGCCTTCAATACAAGATATGGGCACTTTGAGTTCTTGGTTATGTCATTCGGGCTTACAAATACACCTGCCACCTTCAATAGGTTAATGCAGGATATCTTTAGGCCATATCTTGATGATTTCATGCTTATCTTCTTCGATGACACTTTAGTCTATTCTAAATAGGAAGAAGATCATGAACCTTAACTTTGGATTGTCCTTGAGACAATGAGGTCACATAAGCTGTATGCAAAAATGAAGAAGTGTGCATTCCTCAAGCGTCAGATTGAATATCTGGGATTCATAGTATCATCAGAAGGAATATCAGTGGACCCAGCCAAGGTCAGAGATGTGCTTGAGTGGCCAACACCAGTATCTGTCAAAGAGATACGTAGCTTTCTTGTATTGACAGGATGGTATAGGGTCTTCATCAAAAACTATGCTTTGATTGCAGCACCTCTGATGGACTTACTGAAGAAGAAAACTTCCATTGCATGGTCAACTCCCGAACAAAATAGCTTTGACAGATTGAAGCAAAGTTTGGTATCAGCACCTATTCTAAAACTTCCAGACCTCAATAAGGAGTTAGAGGTAGTAACTAATGCTAGCATTCTTGCCTTGCGGTGTGTACTTATGCAGGAAGGTCATCTAGTAGTGTACTCTTCAAGGAAATTGAAGAGTCATGAAAAGAACTATGCTACGCATGATCTGGAATTACTAACTGTCATCCATGCTCTAAAGCTTTGGAGACACTACCTGTTGGGTAACAAGTTTACTCTAGTAACTGACCATAAGAGTCTCAAATCGATCTTTACCCAGAACGAGCTCAACATGAGGCAACGTCGGTGGATTGAAGTGTTGGAGGAATATGACTTTGAAATCAAGTACCGACCAGGGAAAGAGAATGTTGTTGCCGATGCACTTAGTCGCAAGGCATTCCTAAATTCCCTAATCTTGCAAAATCCAACAATAACCATATCTTTAGCTACGAAAGTATCTATGCTAAACAACCCTATACTTGAGTTAGCTAGAGAAGAAGCATACCATGATTTGGCCTACCAAACAATGCTAAAGGAGATCTCTATCAAGGATCAGAATCAAAAGTTGTAGGCTAAGTATCAGGAATTTTCCATTAATAGTGGACTTATCTACTATAGAACAAGGCTGTGTATACCAGCAAGCCAGTCACTTAAGCAGAAGATATTGTGGGAAGCTCATGATTCTCCTTTCGCAGGACATATTGGCTATGCTAAAACTCTTAATGCAGTTAGGAAGAGCTACCATTGGGAGAGGCTCAAAGGTGACGTTCTCAAATATATCACTGAGTGTTTGTCTTGCCAACGTATCAAAGCTGAACATGTCATGATGCCAGGGAAATTGCAACCGCTTGACATTCCCCAAATGAAATGGGAATTCATCAATATGGGTTTTGTTGTAGGCCTACCCCGAGTCCAGGGAGGATACAACTCCATCATGGTTGTGGTTGACATGCTTACTAAGGTTGCACACCTTATTCCAGTAAAGACAAACTATAAAGCCTCAGACATTGCAAGATTGTTTATCAAGGAGGTATTCAAGCTACATGGTTTACCCAGAAGAATCATTAGTGATCGTGATTCTCTTTTCACATCACACTTCTGGAGAGCTATCTTTGAAGCTATTGGGAATCAACTCTATTTTAGCACCGCCTACCATCCCCAAACAGATGGCCAAATAGAGTGAGTAAATCAAGTCATCGAGGATATGCTTAGGGCATACTGCTGTCGAGAACCGAAGAGGTGGATTCAATACTTGCCTTTGGTAGAATTTGCATACAATGCTTCTTATCAGCAAAGCATTCACATGACCCCTTTCCAAGCATTGTATGGACATGACTGTCGAAGTCCCCTAAAATTTTCTGATCCAACCCTAAGGGTTGAAGCTTCAAGGCTAATGTTGGAAGACATGGATGAAAAGTAAAGTCAATAAGACAGGACATACAAGCGGCCAAGGATAGACAGAAGGCATATGTGGATTTGAAGCGTCAAGAAAGGGTCTTCGAAGAAGGAGACATGGTCTTCATTCGCGTACGCCCTAAAAAGAGTTCTCTATCCTTAGGAGATTGCAAGAAGCTAAGTCCAAGGTATTGTGGGCCATACAAAATCCTCAAATGCCTAGGACCTAATGCTTATAAACTGCAACTCCCTGAGAACCTAAAAGCTCATAATGTATTCCATATCAGCCTATTGAAAAAGTATGTACCTAATCCTAACCACATACTTGACGACCAACAAGTTGTAATGCCTAGTCAAGGAGTCCTTGAACTAAGGCATGACAGAATCTTAGATGTTAGGGAGAGACAATTAAGATCCAGAACCCTGAGAGAATGCCTCGTCCAATGGAAAGACTATCCTAAAGAAGATGCCACCTGGGTAGATGAAAGCACACTCAACCATCAATATCCCCGGTTTATCTCGAGATGAGGACATCTAAATTCCTCTAAGGGGGAGAGAATGTAATATATCAAATATTTTCATGGAAAAAAATTTTTACACTGTCCGGTGGCGGTTCGTGCTGGAGGGGGGTGAGGGATTTAGTAAGGACAGCAAGCTCCTCGTTGGAGCTTGCGTATCCTCAAGTTCATGCAGGGCGACATGAGGGGAGGGAGGAATTCCTTCCCTCTCCCTATAAAAACCCCCCAACCAAGGGGGAGTGAGGGAGGAGGATCCTGCCCAAACTCAATGAGGAGAACATGAGAATGCTGTCAGGGGGAGAGAGCTGAGAGTTCTGTACCATCCGCCTGCCGCCGTGAGAAGGGTGGAAGGAGAGGGGAAGTTGGTCGTATACTGCGCCGTGCCAAGAGAGGCTGTTGTTGCCACTTCCGGGACGTGGAGCTGCGGAGCCACAGGCCTCGCCACCTAACCTTCACGCCGTCCTCGCCATCAGAGGGTTAAATACCCCCCCCCCCACATGTTAAGTTGGAAGCTCAGAAACTTCCAAGGGGGGGCCTCCTTAATCCCCCCTTCCTATACCTTTTATTAACTTTCCCCCCCTCCCGGTTTTAATCATTTTTAAGGGCCTTTCACCCTCCCTCGTATCCCCTTTTTTCACACCCTTCCCCCCCCCCCTCCCCCCCCCCCCGTGCGATAAGCCCCTTTCACCCTTCACCTTTCCCCTTTTACCCTTTCACCCCCGGGTTTTTTTTAAAATCCTCCTAAGTCCTTTTCACCCCCCCTTGTGTTACCCTTCATCTTTCCCCCCCCCCGGGTTTTAAACCCCTCAACCTTTTTCACCCCCTTGTCCACACACCCCACCCCCTCGTGTCCTAAAACCCCTCCAAGATCCCCCTTCCTATACCTTTCACTCCCGTGCCCAAAAATCTCCCAATACCTCTTCTTACGCCTTTTGGAACCACACACACACAGACCCCCTTTTCACCGTGTATATACCCCTATAGGGCATTTTCTTTAGGCTTTGTAAACCTTTCCCTCCCAAAGAAACTAAGACCTTAAAGGTCTTATTACCCCTCCTCGTGGCTAAACCCTTAATTGTTCCATGCCTTTCCAAAATACCCTTGGACTTGGTTTTTTTTTTCCTACTTGAAAAAGAGAAGAAGAGTATTGATGTGCAAGGGAGTGATGCTGAATTCCGAGAAAGAGTGTAAAGCTACTTCCACATTCGAAGGACTGCAATTGTGATGCCTCCTAAGAAAGTCCAAGGAGTAGCTGCGGGAGGGTCATCTCCCGGTATCCATGTGGATATCTCACCCCAAACCCAGGTTTTTCCTTCTTAATTTTATGTCGATTTTAATTCAATCATGCAAGATGAATTGTTAGGGATAAGATATATTTTTTCCTAGTTATTTATGACGAAGGAATTTAGTTTAATTGAACATGCAAAATAAATAAGGTATCAACATAGTTTTCCTTCAAATAGCATTATGCATTGAAATGAATTATGAGCAAGATTATTTACCCACTAAAGTAGTATACTTCGGTTAAGTCTAGAAGGTATAAAACTACATCTTGCACTATTAACCCCTATTCTTTTTACAACGAATCATTATGGAAGGTGCGAATCATGAAAGGTTTCTTACGATGCTTAAACTCTAGGAAGTTATCATTACTAACTGCATAACTTAGCAAGGGAAAGATTGCTTATTTGACATGAGTTTTGTTCGCAAGGAAAAAGGAAGATTAATTGAATTTACCTAACCTCAAATCGATAAAGTTTAGGATTGAAAAATCAATTGACACATAGATAACAAATCGTGCGGAGGTGATCTCGATATTACCTTCTAAAAGTTAACCAAATTAATATAAACTTAGAAATACCTATGCTGCGAAATATTCATTGGGAATGAATTAAAATCCAAGAAATGTTTATACCTTAAATACTTTCCCACATTCCCTGATTGTAGGGTCAGTAAATTGTTAACGTAAAAGAAACTAGGGTTTGTCCCTGAGTTTCTTAAAAGAAAATAATAAAGCTAGAAAACCCTAAGTAACAATGTCAGCTTAAAGAAACTGAAACCGATTGTTTCGTAGCTCCATTATCGCATAGTACGATACAGGACTTGTGCAGCAAGTACGAAGTCATACGGTCTTGTGATTGATTCACAATAAGAAAGGCTAAATTCTCGCAACAAGGATGGCTGATCCTTACGCAAGTTATCTTGCAAGAGGATGTATACTTTGATATCCTTCTAAGTAAGGAAGGTTAAAAACCGGAAAATGAAGTATCCAATGAACTTTAAGGTTGACCAAGTTGGATTAATAGGGTACGCCCTAACCCAGAATATAAGGGATCTTGCCAAGTTGCAAAACACCCCGGATCGAGTGCTGGATGCATTCGAAAGGAAAGATTCCTTCCTTAGCAGTTTGCCAACAACAAAAAAAAATGATCAAAGGAAATGTTTGTGCTTGCTAGAGATTTTAGAGTACTGTTTGACTTATGAATTACAAATTAAATGAATATCTATACTTCAGGTTGAAGGCCTGAAGGGAGAGGCAGCTTCAGTTACCCTCAACTGCCTGCCTAACCCTAATCAAGGGGGTTGTTGACCGCACCGGGGATTGTGGACCGAACCCACCGCGAGAGGTCTCTCTGTTGAGCGCTACTTAGAGCAGGAGGACGCTTGAGTGCCAGGGGGGATCTGGCCGTAAATCCCTCGCCTTCCGGGTCCTGCACAAGAGGCTAACGTGACTTAGGATTGGATCTCGAGGCCTGCATACTAGTCTACGGGCGGAAACTTAGAATAGCGATTCCTGTGGATTGCTGGATAGCCTTCGGACGGATTGTGGACAAGCCTATGGGCAGAACTCCTTGTATTTCAAAGATAAATTTGATGATATGTTAATAAAGAACTTGTCTGATATTGTTTTTCTATGTCACGTGATAAGATTATGTGAAGAAACCAGTGCTTAACGGATTAATTAAAGAAGCTGGTTGTTACATGTCCAATTAATATGTTAGATAATTATATAACTAAAACAAATCGAGGAAAGTGCGGAGGATGGGCCATGGGTCCGTCCTACGGTTGGGTGGTCCTGGTTGGCTGGGAACTTTGTTCAAATCTCAAAGAACAACGGGATGATCGTCAAAGGACACGAACAACAAAAGCGTTGACCTAGAGTTATGTCATACCCGATTTACGATGTTTTAGGGGAACGGAATGGGACTATGCCTTATGGCAGAGAGGTTGAGCTTTGCATCCCTCTCGTTTCCCATTCTCCTTGAACCAAGTGCAGCGTGAATCCGCTTCGGACCTGGCGTTTCTACGTAAAGTAGTTCGCTTGGGTCCGGCGCTAGTTGCTGTTAGGAAATGACCAATAAGGAGAACCCTAATTCCGGTCGATCCTAAGTGGGAATGGCCAAAATACTTCCGCTACGTGGAAGACGTGGAAAGCCCTAGATTGCAAATCTTGTAACATTCCATGGGAGTGCCGGGCGGAGCTTTCTAGGCATCCTTTCCGATGGACTGCTAAGACATGTCCTGGATGATACTAGTGGACACGTTACATGGGTAGAGGTAGGTCTTCTTCAATTAGTCCTATCTCTTGGTTGATCATAGAGCTACTCTTGTCTAGCTCTATAAGAACTCATCTTCAACTTTCGAGATGTACTAGGTGTATGCAAACTTTCAACTATGATGGCAGACTCCATCATGCGAGATAAGGTTTCATGTGGATACACCTTCATGGTTCTGTGTAAATGAGGAAGTAGGCCAGCTTCAAACTTCCTTTTTTTCTCTTCATCGTTGATCTCCATGAAAGGAGTAACCTTGAGAAGAGTAGACCAAAACTGGTCCACATAACTAGTGACCTTCTCATGCTCTTTCTGGCCTACCTAATCCCTCTCCTTCTTGACATTATTCTCAAAATCAAGAGGCAAGAACTGAGCATAAAACTTCTTCTTGAACTTTTCTCAAGTCGTAGGTTTCCTTCCCTCCAAAATGAGAGTCAACCACCAATTACTAGAGCAATGTCTTTCAAGTGCATGCCTACATGCATGAGCTTGGACTTTTCTGAGAAATTACCATCAGAAAAAGGAACTTCAAATTGCATGACAAAGGCTAACACCTTAGAGGATCTCTCTTACTAGAGTAAGAGTCAAACTTTATGTCCTTATCCTTAGACTTGAAAGTCTTAGTCTTCTTAAGCTTGCTCCTCTTACGTTCCCTCTTTATTCATTTTGCAAATTGCACAAGACTTAGAACCAAGAGAGTAGGAACTAGAAGATGAGGAGGAGGAGGAGGAGGAGGAGGAGGAACTTGAGTAATCAGGGGAGTAGCTAGTTGCTGAGGGAGAGGACTCCCTCCTTATCCGCCTCACTCGAGGTGAGGTCTTTTTACTATTCTTGACCCGAAAGCCCTTCTTCCTTCTAGGAAGCTTCTCAGCAATTGGATGCTTTTGCACTTCACCACCATCAATTGGTCAATGGTATTTCCTCCAGTATCACCATCTTTTGGAGGATTCAATCCTTCATAAGTAGCTTCTTCCCTTGTCCTTAAGCTGTTAAGGGATTGACATACTTTGGGAATCTCCAACAAGCTACGATACTCTGTCAATTGAGCCTGTAATTGTTCACTTGTAGGAACTTCATCAATTTTCATATTTACCTTCTTCTTGCAAGGATAATCTTTACTTTGAGAAAAGCAAAGAGACCTACTCTAATACCACTATTATAAGGTCCGAGATACACGCTCGACCTTCTTATATACTTAAAAGATATATAATGAGTATTATGCTAGCACATAGAGAGAACAGATGAGAGAAAAGAAAGATGTAGAGAGAAAAAGAGAGAGACAGAGAGATGTGGAGTTATATTATTGACAAGGAGCAAGCTCCTTCATTACGCATAAACCAATTCTTAACAAGTTGTAGATCTTGAGAACAATATCACAGTTCCTTGCACTGTATACAATCAGCTAACACTTGCACAACTTGGAAGTTGGCACCTTTTGATCCTTCTTGAGTTTCTCTTTCTCTCCTACACAAAATGTGTAGGGCTCTCCTCTTGGAGCTTGATTTTTGCAGAGCTTCTGTACCACTTGCACCTTCTCTCCTACACAATATGTGTAGGGATCTCCTCTTGGAGCTTGATTTCAGCAGAGCTTTCGCAGCACTTGCACATTCTCTTCTCCTCTTGGAACTTGATTTCAACATAGCTTCTGCAACACTTCTCCTTCTCTTCTCCTCTTAGATACATGCAAAGTGATGCTTCCTTCATCTCCCCCACACCCAAGGAGAGCCTCTTGTTTTATAGGCTTCAAGAGCTTCTTTTCTTGGAGAGAGACTTGAGTGCCAATATTGGGAAGTTTGATCTTCATGCAAGATGTGGCTGTTCTAGAACCTACTCTCTAGCACCAATTTCAAAATATCTCTCTAGTCATTGCTCGAATGGAAAAACATCCAACACAAAAGTTGTAGATCTTGTCATTTTTTATGCCTACACGGGCCGTTTTTAGAGATGGGATTTCTATCGTGAGATATTTTAAAAATGGATTCACCATGTCTATTTTAAGAAAAATAGATTTTTAAACTATATTCTTAACTTATGGTCCATGCAACCAACTTGAGCCATAGATAAGGAGAGTTGATTAGATTGCCTTGGGCCTCAACCTTAAGATTGACTTCCACACAAAAGCTTGTGCCATCTTAGACCTAAGAAAGAGAAAATCACTTCTCTCCCTCTCGAGGAAGTTACTATATGTATGTCCTCTACATCACGTGCATTTACGGCCTATTTATAAATATCCTTATTTGTGAATTTTTCTTGAATAAAACATAACCCTTTTCTATTGAATCTGTAAATAAACCCTTTATATTACACCCATTTGTATGTAAAAAATGTATAAAAATGGTATTTTAAAAATACCTTATTTTGAACCCACGTGATGTACACATATATTCATGAGTAACTTACCCGAGTTCTCTCCTCACTTCTAGAGGATCACATCTCTTGTCTTTCTTAGCGAGAGAATTACCTCTCTCATTTTTCTTAGTGAAAGAATTACTTGTCTCCTTAATTCATTAAGAGAGAAAATACCTTAAACCTTGCCTTGTAAGGGAAAGGATGACCCCAAATGAATGCAATTTTTATTACACATAAGTAAACATTCCTAGGCGTCCCCGAATACACACATAAATACATATACACAATGCTAATTTAATTCCTCTTCTTAGAACTCAATCCATATTCATTTATGTGTAACTCCTTAGTTCTTGTGTACACTCTTACACATGTTAGACACTTCCTTTTCTCTTCATAACTTGTACTGCATGTACCAAATATCCCCATCACAGTGCTTTGATCACCCATTAAGTGATGCACCAGGAATACTAGTCTCTAAATGGTCTCATGGACACGCTAGATCATCATCAACATTTAAAGAAAAGTGGGTTATTAATCTATTGACAAAATTTTACTAAATAGAGAATGCGTAAATATAAGCAATCAATTTAGTGACACTCTCTACTCCTAGTTTATTCTCCAACTTCTGAATCCTTGTTTGATTTCACATTTCATACTGACTCCTTAATATGTGCCAAGCCTCCTGATGCCTTGGTCGTATGCTGAATCAAGGTCAGAACACTATCAAAACAACCTGTAGCTAAGGCACACAATGCATTTGTGTTCCTTTATTTCCAAGCTCGTAGATGATCTACATTTGGAGGAATCATAACACTTAGATTCGATGGGTTGGGGGTGGCTTATGGCTAGGGATGAGTCCCTAGTAATGTCTTTAGAAGCTCATAAGAATCAAGGATAGTTGTGATTTAAAACTTCCATAAAGTATAGTTTGTACTATCTAACTTGCCTTCATTGAAGGTTGGTGGAAGTGTTGAAATTGTTAGTACTGTAGTAGCATCACCTCATGTGTCAGCATGGCTACCTCGTGCAGCAAATGATATTTCTCCTCTTTGATATATTGAAACCTTTTTCTCTCATGTACTCCTCACTTCTCAAATTAGAGAACACATAGCAAATATAAGAAGAATAGACACTACTTCAATTGCAAACAAACTGATACAAAGATGGCTCTATCCACCTATGTACTTCCACTGTGAAGCTTAGATGACAATCTAGATAGATGATAAGTGAAGAGCTTATGGATAGCTAGAATAACTCTAACTCGGTGAAAGATAGATTGAAAATGGCTTTAAAAGAGTTTTCTTTTAATAGCAGGGGAAGGTAGTCTAGTTGGCATGCCCGACCATATTATGAATCTTCCCTAGTCAACCATGGAATATTCTAGAAAATATTTCTTTTACCATTGGACTAGGGGCCTTGTCCCTAGACTCTCGTCAAGGGGTCCAGTGGTCCCCCTGAGACCCCCTAGCTAAGGGCTGCTTCTATGGGAAAAATATCCCAAAATAGGGGTCCCTGATAACTCCCATACCCTGGAACTCGATGCATTGTGCCTCAAGTTACTACTAGTATAACTCATCTATCATTAAGAAAAAAATGAACTCACAAATGGGCCCTTAAAAATAATATAGTTTAAGATGTGGGCCTTTTGGATTGTCCAACAGGAAGGCTAGATGTTGACATCCATGGAGGGTGAATCTTCTCTCTCCAAATCTTGGATTTTCTATTAAAAAAAAGGGGTAGTGGGGGATTAAAAAAGGGAGAATGAATAGTACACAAAATTTGAGTTTCTCTCACCTCGTATTTCTCCCTTTTTTTGGAGAATTTTCAATTTTGCTTTTTTTCCCTCTCACAAAATCAATTTGACCCAAAAGTTGAGCAACATACCAATTTCCCTCTCTTCTCTATACTCGTGAATTTTTGTCTCCATTGAAGCTCCTACTGAGAGTAATTAGGGTTTTGAGCGTTCTGCTTACCTCTGTACTTTTTTCTCCATGCAGCTCCAGATTTTGGGCAAAACACATGTGCCCATCTCTCTTTGCATTTTCTTTTGTTTAGTATTTTTTCAATAGGATTTGATGTCATTTCTTATCGTTATTGTTATTTTATTGTAGAGACTTTTTGGGGTAGGAGATAGAGGTGCTCATCTCTCTCTTCTTTCTTTCCCCCCTCACTTTATGTGTTGTTTCTCTATTATGTTGTGTTTTCAATAGAATTTGATGTTGATTCTAATTGTTGTTTTCTTGCAAAGTTTATTTGGAGCAAGAGGCAAAGGTGTTAATCTTTCTCTCTGTTTGGTTTTTTTTATATCTTTTCAATACAACATAATGTTAGTTCTAACCCTTGTTGTTTTATTGCAGAGATCATTTTGGGTGACATTGCATAAGTGCTCATCTCTCTCTCCCTCTCTCTATGTTTCCTCTTTTCTACTATTTTTTCAGTATACCTTCATGTAAATACTAACTCTTGCTATTGTCTTTTGCATAGATCAATTTGGGTAAGATTGGATAGGTGCTCATTTCTTTCTCTCTCTCGTGTACTCACACACACTCTCTTTCTTCCTATCTACATTATCCCTTTTCTACTATCTTTACAATAGGGTTTGATGCTAGTTCTAAAATAAAGATCAATTGTTGTTGCAGCACTTAACACAAGGTAGAGTAGAGATTTTGTAGCTCAATTTACAGGTAAATCTGCCATATTTTGTGGTGCCAAAATTTATTCATTTAATTAGTGACTTTTATGTTTTATGGGATTGATGTTTTCTTATGTCCATCATTTGCAATGGTTTTGATTAGTAAAAAATACATCATAGGATTATGTAACAAGGATTCTAGGAAAAACTTAGACATAAAAAATAACTCACAGTCCTGACACAATGGAATGTCGAGTCACAACAAGGGACATGGCTTTCAAGTAAAATTTTTCTCTCTTAGTTGACTATTATCTTACTTTCGAATGAATCCGCTAACTTTCCTTTCCAATTACAAGTACTTTGTCGCACGACAAACTTTATGCCTAGTGTTCAAGTATCGTAGATGAAGGATGCTCAAGGGTAAATGGTTGTGCCTTGATCAAGTCATGTGTTAAAGTGCAGTTATGGATGTTACTGTCATTTGTGAGGGCTGCGAGCCCCAAGTGTTGCAAATGGAGGATGATTAGCCCTTGGGTATAATGAGCCAGGAAATTACAATGTTAATGCACAATCCACCTATTAGCTTCTATTTTAAACTAGATGGTAGGAAAATTTGAAGCCGAGCTGAGAATACTGTTATCACTGGAAAGTCTGTGACTCCACATATTTTAGAAATCATAGAGTCTTCCTAAAAATCCTAACACCACAAGTTGTAATATCCAACACCTATAAATTTTTGGATTTTTTGGCCAATAGAGTATTGTCGCTTACAAATTTGCAATATTTAAAAATTATGGTATTTATGCAAAATCATACACTTGTTATACACTTTTCACATCAACACATTTATATATGCATGTAAACTTTACAAAGAAGTAAGTAAAGCCATAACTAAATATCGCATGCGAACAACCCTTAATGGTTTAAAACTTAAGGTTTTTAAGGTAAAACTAGTTTAGTTCTTGTTTCATTGTTTCATTTCACACTTTCTCTCTTCATCTCTTTATATCCACCACATCCCTCCTACCTACTACGATGGATGCTCACGCACACTTTGGTGAGTGGATCCACGAGACTATCTTTGCCAACCAGGGTGACGAGATATTCCAGGTTTTCTCTAAGAACTTCAACCTTGAAAGAATGCTCTCATCACTAGATCTCCCCCTTCAAGTTTTGGAAGACTTTGTAAGCACCATTGCTACATGCACATACTCCATCGAGGAATTCAACATGACTAGGGTGCCTTTGGAATAGCTCATGGTATTTCAGGTAGGGAAGAATCACCAAAAAGTGGTGAATAGGTGTCTGGCCCATGTGGATCCTTTGTACAAAGTATGCACTATTCCCATGGAAAGTGCACCAGGCACATCACCTTTGGATCTCGTGGAGTGTGATTGCGCATTGGCAATTTACCTCCTTACATTGGATACACCCCTAGAGGAGGAGAGCGATGAAGATACAACTCCACATATTGTTTCTATCACATACACGGGAGACGAACCAATTGAAGAGCTCATAAATGTTGAAGAGGAACATCGAGTGCTGGCAGAGCAAGGGTTGGCTCTCATGGTGTCATCATCTTCAGAATAGCCACAATTCGACAAACCCAACCTTGCCTCCTTGACACCCATTGATGTAGATGGTGTACAATACTTGCTTTTATCAAATGTACTACAATACTTGGAAATTATGAAGGAAGAATAGTTGTTTTCTATCTTAGTGAGGGATTAAATGGAAGAAATGATCGATTATAATTACATGGATGTATATCCAACAATGGCAGAGATTGAAATATATGATGGCACAAGCCTAGATACTGTGAGTGCCATCATAGTAGCACAGGAGCATATTACATCGGTTGAAGAAGATTACCTTGTGCCAGATGCTGAATTTGAAGCACTACAACATGATTTGTTTGGACCAAGGCCCCAAATTCCTACCAAGGAGTTTGTAGATCCCTCTGCCCAAAGAGGTGCCTCATGTGTGGAGACGAGTCGCGCGAAACACGTAAAAATAAGGAAAAATTAATATCTCACAATCCGGACATCAAAACGAAATGGCGTAAAAACAAAAATTGTGTAGGACAATAGGGAGAAGACAGGGGAAATGTGTAACGGGGGTTCCGGGGGAAAGTCAGGGCGTTCACATGCACAAAACAAGAAAAACGGCCCCGAAAACGCAAACGAAAATTAATATCGGAAGATCCATGCCTCGGAACGAAGTGTGGAAAAAAGGAAAAATGAGAAGAAGCACGTGTTCGACAATCTGATCACGTCAAAACATGGTTTCGACTGAGATAAGATACGTGCACATGGGAAAAACCCAAAAAACAGACCCGAAAATGGAATCAGAAATTAATATTGGGCAAACCGCTTGCCGGAATGACATGCAGTAAAAAGGAAAAATGTCCGCAGGAAGGGGTGACATAGGGTTGTCATGTTAGAATGCAGTTTCGGAGGAAGTAGGAGGGGTTCACATGCAAAAAACACCAAAAATACACCCGAAAACACATTCAAAAATTAATCATTAAAAATCCAGAAGTTGAAAGAGGGTGGAGGAAAAAGGAAAAAGGTAGGGGAAGGCGCGATGGACACGACTGTCAAATCAAATGGGAATTCCGATGCAAATAGAGCAGGTTCACATGAAAAAATGTCAAAAAGATGCACGAAAAAGTCTCGAGAAACCGCAAAAATTAATATTGGACAAACCATGCATCAAAATGACACGGAGTAAAAAGGAAAAATGTCAAAGAGAAAGTGTTTTTCAGGGTGATGATGTCAAATCACGGTTCCGAAATAAGAAAAGCACGTTCATATGGAAAACTGACCAATTTACGTAAAATCCGTCAAAAATTAATAATGCAAAAACCATGCATCGGAATAGGGGTAGGTAAAGAGGAAAATTGGACAGTTCGAAGGGACGAACAGGGCTATAAAGGTAGATGGGGATGTTGCTGAACGTAGGGTGCATTCACATAAAAACACAGCAAAATAAGGAAAAAAGAGAAATGGAGGAGGAACAGCTCTGAGGGTGGGTGAAAAATGAACGGGTGGGTTGGGAAGGGACCCCATCAGGGTAAAAGCAAGTCATGGCATAGAGGCAGTAGCAGGTTGAGGCATATGCAAAGGGGTATGCAATGTAGACGCGCAGGGATGCGTCCCCACACTTAAAACCTTAACGGATAGGGTTGACTGAGCAATAGGGACCTAATACTACTCAACAGACCAACCATTAATGTCCCCACACTTAAAACATGATCGTCATTGACAACAGAAGGTGTAGGGTTAGAAAAACTTGGCCCATATTGTCGAGAATCAAGGTTGAGTGTCGATGGCACATCCTGTGTTATTGTCGGCTACTGCAGGAGGTACCAAGGCATCTTCACAACACACGTCCTTCGTGACAGGGACCACGCGGCAGCACCCAGGGAGGTAGCTGGTTGAAGGAATCGCAGAAAATTCGTCGATGATGAGGAATGTTGCACTCAACGTACAATCACTCATATGGAATGAAAGAACAGTCACTCACCCCATGACTAATATCACTCAAGGAATAATGATTGAAACCCATATCTCACACCCCGATTTAGGGAGCGACAAAGGAATGGTGCAGAGGGAGTATGCCAGGGTGCACAGTTGATGGTACATTAGTGCGTCCAACCCGTCTGGCATGGGTGCAAGGAGAAAGGCAAGGGAGCCTTACAGTGCAGTGTACAGAACAGGATGGTGTGTCCTGTGATGACGGTAGAGACCTACCTCGTGGATGCATAGGGAAACGGGAACATACCTAACTCCAAAGGTCATAACGTCCCTCAATCCTCACCTCTTGGTAATTGATTGAAGAAACTCCAGTCGCATTCATCCCACCCTCTGTTGAAAGGGACAGAGGGCAACCATGTCCTGAAACCCATTCATGTAATCCTCACGGTCACTTGTGCAAAGGTTGTATGCCTTGTGCGCATTTGATGGTGCAACTGTGCATCCCGTCCTGTGCTGGCATACGGTGCAAGAAGGAAGGCCAGGGAGCCTTATGGTGCAGTGCACAGAAACAGATCGTGCTTTGTGCATTGAGAGGCCCATCCCGTGCGTGCAATACTCCATTCACACAACGTACCTCTCATTAGATTTGAAAGGGAAGGACTGGTCACTCATTCCACCCTCTGGCTCGCACGTATTTAATAAATACAGAGGGCAACCCATACTCACATCCCCATCCGGTTAGGATGAAAGCTCACATCACTCAAGAGGTTGTCAATGAAGATCATTGTGTCTGTTGTTGTCATCAGGATGTTGAAGATGAGGCATATCCAGGGAGGCAGCCAACAAATCTGGTACTTCAATTGGTTGTAGAAAAGATCGTCTGCGAAAGGGGGCAGACAGCGCACCAAGGG
Source organism: Lygodium microphyllum (assembly GCF_053477565.2). Lineage (NCBI taxonomy): Eukaryota > Viridiplantae > Streptophyta > Polypodiopsida > Schizaeales > Lygodiaceae > Lygodium > Lygodium microphyllum. The sequence goes on along the minus strand of NC_141147.1, from coordinate 150,208,041 downwards.
AGGCGGCTTCAAATTTCTTCTGGACAATTTTCTGCTGGTGAGTCAGTTATCCTGAACTGCAGGGTGTTACCATCTTTTCCACAGCCAGCTTCTCGCCCAAGGGTGTTAAACACCTTGTCTTGGAACGAGGCCTGCTATGACAGGGAATTACTTCCTTTTCTCCCATAACAGTTTTTTTTTCTTTGCTTGTTTTTTTTTTCTTATTTTTTTTCTTTGTTCTTGTTTTTTTTTCCTCCTATTCTCGAGGGTGTCTCCACCTTTTCTCGAAGAATAGGTCGGCATGACAGGGACGGAAGTCCTTTCCGCCCATGACCGATATGTATATTTTTTTCTTTTTCGAATTAGGCAAGGGAATGGTAGAAATACCATTTTTCAGAACCAACATTGCCACTCTTGCTGGTGGAAAATAGAGGATAAGAGATTAGGGGCAGGAGGTGGGGCTGAGGGGACAGAGGGTTGCGTCCACCTCATCAGGAGTGGCTGAAGAACGGCTATAAGAAGTAGCATCATAAGAGTTACAATGCCACGCCAACGGGGAAAAGGATCAGGTGACCGTGATTGTCAAGATCCCCAAGGAGGGAAGTACTTCTTCAGGCGATATCCATTGATCAGGAAGGGATCATCAGAGGCATCAATGGTCTGCACTTGGATAGAGCCATTAGGGTTGACAGCAAGTACCTTATATGGGCCCATTCACCGCTATTGAAGCTTGCTAGGAAAGTTGCCAAATCGTGAATCATAGGCCAGGACAAAATCACCTTCCTTGAACTCATTGTGCTTGATGAAGCTGTCATGGTAAGCCTTACGTCGAGCTTACGTGGCTTCCATGAACTGTAGAGCCATCCTGCGAGTTTTGTCCAAACATTCCAAGTGCAGGAGACGGCGTTGCAGTGAATCATCGTCCCCCAAACGCTCTTTAATAGCCACTCGCAAAGAGGACAATTCCAGTTCAATAGGGAAAACAGCTTCTATACCATACACCAGCTGGAAGGGTGTCTGTCCTGTTGCTTCTTTATGGGAGGTTCTGTACGCCTAGAGGGCCTCTGTAAGTCAATCATCCCAATGACGACGATGTGCAGCAATCATCCTTGTCAGAATCGAGCAAAGTATGCGATTCGTGACTTCGACTTGGCCGTTGGCTCTGGGGTAATAAGGAGTGGACTTGCGATGGTGGATCTTATACAGCTCCGTCAACTCTTCCATGACTTTATTAATGAAATGAGTGCCTCTGTCACTTACCAACTCTAGGGGACTACCAAAATGGGTGCTGATATTCTCGTACATGGATAGGGCCACGCTGTTACCATCGTCTCGCTTTAGGGCTTTAGCTTCACACCACTTTGTGACATAATCCATACATACCAAGATGTATCTGTTCTGTTTCCTTCTGGTAGGAGGATCGATCGGGCCTACGAAGTCGATGCCCCACTTCTCGAAAGCCTTCAAGGGAAGGATAGGTTGCAGTGGCATGGCACTTGTTTTGGTGGGTTTCCCCATTCGCTGACAAGCATCACATTGCTTGCAGTAATCATAGGCATCCTTGTGGAGGGTCGGCTACCAATAACCTGCTAACAGAGCTTTCCTGGCTGTAGCTTCTCCTGCAAAGTGGCCTCCACATGGCTCATCATGGCAAGCCTTCAGAACAATCCCAATCTCATCTCCTGCAACACATCTTCTGAGCACTTCATCTTTGCCTTTCTTGTACAGTGCTCCGCCTAACAGGGTGTAGGGGGCTGATTCTAACATAAGCTTCTTCCTTTCCCGACTAGAAATGCCAAGAGGGTACTGTTGGGTTGCCAGTAGGTTGGCGATGTCTGCATACCAGGGAGTCACAGTATCGACCAGAAATAGGGAAGCATCAGGGAGGTCTGGATCATCCTGCTCCTCGTCTGCAGTTTGTGGGATACGCGACAGATGATCAGCCAGAACATGGGAATGACCAGGTTTGGTAATCACCTCAAAGTCGAACTCCTGGAATAGAAGGAGCCATCTCATCATTCGTCCTTTCACGTCTGCTTTGTTCATCAGGAAGGACAATGCCTCATGATCCACATAAAATTTAAAGTGGGTAGACAGTAGGTAGCGGCAAAACTTCTCTAGGGCAAACACCATTGCCAAGCACTCCAGCTCTGTCACTGTATAGTTTCGTTTCCTATCAGTGACTTTTCAGCTTGCGTAATAGATCGGTTGATCTAATTTCGAGGGGCCCTTTTGACATAGGATAGCACCTAAGCCTTCAACTGATGCATCAGTGTGTACATGAAACTCTTTCATCCAATCAGGAGGCTACAGAATGGGTGCCTCAATCAGACACTACTTCAGAGTGTTGAAGGCCTTGTCACAATCTTCTGTCCAAACAAACTCTGCATCTTTCCTCAGAAGCTTGTGCAAGGAGGTTGCCTTTGTTGCAAAATGGGCTATGAACCTTCTATAGTAACCCACATGGCCTAGGAATCCCCTCAACTATTTGAGGTTGGTGGGTGCTGTCAAAGCTGCAATCTTCTCGATCTTTGAAGCGTCTGTTGGTATCCCTTGTGCAGAGACAATGTGGCCTAAAAGAACTCCAGAAGAGACCCCAAAGATGCATTTGTCGGGATTGAGGGAAATCCCATACTCCCGGCATCGGTCAAAGCATTGTTCCAAATGTCCCCAGTGTTCACGAATCAAACTATAGACATAGAAGTCATCCAAATATACCTCAATAAAATCATGCAGATGATTTTGGAATGCGGCCATCATTACTCGCTGGAAAGTAGCAGGGGCATTGCAGAGTCCAAACGGCATCACTCGGTAAGCGTAGGTCCCCCATTCTGTGGTTAAGGTTGTTTTGGACTGATCTTCTTCTACTATCTGCACTTGGTTATATTCGCTGAATCCATCCAGAAGGGAATAAAGCTCATGTCCTGCCACTGTATCCAACAGTTGGTCTATGAAAGGGATAGGAAAGTGATCCTTCTTTGTCTTGGAATTCAACTTGTGGAAATCCACACATATACGAAGCTTGCCGTTCTTCTTGGGTACAACCACGATGGGTGAGACCCATTCACTATTTGCCACTAGAAAGATGAACTCGGCTTCCAGAAGCTTCAGCAGCTCTGCTTTCACCAATGTGGAATAATTCGGGTTCATTCGCCTCTGTTTGCCGTACTGGCTTGGCATCAGGCTCCAAATCAATATGATGCTGACATATTGTGGGATCAATCCCCTTTAGGTCTTTCTAGGGCCATGCAAACACGTCCAAATTCTCTTTCAACAAGTTGTACAAGGTTGACAACTCCTCTTTCGGTAGGCTGTTACCCACCTTCAAATGGCGTTCAGTGTCATCTGCATCCACAAAGTTTAACTGTCTTTCACCTTCTACTTCACGGATAAAGGTCCAACGGACTGCTTTTGGATACAGATCCGACTCCTTCAATGGAGTGGTGTCCTCATCTGATGTTCCACTTTGACTGCCTTCGTCTCTTGGTGGAGACTCAGGTTGCCCCTTGAAATGGTGAAATGGGATCAAGGCTGTCTCGGATTTGGTTTCAAGATTAGTTACCTCTTCGCTTGAAGACTCATCTTCTGATGACGAGTCCAGGAACATCACATAACAGGGACCCTCTGATTTCTGTTGGGGTTGTGGGACTAGTGCTTGTTGGCACGGTGCATCATCATCATCTTTTCTTGGCAAAGATGGGTGAGGGCGGCATGAGCCACTGCTGAAAGACAGCTTGGTCTTCTTTAACCATTTCTTATAAAGATTTTGCATATGAGAAAATCCATTTACCAGACCAAATGGTACCATCGCCATTCTGTCCCACAGCATGAGCTCGTCTGCTTCCGATGCTTCTAGAACTTCTTCTTCATATGTATCCTCTTTGGTTGGGATAGATTCTTCCATCTCGCTTTCATAACCTTCTTCTTCAATATCATCTCCATCATCTTCTACCTCTGTCTCTGTCTCTGTCTCTGTCTCTGTCTCTGTCTCTGTAGGAGCTCTGTAAGAGAAGAACATGTTCTCTGTTTCATCTTCTGCCTCTGTCTTTGGCTCTGCTGTGGCCATGTAACGGGGAGAGCAGTACATCCATGCTTCTATCTCACTGTCAGAAGTAATTTCGGAAATCGTTCGTGGTTCAGGCATAAAGTATTCACCCATTGACAGGGACTTCGCATCTTTTGGGAGTTGGCTTACAGTATCCACTATTAAGGAACGTGCCACTGTTTTCTTGGGAAGGATCTGTTTGACAGCATCTTCTTCTGCTGATGTTCCATCTGTAGCCTCATTAGGGGAGTCAGAAGATAATTCCAAGGAGGTGGATCCATGTCTTTTTTGAGCACCATATAGCTTCAACACTACTTTATTGGGTCCTCTACCCAAGGTCAAGGTTCCTTTGAACCAATCCGTCCTTGCTCTGGCTTCAAAAAGCCATGGTCTGCCCAGTAATAGGAGGTAGGATGTACCATAAGAGTTTGGCTTCACCACCAGATAGGTTAGCCAATAATCTTTTCCAGCCACTGTAGTCTTCACATATGGGAGAATGCCCAAAGGCTTGATTCTGCTCTGATCCACTAGTCTGATGAGCCATTGGGTTGGTTGCACACCTTGTAGACCTAGATCCTTCATTGTCACATCCTTCATAATGTTCATTGATGAACCACCATCAATCAGTGCATTTGCAATAAAGCAGCCTTCTATCCACACGCCAGTCTCTGGGGTACCCGGATCTAGGAAGGCGTTAGCCACATCCACTTCTTTTACAGGCTCTAGAGCTTTGTTGGACTTTGTTGCTATTAAGGGAGCAATCCTTAAGCCACGTCTTCTTGTCAGTATACTTTTAAACCTTTTTCGGCAATTGGGAGACAACATCAATAATTGTCGGAATGTGAGGTTTGGTTTAAAGGTATCTAGATCTCTGACTAGATCGTATTTCCTAATAGGATCCACTAGCTTCTCTAACCGGTTAGGGAATGGGGCAACATCCATTTTTATTTTCCCTTTTTCTTCCAACAGGGGCATCATGGGGACTTCTTCTGCCACTTCTGGCAGTTCCTCCTCTTCTATCTCCTAGACCTCTGGTCCTGTCTCTGGAATTGTCTCTGTGACTCTCTGTGGCACTGTAGTGCTCTGTATGGCACTGTAAGGCTCTGTTCTGTTCTAGTCTTCTAGTGGAAGATTGAACTTCACTATTCTGGCAAGAGGATTATTTTCTTTCTTGATAGGTGGTTCCTTCTTCTTTGCACGCATGATGGCAGCAACTTCCAATTCCACTAAATTGGAGGTTGGCTCTTGGGCCTTGGCCGGATTATCAGTAGCACTGTTTTTCACTGGGGCTGGGCTTGGACAGTCTTTTGCAGTGTGGCCTTCTCCTTTGCATCGACTGCATAAGGGTTTGTAATCCACTGACCTTCTGGGATTTGGACAATTTGGTGAAATGTGTCCCTTTTCTCCGCATCTGTAACACTCCACTTCTGTTCTCTGACCACCGCCAGACTGTCTTCCTCTGTAACTTTGAGAGGGAAACATCCTTGGACCGAAATTAGGACCAAACTCTCTAGGCTTGGGTCCAATATCCTGTGTTGTCATTTTGGATTCCAACAAGTTGAATCTTGTGTCTTCTTCCTTCCTTCTCCTATCATGCATCTCCTTTAGAGAGCAAATATCCTCTATATGGTTCTTCCGCAAATAGTAGGAACAGAAAGCTCCAGGGACTGTTGGCTTTCGTATACATTTAGTGGCTAAATGGCCTGCTTGATGACACTTACCACACCAAGTATTTGACTGCATCACATCTCTTCCTACTCCTGCAACGTTGGATATGCTAGCGGTATTCACTTTCAGTGTCTGTAGTTGCTCTGTAATCACATCCATCAACTCCTTTTTTATATTTGCAACTGAGTTGGATAAATAATCCTTCAAGCTTTCTCCTCCTGAGGTACTGGCAGTAGGGTTTTGAGGAGTCTCTGTAATCACTGCATAAACAGGTTGGGCTGGTGCAGAGGGTTCTCTGTTCTGATTCTGATTCAGAGCTCCTGTTTGAACTGTTGGCTGTTGGCTCCAGTTGGTAGGGTTCCAATGTTGCTGCTGATTTGGCATTGGGGAAATTGGTTGGGACTATTGTTGTTGTGGTTGAACCATCATTTGAGGCATTGATTGTGGCCACTGTGGATTTGGTGCGCTGTATTGTGATACTGGGGGCATCTGTTGGTTGGACTATCCCTGGAATTGCATTTGGTGGGTACATCATTCCTGGCATCAGAGGAGGTAGGACTCCTCTTCCTGGATTCATCACCAATCTAGCTTCCACTTCATCGTACAGTCTTGCACCTTGTGTTACAGCTTGCAGTGTGGCTGGTCTTTGCAGCTCCACAAACTTACGGACTTTTGGTGGTAATCCTTTGAGAAACACTTCCTTTTGAATGCCATCATCTAGATTATGGTTAGTCCATTTCTTCAGGATGGATTCCATTTGTGAGACATAAGCTTCTACTCTTTCTCCAGAGGACTGACTTAAATTCATAAATTCCTCTCGCATCCGCTCTTCAAAACCTTCATGCTTGAATTTAGTGAGGAAGGCCAACTTCAGATCATCCCATGTGCCATAAGTTCCTGTTGCTTGTCTCTCATAGCACTGAAACGCCGCGCCCTTGAAAGTGGCAAGGAATATTGCTAACCAATGCTCAGGGGTTCTGGCATTGTTAGCCACACATGCTACCATAAACTATGCTACATGAAGATCGGGGTCTTCATTGTACTCTCCCTTAAAAACTGGCAACGCGACTACATTCGTTGGCCTGTCATCAATATTTCCAAGACGGATCTGGCTTGGAAGTGGACCTCTAGCAGGAGGAGGAAGGGCTTGATGTGCCATTGGGACTTCTGTAAAGAGTTCCGCAAGGGCGTCAAAGGCGGCTTCTCCTGCAAGCTCGTTCTCGGCTTTGATTTTTGCTTTCTCTCTTCTCACGTACCTCTGGACTCGTTCTAACGCTTGCCTCTTTATTGTGTCGTTCATCAGGGGTTTGGCTCCACTATGTTGTTAGTGTTTCACAGAGGGATAACAGAAGGCTTCAGTCTCTGGAGGACTCTCTTGCCAACATTTCTTCTACTTCTTCCTTTTCAACATCTCTGAATTCTTCTTTCATGCCACTGCACAGAGGAAGGTATTCGGTTTTGAAGGTGTCAAAATGCATACGTCTAAGCATTGTGGTGGTGCCATCATCATAGTAATGCCAGCTTCTAATGGTTTCAACAGTGTATGTTGTAAAGAACACTCTGTCTACCAACTTCCAGTGGGTTGCTAACTGAACAAACAGAAGATTATCAGTGCACCAAGCATCCCATGTATCTTGCTATTGAACATCTACGAACAAATTCCAACTCTTTTCCTTCTTATTTTTGTGAACCTCCACAGACCACGACTCCTGAAGCTTCTTGACTATTTCCCACTTGATGATGTCTGGAAACTTCTCAATGAATGCCAAATCTTCCATGGATGGTCATTCTCTCCGTTTCTACTCTTCAGTTTGTTCCCAAACAGTTTGCCACTAAGATGCAAGTTTCTGCTGCTTCAACAGGAAGAGGAAACTGTCCACCACATAGAGCATGCATCATGATGGTGATATGTTTCCGCCATTGTGGGATGAACTTCTTGTGGAAAGTGGCTTTGATTATGAGAAATTCTAACTCTTCAGTGGAAGAAGGAAATTTACAAACATCCATTGAATTCTTATCTTCTTAGCAATGCCATTTCCTTCATTTTCAGCCTCTTTTGGTGCTTGTTGATGGCAAGTTTCCCCGGCTGCGCACCAAAAACATGGAGCCCCAAGAGGAACACCAAGGAAAAGGGAATTATCTTGCAAGAAAATCTATCTTGTAACATCAACAAGCTTTTATTTCATTCTTTTGATCATCAAAACAAAGAAAACAACAATTCTTCACGCAGCATCATAGTAGATTTCTCCCACGGATTTGATAGAATCAACCATATTCTTCAATATCTTGACAAAATCCATCAATAGAACAAAGAAAACAAAGTAATATACCATCTTTGAATGGAAATACATCACATATTATTCATCTTCAATGTCTTCATAGTTCTCTTTCTCAATCTCTCATATACAGTTACACTATTTTGATAGATTTGACTATCTCTGACTCTCTCTCTCTCTCTCCATCAATAGTACATCATATCCTCACTAAAATACTCTCATAATAACCCTCAATAATCCTTATTAGGTCGTGGATGCACCTCTCAAGAGGTATGTCTGATATGAAGAGTCACCAGAGGCACTACAGTGTCTCTTCATAGCTCACCACTGTCACTTCACTCCAGTCTTTACTTGAGTCTTCAGCAACTACTTCTTTGACTTCTTTTAGCTCTTTTGCACTTGTATTCACCTCTTTCCAAGGCTAGAAAACCTTCCCAAGCTACACTCTCATCCAACAGAACACATACAGAGGCATACAGAAGGTCTACAGAGGCTCACAGAAGCTCAACAGAGAGTTACATAAGGTCAACAGAAAGCATCAGAACCACATAACTCATACCAAAACCATTCCAAACCATCAAAAATCACTCAATAAGCTTTCAAAAAATCTCAAACCCTATCAATCAATACTCCATCCTTCCATACAGAGAGAAAACAGAACAAAACAGAAGCTCAACAGAAGCTATCAGGACCAAACAGAACATATCAGATCATCAACAGAACTTCACATCTCTACTAATAAACATCATGAGCTTAATAAAACCATTCCAACCTATCCAAAACACTCTCAAACCACTTCCAAACCAATCAATCATCTCATAAAATCAACCATTTAGCTCTCAAAAATAACAAAAATCAGCCAAAAAATAGGTCATTTCAACACTCAACACATTGTCTATGGGAAATGTGCTTGCAATTGCTTTTTTTTTTTTGAGACATACCTTTGTGATCCATGACATCTATGGAAAATATTATTGTTGATCAATAAATGCACTTGGAGGGCATTTCATTAGTTTCTATAAGACTCAAATGTAGTTGTCTTCTATGGATACTATTTATTGCATACAAAGTGAAACCCTTTGCTAAACTACATTGACCAAAACTTGCCAAGCAATGCTCAACATGAAATGTGCTATTAAAGTGTACATAACCACCAACATATATCCATTTCAATGCTACACCTACAATAGAATAAGGCAACTTGTATTATTACTTTTTGTTAAAAGACTACAATGTTTCTTGGCATACTATGTGAGATAGAGCTCAGTTTGAGAAGAAGGGAAAAATAAGGAGGGCAAAGAGTTGAACCCATGATTGTATGAAGGATTCTAGAGAACACTGATGCAATAGGTGAAGTGATACATGTTGAGGACTACAGGCTAGGGCCAATTGAAAATCATAGTGTTTCTTTAGGTAATGCATTGGTTAGCATGTACAATAAGTGTGGTACACTTGTAAAAGTGTGAGTGTTTGATGAGATTCTGACATGATATTTAGCCTCTTGGATTGCATTGTTGACTCAATATTGTAAGTCACAATGGATTGCACTACTCATTGGATATATGGTTAGAGTCCACTGTTGGCTGAATATACTCTTGGATTGCACTATTGGCTAGATGCACATGACAAGGACTTGAGGCTAGGGATAATGGAAAGTCATAAGATTTTATTAGGCAATGCATTGTTGGGTATGTATTTAATGTTCTTGCAAAAATGAACAAAGGTTGACCATTGTAAAAACTTGTGGACTACAATGTCATTTTGTGGAGCAATAGAGTGTTTTAAGTTAATTTTGCTATGATGAAGAGAAGGTTGACCATTCTAAAAACCTATGGGCTAAAACTTCATTTTGTGGTGGGGGTGTTGAAAGATACTAAAGGAGCTAGGATTGTGGATGAGAAATTTTAGAATCATCCTGTACTAAGGGAGAAAAATAAGAGCATACCCAAAGGGTAGTGTGCTATTGCATTAGGGGGAAGGCATGAACAAGTAGCATGCCACATTGAACAATGAATGTTAATGTTTGGACCATTGATGCAATCAATATATCATGAAAATTGGTGACTATTACCTATAAGTTTCAAAAAGGTAAACATTGTTGCCTTCTGTTTCATTCTAGGTGTTTTTCTTTCAACCAAATGTGGTCCTGATACATATTCTAAATATCATCATGATGGGGGAGACATATAGCAGACTAATTAGAAAAGATACAATTGATATACTACCGATGTCTCAAAAAGGTATGGCATGATCTCTTTTCAATTCGTTGCTGTTCTTTTTTGTCCATAGAGAAATGTCTTTACTTGTTGTTTCAAGAATAATTAAAATACCCTTACTTTTCTATTTCATTGCTATTGCAAGTTCTTTTCTATTCACAAAGAATTTATTTTCCTTGTTGTCCCAGGATATAGACAAGTTGCAATGAAGTAGATCAATTATCTTGTAGACAATAATGACAAACTATATGTAAATAGTAATGACACTATGCTCTATGATGTGGAAGGAGCTTAAATTTTAGGCATAGGCTCAACAAGTCTCCAAGCCCTTGAGTAGATCATAAGTAGATCGGTTGAGTCTATATAATTCTCCACTTCCTTTGGGTATCAATGTTTCTCCTATTGCATGTGGTGCTTGTTCCAAAATGATGTTGATGCACTAGAACGAGATACATTATGGTTGACTAGATACATTGACATTGTTTTGTTAGCATAATGAGTAAGCTCTTGCCTAGCACAATGCATATAAATTCTCAAGCCCCATTCATTCTCACTTTGCTTATGTAAAATCACCTACTATCATCCCAATATGATTTCACTCTCACTTGTCTCATGCTAGGTCAATTGAGTTTATGGTTCCTTGGAAGGTGCATCTATATCCTTGGAATATGTCCCCACATTGATGGAAAGACCATGTTAGAGATTGGTTCAAGTTTAGGGTAGGAAACTATAACTTTGGAGATCTAGGGTGCTTTGATAAATGTTGAGACTTCTCTCTTGAATCATTTTAACCACTTGGTGGTGTTGATGTTGATGTCAATGCTCTTAAGTCCCAATTTCTGCATTTCAAAATTGACCTTGCACTTTCTACTGTTGTAGGTGCTATGGCCTCCTCTTGTGTGGGATTCCACAAAGATGGCCTAGTATTAAGGTGATCATCACGGGCTTGTTGAATCCATTTGTTGTGTTTATGATGCTACTATTAGAGCTCAATGATAGCCTTGGTAACATGCTTCTATGATATAGCATGTTCCAATAGGGTCTCATTGCAAATCTCTTAGAGGATGGTAAAGATGCTTGGTGGGACATCTAATAAGTGGGGCTACAAGAGGTTGGTTTTTTTGGTAGTTAAGGTTTCCTTGACCTTAGCAATGGTGGTGAGTGCAAGCTCAAGCTCCTAGAAAGAAGGATGTGGAGGTTAACATTTCATTTGTGAGGGGAAGAAAATCTAACACAATCATGCATTTCTATTAAAGGAAAATTTGGTATTGTAACGTGCTCGCCTATCGACTGTGCAAGCACATTTTAGTGGTCCATCAAGAAATGAATCTAAGTGTCACTGCCCGGCACTCCCAGGGAATGTTTTGGGGTTTGTCACCTAAGGTTTCCCGATTCTGCCTCGCAACAGAATGCTCATGGCTGAACCCACTAGGATTGACCTTAAATCTAGGTTCCTAGGGCTAAGGTCCTTATAACAACATTCTAGGGTCAGGTTTTGGACATCCTACTTTACCCAAAGATACGCAATCCGAAGCACATTTATATAGTCCCCTAAAACACCATGAATTGGGTTCTAACTTAACAATACCTAAAGTCGAATGGAGATAAATCCTTGTGAGAAGCCTCCCAGTTCTCTAGGACCCCCATGGCGTAGGACAAATCTGTCAGGTGTTCCGTCCACCCGCTTCCCTTGATAGCTTTAGTTTTCTAATTAGGTCCTATCACATTTATGTATGACATTCACAATCAGCTTCCTTAATTAGTCCTTTTACGAAACACGTTTCGTTTGTGTAATTTACAGCATTGACACAAAGACAAAACAAGCAGTCCTTTTGACAAACAAGTTTCTTAACTTATCTTTAAGTTAATCTTTGTCTCTTGCCCATAAAGGAGAATGATGTATCCCTTCTGTCCAATAGAAGTACCCGGTCCAAATCACATGGCACTATAATTTCCATCCTTTATCTAGAATAGGATCTTCCAATGCCCCAAACATTGGACTCACAGCAGTCTACAATTCCGTTCTGGTCTAGGCAAGGGGTGTCCAGAGCTCCACTGACCCCAAGCGACCTAGGAGTGAGACACAAGTTTCCGTGGTTGGCCTTTTCACCTCTTGACCTTCGGCCCGTGAGTCGAGTAGTGCCCTCTTAGGGTAATCCATTGTGCAATCTTAGAAATGATCCACCCATGCAAATTATCCTTCCTTAATTAATCCAATTAAGAATCATGCATAATGTAATATTTCCGCACACTGCGTGCCGCAAATATTGACTTCCCGCACGTCGTGTAAATCTCGTGCAAAGATTATCACTAGTGCCAGCAGCTAATCTATAGCCACACACGGGAAATGGAGACACTCCACCTTACGAAAATAGGGTCGGGGATTCAAACCGGCATAGCCGCGGGAAAACTCCCTCTTGGGAGGAGGATAAGGGGATAAAGGTGGAATTAGTGCAAATTTTTTTTATTTTCCCCAGCCGATGTGTGGCTGGGGGAAAGGGATGGGCTAGGGAAGCATGAGGACGTGGGGGAGAGGCCATGCAACTGACACGTGGGGAGGACCCCTCACCCCCCTTGGGCTATAAGAACCCCCCTCTCTTGGGGGGGGAGGAAAAGGGAAGAAGGACTGTGGGAAGGCTACCGTGAAGTGAGGGCGACGGTGATGGAGGGCCGTGAGGAGGCGACGGTGACGGAAGGACTGTGGGGAGGCTGCCGAAGAAGGGGGAAGCAGAGTGCTGCCGTCGCTATGGAAGGAGAGGACGTGCCGTGGGAAGGAGGGTGCTGGACGAGAGGGTGGGAGGAGCTGGAGGAGACTAGGTCCGTCGCCACGTGAAGGGAGCCGCCAGCCGCCGTCTGCCATAGCTGCCGCCTGACTGCCCAGTCCGCCGCCACGCCGAATCACTACTCCCCCCCCTCTGCCAACGTGGCCACGTGCTGGAGAAGCTTCCTAAGAAGCTTCTCTAGGAAGCTTCTAAGGGGGCCTCTCTAAGCCCCCTTCCCGTGGAGCCTTTATAAGTCCATTTTTATCCCGGGATTTGAAGAAAAGGAGGTGACAAAAGCCCCTTCCCACTACCTTTCCCCCACAAGTCCATCCACAACCCCGGGACTTTGAAGAGAAGGAGGCGACGAGCCTTCTCACCTATCACCAACAAGTCTATCGCGAGACTTAAAGAAGAGGGGCTACAAAATCCCTTCCACCCAGTCATCCCTGGGCCGGGATTTTGAAGAATAAGAGAGGAAGCCCATAAAGGCCCTTCCCACTCGAATTCCTCATAAGCCCATTGAAGGGGGTTGCTTTTAGGGCCCACAAAATCCTTCCTAAACCCGGAATTTCAAGGTGGATTAAAGCTCTCAAATCTCCATTGTCAAAGGGACCTCATAAGAACCCTAAGGCCTTCCCAAGGCAAATTCCGCAAGTCGGAACTTCGGTCAAGGAAGCCATATATCAAAGAGAATTGCGCATACAAGGGAGACGGGCCAAGGTCATAAGATTGCAAGCCAAGGTAAAAAGTTGAAATCCACAAAGGCTAACTGGAGATCGAATTCGCGATGGCTTCTAGAAAGATCACAAGGTGCGATGCGGAAGGTTCACCCCGAGCATACGTGGATATTTTCCGGAGACCGCAAGTCCAGGTTTTATCTATTTGGATTCCACACAAAAGTATTGAACTATTCACGATAACTTCACGGATTAGGAGGCACTCATGCATGTCAAATGCAACTAGTCAAGTTAAATGCAATTAGGACATGAATTGGCTATTTGAACATTATTAGAAATAGCTTAAGATATGGAAATTGATCATTGGTACGTTCAAGGAAGTTAATGAAAAGAGCATAAGGTGTCTATGCATTCGCAGGACCTTATTAAGTTCCTTTTTTTGCATTCAAAAGTGACGAACCTAGGACAACTGTTGCCTCATTACAAGGTTGAAATTATTGAGGTACACCTTTTTACTAGGTATGGAAAGATTAATGGCATGTCCCATTTTTAGATAAATCTTCCTTGTATTGATTCATGAGGAAAGTTAACAACCATAAGATGTTATTCGAAAAGGGATAGAAGGGCACAAACATGAACTATGGACTTGCAAGTGGCATGTTTATTTGATGTAAGTCCTAGTAGGACCTAGGAAAGTTAGTGTCCGGATTATCAGGCATTTTTGCTTTGCCAAGGAAAGATGGGGTTATTGTGAACCATGTGATGCGTTGAAGCAGTGAATCGCATGTTTACACGTATTGGTGTAGTTGTAACTATTGTTCTCCATTAGATCTAGTTTATTACCTTTAGAAGGATCATCCTTGTCGCAAGACAAGCATAGTTGAATTGACTAAACCACAAAGATTCGTATGGGCATGATTGAGTCGATAAAATAGGAATCCCAAATGTTAACTAGGGTAATTCGACCTAGTTTACACTGGTTGCCAAGACAAAAACTGCAAATCTAAAGATCTTACACACGTTCACGAAATGTCGAAGCAATTGGATGTTCATGCATAAAATGATCTAAGGTTTTATCCCAAGGATCATTCAAAATGATGAAACTCCGACGGAGTTGCTTATCTTTAGTACCATGGGCCAACATAACTAGGAATGGTTTGGAGGATACCCTAAAACCCTGTTACTCGGCTGGAGGTAAATTCCGTGAACGGAAAACACTAAGCAATGGAATGATCCCGTGGAATTAGATGCAATACATGTGCAAAAAGCTGCAACATTGTATAGACTTGAGATTTGTCCACAAGAGAGTTTTGTCATCTCTCGAAATGAGGTTGGCAAGTTAATTTACAAGAGGATGAGTAATCATCCTGTTACTCACTTTTCTTGGGGAATAATTGCCAAGGAAAAGAGAAAGTTAGGTATTTGCGAATGACCCGACAATAAACTAAAGCGACATGGTCGCTGGATCCTGCCACAACAAAACCTTAAGCATTGGTAGGGTATGACCCTAACCCAAGAATGATAGGAATCTTGCCAAGTTGCAATTGATTCCGGATCGAATGCGGGTTGCATTCGGAGGAAAGGAGTCACTCCTTAACAGTTGCCAGCTAAACGACCACTGAAAATTGATTGTGCTTGTAACAGTTTAGAAAGCACTGTTTGCAATGTTTGCTCAATGAACTAAAGGAGGAAAACATATCTAATACTTCAGGTTGAAGCCTGAAGGGAGAGGCAGCTTCAGTTACCCCCGACTGCCTGCCTAACCCTAACCAAGGGGGTTGTTAACCGCGCCGGGAACGTGGACCGAACCCGCCGTGAGAGGTCTCTCCGTTGAGCGCTACTTGGAGCAGGAGGACGCTTGGGTGCCAGAGGGGGCTCTGGCCGTAAATCCCTCGCCTTCCGGGCCCTGCACAAGAGGCTAACGTGACTCGGGATTGGATCTCGAGGCCCGCATACTAGTCTACAGGCGGAAACTTGGATTAGTGATCCCTGGTGGATTACTGGATAGCCTTCGGGCGGATTATGAATACGCCTACCGGCGGAAACTCCTTGTATTTCAAAGACAAAAGGATAAAATGATAATAAAGAAGTTGTTTGGCATTGTTTTCTTTATGTCCTGTGATAAGATTACGTGAAGGAACCGGTGCTTAACAGGGTTAATCAAAGAAGCTGTTTGTTATATGTCAAACTAATGTGGTAGGTAATTACATAACTAAAACAAACCGAGGAAAGTGCGGAGGATGGACCATGGGTCCGTCCTATGGATGGGTGGTCCCGGTTAGCCGGGAACTTTTCTCAAGGTCTTCGACGAACAGCGGGTTGATCTTCAGCATCAAAGCGAACAACGAGGACGATGACCTAGTGTTACATCCTACCCGATTTACGCTGTTTTAGGGGAACGGAATGGGACTATGCCTTATGGCAGAGAGGTCGAACCTTGCATCCCTCTCGTTTCCCATTCTCCTTGAACCAAGTGCAGCGTGAATCCGCTTCGGACCGGGTGCTTCTGCGTAAAGTAGTTCGCTCGGGTCTGACGCTAGTTGTTGCTAGCTAATGACCAAACAGGAAAACCCAAATTCAGGTCGATCCTAAGTGGGAACGGCCAGGATACTTCCGCTACGTGGCAGACGCGGGAAGACCTAGATCGCAAGTCCCATAACATTCCATGGGAGTGCCGGGCGGAGCTTTCTAGACATCCTTCCCGATGGACTGCTAAGACGTGTCCGGAATGATTCTAGCGGACACGTTACAGTTGGTATCAGAGCAAACCAACAAAGGACTTGTTTTTAGGAAATTTTAATAAGAAGAAGTAAAGTGAATGTTGTGTCCCAAACATTTCCTTACTTTGATTGCTGTCTTCCAGAATTACGAAGCATGGAACAAGTTCTTAGTGTTCCAAGTCATGTTTATGACCGCGATGCATTCCACGGATTATCGACAGAGGGTTGAGATGATGAACATCCTAGACCGCATTTACAACCCATCGCCTGTGTACATGGAACAGAGATGGATGGGTGTTTCAGGGATCTATTACATAACTGCCTATCGACCTGCGTACCTTCAAATTAACTTGAAGAGAATCAAGTGGATGGAGGATTTGAAGATCGTAAAGCTGTTCATCTTTGTTGAGGCTCACGCAAACGCGACCCTACAAGTCGGAGGTCGAAGGGTTAACCAGAATAAGTATGTGTACGGAGAAGTGATTCAAAGAATCTCTGCCGACCGAATCAAGGTTTTGGGACGTCATGAGAAGAAGGGATATCAAAGGAAAAGATACCCTAATCTTCCAATGAACTATCGATTCCTGAAAATCGATGACCCCAAGCCGTACTACTACTCAGTTCCTGTAGCTGAATGCAATAATATCTTATTCTCCTCGAATTAATGTATTAACTTGTTCCATCGGCCCAAGAAATAATTGTGCCCCGAAAGGGCTATGCTGATATGAATGGAATAGAACTTTTTCCCGATTGTCTTGACTATGAATATTGATAAAGAAGTAAAGTGAATTGGTCACTTGGCTGAAGGAATACGGGGACGTAGTTTCTGAAGGGTTAACAAAATGCCACTTCAAAGTGAAGTAGATCATGAGATCAAGCCAGCAATAGGAGCTGTGCCAGTTGTGAAGAGAACCTATAGAATGTCTATATCGGAAGCAATTGAGTTGAAGGAACAACTCAAGAAGCTGTTAAACCAAGGCTACAGCGGGCCTAGCAATTCACCATGGAGAGCTCCAGTACTATTCCAGAAAAAGAAAGATGGGACACTTCGACTATGTATTGATTACCGTGGGTTGAATTAATCAACAGTCAAGAACAAATATCATATTCCTAGAATAGATGAGCTTTTTGATCGCCTTCAAGATGCAAAGATCTTTTCCAAAATTGATCTCAGGTCGAGTTACTATCAAATCAGGATCAAGGATGAGGATATTCCTAAAACGGCCTTCAATACAAGATATGGGCACTTTGAATTCTTGGTTATGTCATTCGGCCTTACAAATGCACCTGCCACTTTCAATAGATTAATGCAGGATATTTTTAGACCATATCTTGATGACTTCGTGCTTGTCTTCTCGACGACACTTTAGTCTATTCTAAACAGGAAGGAGATCATGAATCCCAACTTCGGATTTTTCTTGAGACAAGGAGGTCACACAAGTTGTATGCTAAGGTGACGAAATTATGCATTCCTCAAACATTAGATTGGTTATTTGGGATTCATCATATCGGTAGAAGGAATATCAGTAGATCCAGCCAAAGTCAGAGATGTGCTTGAATGGCCAATACCAGTATCTGTCAAAGAAATACTCAGCTTTCTTGGATTGACAGGATGGTATGGGGTCTTCATCTAAAAATATGCCTTGATTGCAGCACCTTTGACAGAATTATTGAGGAAGCAAACGCCCATTGCATGGTCAACTGCCGAACAAACTAACTTCGATAGGTTGAAGCAAAGTTTGGTATCAGCACCTACTCTAAAACTTCCTGAATAAGGAGTTCGAGGTAGTAACTGGTGCCAGCATTCTTGCCTTGGGGTGTGTACTTAAGCAGGAAAATCATCCAGTAGCGTATTCTTCAAGGAAATTGAAGATTCACGAAAAGAATTATGCCACTCATGATCTGGAGTTATTAGCTGTCATCCATGCTCTAAAGCTTTGGAGACACTACCTGTTGGGCAACAAGTTTACTCTAGTAACCGATCATAAGAGCCTCAAATGGACTTTACCCAGAACGAGCTCAACATGAGGCAACGTCGATGGATTGAAGTATTGGAGGAATATGATTTTTAAGATCAAGTACCGACCTGGAAAGGAGAATGTAGTTGTTGATGCACTCAATCGCAAGGCATTTCTTAATTCACTAATCTTGCAAAATCTATCAATAGCTAGATCTCTAGCTACAGAGTTGTCCATGCCAAACGACCTAATACTTGAGCTAGCTAGAGAAGAAGGATGCCATGATCTAGCCTATCAAAGGATGCTAAGGGAAGTCTCTATCAAGGACCAGGAACAAAAGCTAGAGGCTAAGTATCGTGAATTCTCTGTTAGTAGTGGACTTGTCTACTATAGGACGAGAGTATGTATACGAGCAAGCCAGTTATTTAAAAAAAGAAGATATTGTGCGAAGCTCATGATTTCATTTTATCGGGACATCAAAAGCTGCGAAGGATAGATAGAAGGCATACACGGATTTGAAGTATCAAGATAGAATATTTGAGGAAGGAGACATGGTCTTCATTCATGTATGCCCAAAGAAGAGTTCTCTATCCTTAGGAGATTGCAGGAAGCTAAGTCCAAGGTATTGTGGACCATACAAGATCCTCAAGTGCTTAAGACCTAATGTTTATAGACCGCAACTCCCTAAAAACCTAAAGGTTCATAAAGTATTCCATAACAGTCTATTGAAGAATGAAGTATGCACCTAGCCCTAATCATGTACTTGATGACCAACAAATTGTAATGCCTAGTCAAGAAATCCTTGAACTAAGGCCGGACAAGATTTTAGATGCTAGGGTGAGACAACTGAGATCCAGAACCTTGAGAGAATGCCTCGTCCAGTGGAAAGATCATCCTAAGGAGGATGCTACCTGGATGGATGGAAGCTCTCTCAATCTTCAATATCCCCAGTTCATCTCGAGATGAGGACATCTCGATTCTTCTAAGGGGGAGAGAATGTAATATTTCCGCACACTGCGTGCCGCAAATATTGACTTCCTGCACGTCGTGTAAATCTCGTGCAAAGATTATCACTAGTGCCAGCAGCTAATCTATAGCCACACGCGGGAAATGGAGACACTCCACCTTACGAAAATAGGGTCGGGGATTCAAACCGGCATAGCCGTGGGAAAACTCCCTCTTGGGAGGAGGATAAGGGGATAAAGGTGGAATTAGTGCAAATTTTTTTTATTTTCCCCAGCCGATGTGTGGCTGGGGGAAAGGGATGGGCTAGGGAAGCATGAGGACGTGGGGGAGAGGCCATGCAACTGACACGTGGGGAGGACCCCTCACCCCCCTTGGGCTATAAGAACCCCCCCCTCTTGGGGGGGGAGGAAAAGGGAAGAAGGACTGTGGGAAGGCTGCCGTGAAGTGAGGGCGATGGTGATGGAGGGCCATGAGGAGGCGACGGTGACGGAAGGACTGTGGGGAGGCTGCCGAAGAAGGGGGAAGCAGAGTGCTGCTGTCGCTGTGGAAGGAGAGGACGCGCCGTGGGAAGGAGGGTGCTGGACGAGAGGGTGGGAAGAGCTGGAGGAGACTAGGTCCGTCGCCACGTGAAGGGAGCCGCCAGCCGCCGTCTGCCATAGCTGCCGCCTGACTGCCCAGTCCGCCGCCACGCCGAATCACTACTCCCCCCCCTCTGCCAACGTGGCCACGTGCTGGAGAAGCTTCCTAAGAAGCTTCTCTAGGAAGCTTCTAAGGGGGCCTCTCTAAGCCCCCTTCCCGTGGAGCCTTTATAAGTCCATTTTTATCCCGGGATTTGAAGAAAAGGAGGTGACAAAAGCCCCTTCCCACTACCTTTCCCCCACAAGTCCATCCACAACCCCGGGACTTTGAAGAGAAGGAGGCGACGAGCCTTCTCACCTATCACCAACAAGTCTATCGCGAGACTTAAAGAAGAGGGGCTACAAAATCCCTTCCACCCAGTCATCCCTGGGCCGGGATTTTGAAGAATAAGAGAGGAAGCCCATAAAGGCCCTTCCCACTCGAATTCCTCATAAGCCCATTGAAGGGGGTTGCTTTAAGGGCCCACAAAATCCTTCCTAAACCCGGAATTTCAAGGTGGATTAAAGCTCTCAAATCTCCATTGTCAAAGGGACCTCATAAGAACCCTAAGGCCTTCCCAAGGCAAATTCCGCAAGTCGGAACTTCGGTCAAGGAAGCCATATATCAAAGAGAATTGCGCATACAAGGGAGACGGGCCAAGGTCATAAGATTGCAAGCCAAGGTAAAAAGTTGAAATCCACAAAGGCTAACTGGAGATCGAATTCGCGATGGCTTCTAGAAAGATCACAAGGTGCGATGCGGAAGGTTCACCCCGAGCATACGTGGATATTTTTCGGAGACCGCAAGTCCAGGTTTTATCTATTTGGATTCCACACAAAAGTATTGAACTATTCACGATAACTTCACGGATTAGGAGGCACTCATGCATGTCAAATGCAACTAGTCAAGTTAAATGCAATTAGGACATGAATTGGCTATTTGAACATTATTAGAAATAGCTTAAGATATGGAAATTGATCATTGGTACGTTCAAGGAAGTTAATGAAAAGAGCATAAGGTGTCTATGCATTCGCAGGACCTTATTAAGTTCCTTTTTTTGCATTCAAAAGTGACGAACCTAGGACAACAGTTGCCTCATTACAAGGTTGAAATTATTGAGGTACACCTTTTTACTAGGTATGGAAAGATTAATGGCATGTCCCATTTTTAGATAAATCTTCCTTGTATTGATTCATGAGGAAAGTTAACAACCATAAGATGTTATTCGAAAAGGGATAGAAGGGCACAAACATGAACTATGGACTTGCAAGTGGCATGTTTATTTGATGTAAGTCCTAGTAGGACCTAGGAAAGTTAGTGTCCGGATTATCAGGCATTTTTGCTTTGCCAAGGAAAGATGGGGTTATTGTGAACCATGTGATGCGTTGAAGCAGTGAATCGCATGTTTACACGTATTGGTGTAGTTGTAACTATTGTTCTCCATTAGATCTAGTTTATTACCTTTAAAAGGATCATCCTTGTCGCAAGACAAGCATAGTTGAATTGACTAAACCACAAAGATTCGTATGGGCATGATTGAGTCGATATGATAGGAATCCCAAATGTTAACTAGGGTAATTCGACCTAGTTTACACTGGTTGCCAAGACAAAAACTGCAAATCTAAAGATCTTACACACGTTCACGAAATGTCGAAGCAATTGGATGTTCATGCATAAAATGATCTAAGGTTTTATCCCAAGGATCATTCAAAATGATGAAACTCCGACGGAGTTGCTTATCTTTAGTACCATGGGCCAACATAACTAGGAATGGTTTGGAGGATACCCTAAAACCCTGTTACTCGGCTGGAGGTAAATTCCATGAACGGAAAACACTAAGCAATGGAATGATCCCGTGGAATTAGATGCAATACATGTGCAAAAAGCTGCAACATTGTATAGACTTGAGATTTGTCCACAAGAGAGTTTTGTCATCTCTCGAAATGAGGTTGGCAAGTTAATTTACAAGAGGATGAGTAATCATCCTGTTACTCACTTTTCTTGGGGAATAATTGCCAAGGAAAAGAGAAAGTTAGGTATTTGCGAATGACCCGACAATAAACTAAAAGCGACATGGTCGCTGGATCCTGCCACAACAAAACCTTAAGCATTGGTAGGGTATGACCCTAACCCAAGAATGATAGGAATCTTGCCAAGTTGCAATTGATTCCGGATCGAATGCGGGTTGCATTCGGAGGAAAGGAGTCACTCCTTAACAGTTGCCAGCTAAACGACCACTGAAAATTGATTGTGCTTGTAACAGTTTAGAAAGCACTGTTTGCAATGTTTGCTCAATGAACTAAAGGAGGAAAACATATCTAATACTTCAGGTTGAAGCCTGAAGGGAGAGGCAGCTTCAGTTACCCCCGACTGCCTGCCTAACCCTAACCAAGGGGGTTGTTAACCGCGCCGGGAATGTGGACCGAACCCGCCGTGAGAGGTCTCTCCGTTGAGCGCTACTTGGAGCAGGAGGACGCTTGGGTGCCAGAGGGGGCTCTGGCCGTAAATCCCTCGCCTTCCGGGCCCTGCACAAGAGGCTAACGTGACTCGGGATTGGATCTCGAGGCCCGCATACTAGTCTACGGGCGGAAACTTGGATTAGTGATCCCTGGTGGATTACTGGATAGCCTTCGGGCGGATTATGAATACGCCTACGGGCGGAAACTCCTTGTATTTCAAAGATAAAAGGATAAAATGATAATAAAGAAGTTGTTTGGCATTGTTTTCTTTATGTCCTGTGATAAGATTACGTGAAGGAACCGGTGCTTAACAGGGTTACTCAAAGAAGCTGTTTGTTATATGTCAAACTAATGTGGTAGGTAATTACATAACTAAAACAAACCGAGGAAAGTGCGGAGGATGGACCATGGGTCTGTCCTATGGATGGGTGGTCCCGGTTAGCCGGGAACTTTTCTCAAGGTCTTCGACGAACAGCGGGTTGATCTTCAGCATCAAAGCGAACAACGAGGACGATGACCTAGTGTTACATCCTACCCGATTTACGCTGTTTTAGGGGAACGGAATGGGACTATGCCTTATGGCAGAGAGGTCGAACCTTGCATCCCTCTCGTTTCCCATTCTCCTTGAACCAAGTGTAGCGTGAATCCGCTTCGGACCGGGCGCTTCTGCGTAAAGTAGTTCGCTCGGGTCTGACGCTAGTTGTTGCTAGCTAATGACCAAACAGGAAAACCCAAATTCAGGTCGATCCTAAGTGGGAACGGCCAGGATACTTCCGCTACGTGGCAGACGCGGGAAGACCTAGATCGCAAGTCCCGTAACATTCCATGGGAGTGCCGGGCGGAGCTTTCTAGACATCCTTCCCGATGGACTGCTAAGACGTGTCCGGAATGATTCTAGCGGACACGTTACACATAATCAAGGCAATCATCCTAATATCATCTTCTAGTGAAAATTTCTTTTATTTCCCATGGCTACTTGTCATTACTGACCTTTGCCATGCTTTTACCATCAAACACAAGCACTTGGAATATTTATCCAAATCACAATGCAACAATCAATTGATTGTAAAAAATGCATTTAGGGAGTTATTCAATCCACGAACAAAACTAATTGTATTTTTTCCAAACAATACAAGAATAGATGCGATAGTAATTCCATCACATATTCGCTCTCCCCCTTGGAATCAAACAGCGATTGTATGCAAAATAATACTTGTATGCACAATTCCTAATGTTATTCTTTTAAGATTATGCTATTCATAACCCCTGACCGATTGTTCTATCAACAACAAATAAGCCATATGCAACTAAGTGCAATTAACTTCCCTTGATACATGCACTTTGCAAACTCCATCTTTCGAATATGTGAGAAGAGGCCTATCCCTTCCCATGACCTATTCTTGTACATCATAGTATGGAGCCTAATGTATCTCATGCGATAATCAAATCAAGCATCTATCAATTTAGAAATACATTACTTACATATGGAATTATTCACCTGAGGCTTCGTTGTTGGTTGTAGGATTGCCATCCACACGTGACATTCTTCATTTGGAGGCCATCGTTCGCAAGTAGATTCAAGAGATAAGAAGATGGAATAGATTCAAGATAGGAGAGTGTAAGAGAAGATGGCTTAGTCGAAGACCTAGATAGGAGAGAATTGAGCTAACTATCTCCCTCACATCCTCTCGGAAAAGCTCCTCTCTTTGCCTCTCTCTCTCTCTCTCTCTCTCTCTCTCTCTCTCTCTCTCAAGCTCCTTCTCACAAGCTCTTGGAGGGGTATACCTCTACCTCTCTCTCTCGCAGCCTCTTAGGGTCTCCTTGTGCTTCATTGTGCCTCTCCATGCCTCATATTTATAATGAATTAGAGAAGAGGGGATGTCGCTAAGAACAAGAGTTGTTGGTGGAGAGACTCTTGGAAAAATCAGTGATCTGATGCTTAACTCATAAATCTCATGGTTCCATTGGTCCAAAAGGGGGGTAAAATCCCAAGACACTTGATTAGAAAGCTTTCAAATCACTCCTTCTTTCTCTCCCTGTTCAAAGTGCTGTCTACTGCCTCTGTAGATTGCGATCGCGGTGCGTGCAATTTTGCAAATCTCTCTCTTTATTTTTGACTTTTTATAAAATCTCCAAAACTAACTAAAACATAACTTATCTTTTCTTTTAAATGACATTGAGTTGTTCTAGAAATCTCCATATCTTTTTAGAATAATATCTAAAATATTTAGAATATGCTAGTTTTGCCCAAAATCTAATATTTTTGGACCATCCATAGTATACAAATTAACACTAGTGATTAATATGGCTCATTCACATTGTAACTTCTGTGAAGGATGGCTATGGTCCTTGTTAATCCAAAGAAAATATTGGATTTATGACTCTCAAATTTTTTAATAAAATACTTTAATTAAATAAAAATTATTAGTTATTAATGTTACTTAGTTTTTACCTTAGTTAGTCTTTAGTTAGTAACCTTACTAGCTTATTAATTGACTAACTAATTTTTGAACTAACCAACTAACTTTTAATTGCATGAAAATATTATAGGTATGTTACCTGCTGTGTCCTTTAAAGAAATTGAGATGTCCTCATCTCAATAGAAACTTAGGATCATCCCTCTTTAAAGGATGGATTCCTCTATCCAGATCACATCTTTTTCCAAAAAATCCTTCTATTGGATTATATATTCTTGTAAAGTGCAACTTCTGAATGAGTTTGTTTTTACTTTTAAAAGTCTCTCATGTTGGACCTCAAGAATTCTTTAAGTTAGTACTAGGTTGCCTTTTTATCTTAGCAAATTTCCTTAATCTACTCCTATATATTGTCTAGCATCCTTTTTTAGGCTTTAACCTTTGTAGTAGAATCAAAGAGATTGCTAGAAGATAAGCACACTTGCCCATTGACCATTGGGCTACAAGTACATAGTACAACTATTTTAAACTAGGTTGGTTGTACAACAATGGGTATATGTTCCTCTCTCTCCCTCTCTTTCTCACATCTCCCTTTCATCACCCCCCTCTCTCCCCAATGTGCTCATTTATTTCATGTAAAATGAAGCACCTCAACTATTGCTTCTAATGCATACTAAGGTTTCCATTTTTATCAATTTTTCTTGATGTGCAGGTATTCGAAGTAGCCTTCATACTCTTCTAAGAACTGGTCTTCTACATCTCTAATCTTGAATCTCTTATTTAATATAGCAAAGCAGAGGTTGTGAGGCTTCAAAATTGTGAGTTCATATTAGAAAAAGGTATCGATGGAGGGTCAACAGGGAGGCGGAAGTTTTCTGCACGCACTCAGGAAAAGGCCCTGTTTTATGCTGTACGACCACTATTCTACAGGTCGGTGAAAAGTTACCGTAGAAATTGCATTGTATGCCTATGCGCAGAGACATTGGGAGTTATAAAATCATCCTTGTTTCTTGTTGATGCAAAATCGTCACTAGGAAGTGATTGTGTGGTCAAATACCACTTTCGTCAGTTTTGCAGATTTGCCCTTGTGAGGTTGAAGATGTGTTTTTTACAGTGATAGAATTTTTTGCAGTGTTCTGTAATGGCGTCTGATTCTCTTTCACAGATTGTCACTGAAAAGCTTGACAAAAACAACTTCCAAGCATGGAAGTTTACAATAACGAATTTCCTTATGGGAAAAGGATATTGGAATTTGTTGCAGGAAATGAAGAAGAACCAGTTCTTCATGATGTTCCCAATCAACAGCAAATGTAGGCATTTAAAGGATGGCATGAGAGACCCAGAAAAGTTATGTACTGGCTGTCTATCAGTATTTCAGACTCTATGATTGTGCATATTCAGGATGCAAGTATGCCAAAGGAGGCATGGGATACTTTGTCAAAAATGTATAGCACAAATACGCAAGCCAGGAAAATGCAGCTCAAGCAAGAGTTGCACAATGTGCAAAGAGAAAGTATGAGCATCAATAACTACCACATGAAGGTGAAGAAGATTGCAGATGCACTTGCTTCCATTGGGTCGCCAGTGGAAGATGATGATTTAGTTTCTGTGACCTTGAATGGTCTAGGAAAGGATTATGCACAGTTCTGAACATCCATTTCCGTCCGTGAAAGATTTCTTGATTTTGAGGAGTTGATTGCTCTTCTAATTTCTGAGGAGCAGAGAAATGGTAGTGCATCTTCTTCAGGAGGAACTTCAAAAGAAACTATCTTCTACTCAAATGCTGGAAGAGGTAGAGGCAGAGGTAGAGGAGGCCGATCTGGAGGCCATGGTAGAAATCAGAATATGCAGCAAACTCAAGAAAACCAGTCCTATGGAGGAGGACATGGTAACTCTAGAGACAGGGGGAGCCAAAGAGGTCGTGGTGGATAGCAAAGAGGCCAAAATGCAAACATCAATGTTGAATGCTACTACTGTGGTAAAATGGGTCATATAGCTAAAGACTGCTATAAAAAGCAAAATGACATCATGAATGGAAAATTGCAACAAGGGAATTATGCATCTTCTAGTAGACAGGGTGATGACAGAAATGAGCATTTGTTTATGGTGCAGCAAATGACCAATTCTGTGACAAGTGCAGAAGAAAGCAACGAAGTGTGGCATGTTGACTCAGGTGCGTCAAACCACATGACAGGTCATGCAAAATGGATGCAGGATGTAAGAAAAATGGAAAAATCAGGATTTGTGGAGACTGGTGGTGATACTGCACATCCTATTGTGCAGATTGGAAAAATTCCTTTGTCGATGCAGGATGGGAAAAAGAAATACTTGTTGGATGTATTTCATGTCCCGAATATCACCAAGAACCTGGTTTTTATCTGTTAAATGGTTGAGCAGGGCTTGCAGGTCAGATTTAATTCTCATGGATGCTTTGTTGAGGATATGAAAAATAAAGGCCGCTTGATAGCAAAAGGAAAGAAGAAGGGCAGAATGTTTACGTTGGATGCAGACATGCCTGAATTGAGTGCAGCAATGTTTGCACATGGGACCGGTGTAGTTGCAAATATTGATATCTGGCATAAACGCATTGGTCATGTTAATGTACAATGACTTAAATCAATGTAGGCCCAAAATATTGTTGCAGGATTGCCTAAATTCAAGGTTGCAGAAATGCATAAGGTATGTGAAGCCTATCAGTTTGGAAAACAGGCAAGGAAACCATTTCCTAGACATGTTCAAGAGAGTAAGAAGCCATTGGAATTAATCCACTCTGATGTGTGGACTACTAAAGCTGCATCTCTTGGAGACTGTTATTATTTTGTCACTTTTATTGATGACTATAGCAGAAAAGTTTGGGTGTATTTTATGAAAAAGAAAAGTGAAGTTTTTGGGCATTTCAAAACTCTTAAAGCTATGGTTGAAAAAGAAACAGGCCTGCAAATAAAATGCCTAAGGTCAAATGGAGGGGGAGAGTACCTCTCAAATGAGTTTGTAAGGTTCCTGCAGGAGCATGGCATAAAGCAGCAATATTCATGCAGTCATACCCCACAACAAAATGGAATTACAGAAAGGAAAAACAGGCATATTCGAGAGGTATCTCGTGCCATGCTCAATGAAAAAGACTTGCCAGATTTTTACTGGGCTAAAGCAATTGCTATAGCAGTCTACATAATGAACAGGACTCCCACTGCAGCAATACATGGGATGACTCCAGAGGAGAGGTATACTGGTAGGAAACCAGATATTTCTCATTTGAAGATTTTTGGTTGCATTGCCTATGTTCATGTGCCAGATGAGTTGAGATCCAAGTTGGATCCAAAAGCTAAGAAGTGCATCTTTATTGGTTACTCTCTGAAGCAGAAAGGGTATAGATGCTATAACCCTTCTACTCGTAAGTTTATAGTGAGCAGAGATGTTGTTTTTGATGAGATGAGTAGCTGGTATAAACCAGTAAATGTGATTGATGATGTAGATGCACAAAATGGTAATGTTGCACAGAATTCACAGCAGTAGTCACAAAATATTAGTGGACCTGGAGTGTCCTCTAGCAGTGGTTCACATTCTTTGCCATGGACAGGCAGATTGAGATAAGGAGAATCTCCTCAAAACAATGCAGATAGTGCTATGCAAGTTTCACGAAAAGGAAAAGAGAAGGTAGATCAGCCCATGTTTGATGTGAATGCAGGTCACTCTTATGTGGATGGTGAATCCAGTGGCTCAAAACAAAGCATTGATGATGAGTTGGGTATTCCTTCTATTGTTACACCTGGAGTAAGGAAGACCATGGATGTTTTGAGAGCACCTGGGAGTGAATCTACTTTGCGCAGGTCTACCAGAGCTAGGTATCCTGTGGATAGGCTGAAATATGATGGATTTACAGCCATTCACTATGCCTATATGGTCAAAGTGATACAGGAACCAGAACCCACTTCTTTTGAGCAAGCCATGGGAAAAGAAAAATGGGAGAAAGCCATGGATGAAGAAATGGATGCCTTGGAAGCAAATGCTACATGGGAATTGGTACCTTTGCCTAAAGATAAGAATGCAATTGGTTGTAAGTGGGTTTATAAGGTGAAGCACAATGCAGATGGTTCTGTGAATAGATACAATGCAAGATTAGTAGTCAAGGGGCATGCACAAACATATGGCATTGATTATGAAGAAACATTCAGTCCGGTTGCAAGGATGGTAACCATAAGAGCAGTCATTGCTATGGCTGCATCAAAGGGATGGTCTTTACATCAGATGGATGTAAAGAATGCCTTCTTGCATGGTGATTTGCAAGAAGAAGTCTATATGGAGCAGCCACCAGGTTATGTGCATGTTGTTCATCCTGAGTTTGTTTGCAGGTTGAAGAAAGCCTTGTATGGCTTGAAGCAAGCACCTAGAGCATGGTCTGACAAGATAGGACACTATCTTTGTCACTATTGGCTTTTAGATTTCCAAGGCAGATTTCTCACTTTATGTGAGAAAAACAGAGAAATGTATTATGCTGCTTATCATTTATGTTGATGATTTGATTATCACAGGTGATAGTGATGAAGATATCCTTCATGTGAAAATGCTATTGAAGCAGATGTTTGAGATGAAGGATTTGGGAGAGCTGCGTTATTTCTTGGGCATTGAGGTGATTAGATCACCAAGTGGGATATGGCTCTTGCAAAGGCAGTATGGATTGGACATGCTATCCAAAAATGGGATGACAGGCTGTAAGCCTATTTCAGTTCCTTTGGAGCAGAATGTGAAGTTGAGCACAGATGCAGGTGAGCTTCTCGAAGACCCTACTATGTACAGACGCATAGTAGGAAGTTTGATTTATATGACTATTTTTAGGCCAGATTTGAGCTATGATGTTGGATTGGTAAGTCAGTTTATGCAGGCTCCAAGGAAACCACATTTGGATGCGGCTAAACACATACTCAGGTATGTGAAGTCCACATTGCAGTATGGACTATTTTATGAGACTGGGGTTTAGATACAGTTGCATGGATACACTAATGCTGATTGGGCTGGTAGTATTTCTGATAGATGATCTACCAGTGGATATGTGTTCTCTTTTGGGAGTGCTGCAGTCACTTGGAGCAGCAAGAAACAACCTACAGTTGCCTTGTCGAGCACAGAGGCTAAGTACAGGAATGCAGCAATGGCTGCATGTGAGGTAGCTTGGTTGCATAAGCTACTTTATGATATGCATCAGATGGGCCAGTTGTCATTTATTGTGACAACATGAGTAGTATACACTTGGCAAATAACCCAGTATATCATGCTAGAACAAAGCACATTGAGGTGCATTATCACTATGTACGGGAGAGGGTTTTACTATGTCTTATTGATCTAGTTTATGTCAGCACAGAGGATCAGGTAGCTGACATATTCACGAAGGCATTGGGCGTAGAGAAGCTGCGCAAGTTCAGAGACCTGCTTGGTGTGTAGGAATTGGGATTGAGCTCGAGGGGGAGTGTTGAGATATCGAGCTCCACTCGTGATATGCCAGGGTGACCGTTGTGCATTTATGTTACTGACTTGTTAGTTGCAGATGCGGTTGGTACACCGCCCATGAATAATAGCTAGATGATAGCTATCCTTATCTACTCTAGTTTGTGGCTCAGTTAGTATGCCACCTTAGTTAGTTGAGTTTGGTTTGAGACCCATATATAGGGTTCTTCTATTTCTATGTACTAGAGTTCTTTTTGGCTTACACAACTAAGAAGAGGAAAACTGTTTTCAGCCTCCACCTTTGTGTGTATTCCCCCATTGTGCAAGCAAGAAAGCTACAAGTGAGACTCCTTCCTTCTCTCCCACAATCTTGACGATGAGTGGCATCACAATCAATGAGAATTTGAAAGGATTAAACCTAGTAATCTACAAAAACTCATAGGACAGGATATTTTCATCATCTTAATTGTTTGTGGCTACATGGATGGTGACCCTCTCTACTTCTTCATAAATGATAGGGTCTTCTTCTCCTTCCCCAAGCTAGAAGTAAGCATGACCTCACCCCATCCTAGACCTCATTGATCTTAACCATGGTTGTTGAAGTTGTCCCTTGCTAGATGGTTATGAGATGGATTTGCATCGGCATTGTTTGACTTGGCAAGACAATGGCCTCAAAAATGTCTTGGCTGGTTGCAAGGGAAAAATAGAGGTTGGGCTTCTTGATTGGCATTGAGCATTAGGATTGTTGTTTAATGGATAGTTCAGAGCATTGTTGGCAAGATTAAGATGATCCCAATTTTAATAGTTTGTTTGGAGATTGACTTTGGCCCTTTTTGGGTACGGGAATCCTTGATTTGGAAGATGTGGGGTTGCCTAAAAGATCGAGGGATTCACTATATGTATATTCTTTATATAACATGTGTTCATGGCCTATTTATAAATATCCTAATCTGTGAAATTTTCTTCAATAAAACAAAACCCTTTTCTATTCAATGTGTAAGCAGCCCCTTTATATGACACCCTTCTATATGTAAAAAATGTATAAAAATGGTGTTTTAAAAACCCCTTATTTTGAACTCACATTATATATACATATATTCATGAGTGACCCTCCCCCCTGGAGCCTAAAAGTTGTATTTGGGGGGTGAGTCTACCAAGGGTTGAGCTTGCAATAGAGCATCCTCAAGATTAGAGAGTTTTATGGCTTTAAGTTATCCATTTAGCAATGGATTCAAGCATTGGAAAAACCAAGCTACTTGTTGCGGGGGGGGGGGGGGGGGGGGGTTTGGGGGTCACTCATGAATATATGTATGTATAACATGAGTTCAAATTAAGGGGTTTTTAAAACACTATTTTTATACATTTTTTACATACAGAAGGGTGTCATATAAAGGGGTTACTTAATAGATTGAATAGAAAAGGATTGTGTTTTATTCAAGAAAAAGTCATATATTAGGATATTTATAAATAGGCCATGAACGCACGTTATATAGAGAATATATATATAGTGAACCCCCCGAGATTCAAGAGAGTAACAAAGTGGGAGTACTAACTTTCTATTGTCAACCGTCGCTACCTCAAAGTGAAGAACTTATCCATCTTCTAGACTTGGCAAGATGGAGATAGGTATCTTCCTTATATTTTCATCTTAATTTACTCCCAAGTTGGGAAGTTCTTAGTGCCATGCTTCTTTG
Source organism: Lygodium microphyllum (assembly GCF_053477565.2). Taxonomy (NCBI): domain Eukaryota; kingdom Viridiplantae; phylum Streptophyta; class Polypodiopsida; order Schizaeales; family Lygodiaceae; genus Lygodium; species Lygodium microphyllum. The sequence goes on along the minus strand of NC_141147.1, from coordinate 150,176,153 downwards.
ATAAGACAAAATCATGCAATCATAGCCTGATTGGCTATGCTCATCCCAACAGAAAACCAATCCTCCATTTTCTCAATCAATATCTTAGTGTTAGTTTCTATTCTGGGATCCTTACAACTAAATGTGGAAGGCTTTACTTATTTAAATAAATTTTATTTTCTTTATAGTAAGAAAAATTAACTAGACATGGGGGTACTTGAAATGTATTTTATACAATTTACATGTGATTAATTATACCCAAAAAAGCTCAAATTTTATTGCATGAAATATTTACCAAGTCCCTCATAGAGTCTTCTCATTAAGAGTAATCCCATGAATGAAGAGTGGACTGATACATGGTGTTGAAGTCGAGAAAATCATGCTATGGTTCATTTTGAATTTGTATTGCAACAAGGTAAGTTGATTTGAATCATACACAGAGAATAAGGAAAAAATTCTCAATGGTACTATTCCATTTATTTATATACAAATGCTTTAATCAAAACTTAATCATCTCATACAAGATCAACCATGATTGAGAAAATCCCTTGACTTGATAAATGGAAGCTCAAGATGAATGGGTAAATATTATCTAGTTGGATTGAATGACTCGGGTAATGCTCTTACACATTCGTTGACCTTGAGTAATGGTCTCATCCTCATGGTACTCAATCACTAGGGCTAAGGGGACCAAAGTAAAAGTTAAAAGCTGAAATTTATTAATTATTAATTTGACATCATTTTTCATCCATACAATATACTAAAATTTACGCTTTGATACCACATGAAATGTATCCAACTCTAAATCATAAGGTAGGGTACTTTGGTAGTTTTCTAGGGATCTCTAATCCTAGCCATCACCATTTGTGCTACTCATGAGCATGAATACTTAGGTGGCTAGGTGTTTCCTAGGTCTACCTCACAAGTGAACTGTTGGTCTCATTCCATGAGGATCGATCTACAAGTTCCTTACAACAGATCTACAGTCTCTAGCAACATACTACCATTGATCTCACTATTGTGTGAGCCATCAAAGGCTAGAGGCAAGGACTACACTTGGTTCAATGAGAGTGAGAAGTGAGGGGGAGCTAAGCATACTCTTTTTGGGTAAGGCATAATCTCACATTAGCCCCTTAAAAAGGTGCTAGACCGGTTCTAGGACTTGATCCTAAGATGGTAACAATTCAAGCCCTTTTCTAACTTTTGAGAGAAGTATACCTAGATAACAAGGTTCATCTACTACCATGGAATGGTTAGTGAGGAAAAAGACATATGGGCTAACATCAAGTACCATGCTCCCTACTCCTAGTTTGTTAGCCACATGTAGATATTCTTCTAGAAGCAAATTATTGTATATGGGATGTTTTTGGACAGTGGGGCAGAAAGCTAGACCTCATGAACCATTGCTAACACTCTTAATGAGGCGAGGGAAACGTACATGGGATTTTGTTTTGATATCCAAAGGGCTTTCCTTTGCTCAATGAGTGTCATTAGTTTGTGGCCAATTTTGGCTGCCAAACTTTGGTTGGAGTACCATTTCTATACAAAGTTGTATTGTCCTTTTCCTTTTCATTTGATTGCTTCGAGCTTTTCCTTGTTTGTCTCACATTGAGTAGTATAGAGTGAGGGTATCAAGCACAATTCTCTAGCTATGGCTTTTGGGATGTCTTAGGTCAGGGGTTCTCAACTTTGAGCTTTGTGTGCTTTGGTGTTGGCCTTTCAATGTCCACAAGGACGTATACACGTGTGATGAATATCAGCTTGTGTGATCAAGCTTCATCATGCACTTCATCTTTGGTTCATTGGTCAAATGTGCCATCTCTTTGGACAAATCTTCAAGAGATTTCTCCTCAAGCCTAGGCTTTAGGTACTTCAGAAGTGCTGGAGGTGTTAAGGATGTTGGTCACAACATCTCTTCCGCAGGTGAATTTCTAAGGACACGTTCCGCAAGGGGTGTCGTCCCTATGGACAAAGGTTGTGACTGTTGTGATTCTTGATTGGAACTAGTAGTGGCAAGTTGAGTGGACTAGCTACTCTTGGTAGAGTGTAATGTCAAGTCCTTAGGTAGGTCTAAAGTGGCCATGTCTTTTGTTGCCCTTTGTGCATTCACTTGTGTAGGTCAAGAATCAGTTAAGCTAGTCACGGTGGATTGCACAGGCATATCCTTGGGCTGAGATTTAGGGGTGGTGTCATGTCTTGCATCTTGGACATTTGGAAGCTCAGATGGAGATAGAGATGGGGATTGAGCAACTGCACTTGACAAAACTGTTGTTGTGCTTCATGTGTCCATTTAGGGAGAGAGGGTATAGGAGATTTGGGACTCCTAGGTGGACTTGGCACTGGCTGGAACTTCCTCTCTTTTCCACTTGCCTCTACCACATCCCCATTTCAATTTACAAACCCCTTTAGTCCCCTCAATTGGAATCATTTTTCTACCCTACCCATGCCATATCCTACATCTAGATTCTACTCATCCATTGATAATCCAGAAAAGGGACCCATCATTCAAAGGCCTTAAAATAATTATAGTGTTTTCCCCCTTATCTTTTTACCATGATCACCCTCCAACAAGAAAATTCTCATTAAATATGTAAAGTTTACACTACGTAAATATGTATATGACTATTTTAGGTGTTGTGATACTTGTCAGCAGATGGGAAAGCTTACCAAATCTAGTGCTATACCACTACAGTCCACCATCTGTGAGGTGTTTGCCAGTCTCAATCTAAGGTGCACCTTTTAGAAGTTCATCAGTAGGTTTTCCAAAATGACACCGACCGTTGCTCCCTTGGAGTATCACAGGGTTTGTCACTTAGGCCCTACTGAGTTTGCATCGCAACAGAAGAGTTCCACCGAACCCACTTGGATAGACCTAAATTTTTGGGTTCCTAAATTCAGATGTGTCTCCTAACAACCAACTAGCATTAGTAATTTCGAGTTCCCACTTCCTACATGATTACTCCAACTGAAGCGGACTTGCCATTGCACTTGGTTGAAAGAGTGGGAGATGGAGGGGAGTGTGGTACGTCAACCCTCCTACTCATAAGACAAAATCTCATTCTGACCCCCTAAAACAATGCAAGTCGGTTCTACCTAACGATTAGTTGGTCAATTTATCATCTTTCTATTTCTATCACCAATTTAGAAAAGGTCTTGGCTAACTAGAACCACACTACCAGTGGACGAACCCATCGGGGGTCACACCCACCTGGTTTTCTTTAATGATGGTATCATGTTTAGTTTTTTAATTACCTACAATACATTTATTGAAACATATACATTTAGCTTCCTTAATTTTTTTGTTAAATCATAGGTTCATTCATGTAATTTATTTCATGAATACACATATCTATGATGACAAGTTGCCATGGGAATAAAGGATTGTTTTTTGAAAGATGATATTAGGGTTGATTACCTTGATTGTGATTGATTCTTAAATGAATTAATTAAAGAAATGATATTTTGCACGGGTGGATCATCTCCCAGGCCATGTTGTGTTTCAACTCGAGAAGGGAACTGCTCGATTCATGGGCCGAATTTTGAGTGGTGAAAAGGCCAACCAAGGAAATTCTGTTTCACTCCTAGGCCGCTTGTGGTCAGTTGGGAGCTCTAGACACCCCTTGCCTAGTCCGGAACGGAGTTGAAGATTGCCGTGAGCCCAACGTTTGTTGCATTGGAAGATCCTATTCTAGATAAAAGATGGAAATTATGGTGCCATGTGATTTGGACCAGGTACTTCTGCTGGGCACAAGGGAATATATAATTTTCTTGTTAGGAAATATTAACTTATGAGGAAACCCTAGGCGACAAAACCTAGAACATTCCATGGGAGTGCCAGGTAGTGACACTTAGATTTGTTTCTCGATGGACTGCTAAAACATGCTTGGATAGGACACATTTCAGTTGGTATCAGAGCAAAACTTGCAAATGATTAGAGATACTCTAGCAAGGAATGACAATTATAACTTGCAATGAATTTCTCTTAAGCATTCTTCTTGACTAATATAGATTGGATCTTGCTAGAATGTAAAAGATTGGGAGTATTCTTTAATACTACAAGCAAAGCCGATTGACCATGGACCTTAGCCCAGATAAAAAAGGAGGATTCAAAAACAGAGTTTTCACGATAAGGGACCACTTCGGTTTGCTGAAAGGATCCTAGAGAAATTTGGTCTAAAGAAGAAAATCCTACCAAAGACAACCAAAAATCTTGTGAACCCAAGTAATAAAGGTTTGTGTCATTTCTATTGCAAGGAGTTAGGCCATTTCAAAAGGGAATGTCCAAAGCAGCCTAAACAATGAAGCCCCGAGTGCCATAACATTGGACATATCCATGTCAATTGTCCCAACAGGACTCAAAGATAACTTGAACTTAAAAAGAATGAAACTATACAAGCTCCAATGATCCAGAATATACCAAATATTTAGGAAAAACCTAGAAGATATTCATGAGATGTAACTACAATAAACTTTTCTCTTGTAATCCACACTCAAATATATCTAATACAATAAGTTTCAAAAAAACCATATGCTTATGAGTAGCGCAGCGGACACATGGTGGATCCTAACCCACAGACCTTAAGTCCCATTAATGCTTGTCTTCCCCAATTCTTCCAAGATGAGGACATCTCGAGTTCTCTAAGGGGAAGAGAATGTAATATCCCCCACCTTGCTGCATAGAACCCCCCCTTTGTAATTAAAATAAAAATAAAAATTTTTAATTCTTTTCTCCCCTTTTCGTCTACCGACAGGTGGTGAGGGGAGAAAGAAGAGGAAGGAGAGAGATGCCGATGTGGAGGAGGAAGATGCGGTGATGATGGGAAAGGGAGGAGATGACATGGAAGGGGGAGGAAGCAAACGACCTGGACAAGACATCAAGGACAAAGAAGACAATGGTGACAATTTAGAGGAGGGAGGCCACGAGACTACCACCTCTAGTCCACAGTAGTGTCACCATGTAGTCCCGACAAGTGGTGGGTGGGGGAAACCACCACCACCACCACAACTCCACTCCCCCCCTCCAATAATACCCCCCCAACACGTATAAACCCCCCCCCCCCCCCCATGGCTGCGATTGGGACTACTTCTCTCCTTCCACCCATCACAAGGGAACGACATGTGTTGGCAACACGATAGAGAGAGTGACAGATAGAAAGAGGGACGGAGAGAGAGAGAGAGAGAGAGAGAGAGAGAGAGAGAAGGGGAGAGAGAGAGAGAGCCTTTTGAAAGGGTCTCCTTCTCTTCCCCTCCTTGGAGGGCGACCACAGACGATTACCCTTATCCTCAACCCCGCAAGCTTATTACCCCCCATTGTAAGGAGAAAGGAAAAGGCTTAAATGGCTTGGAGAGAGAGAGAGAGAGAGAGAGAGAGAGAGAGAGAGAGAGAGAGAGAGAGAGAGAGAGAGAGAGGTCTTTGGAGCTATTAAAGGCCCTAGCTCGAGGAGTTTGATTATCAAAGCACTTAACGTCAAAGCACAGGAAGAAGGACAAAGCAGTTTGGACCCAAAGCATCCAATTGCAAGTGTAATGTCTGTTCCACCCACATGGCAAGCTTTCTAGGTGCTATCTAACTCATTAAAGTAGGTTATCACATTAAAAAGATGGTTGGACCATGATTATCACTAGAGTTAGGTTGTTCTGGGCTTCAAAGTTAGCAATATTATTCCTAGAATCAATTCATAAACCTATAACGTAGGTATTAATCCCTATTCGAGCCATTCTCATGTGGACGATGCATGACTTTCCGGGATTGGGAGAGTTCTTAGATGAGCAGACCTCCGTTCTCGTTGGTAATTTCTATATTTTATTTCATTCAATCAAGTATTCGCTAGGTCGTGGCTCGCCTTACAGGTCTGGTTACCTCAGGTTATCATACATGTCCATTGTATGGGCCACAGTTAGACTCCCAAAGGTCACGAACCATGAAGAAGATGGTATATCAAGGACATGCCGCTTTCTTGCCAGAGGGGGGAAGGTTTTCTTGGACGACCTCTAGTACGTTTGAACGCTGCAACCTATCCATACGCGATGGATTTTCTTCCTGGAGCGCTTCATGAAAACCCTGAAAGGCTTTGTGCGACAATGAGCTCGTCCAGAAGGTAGCATGGCGGAAGGTTGGTTAGTGTCAGAGGCATTAGTGCATATCTCACAATGGCTACCAATGGTGGAACCAGACAATGAAAGGCTATGGACGCTGAAGGACGATGATAGGTTGACTGGAGATGTGGTGGTTGGAAATGGGGTAGAAAAAAGAATGGATGCCTCAATGGAAGAGAAGGTGAATCGCTTTTGTATGTTGCACCATGCCTCCATGGAGACGTGGCTCGCCAAGTACCAGATTGTAAGGCAAGATCGAGAGGAAGCGCGAGCTGAATTCCGACGCAGTACGCATCACCGACCGATTCGATATCCCGAAGGCATGGAGGAGATGCCGCGGTTTATGTCAACACGATGGTTGCATGGAGCCTTGACCGCAGCATCCAGCGAAGGGACAGAGGTCTCAATGGAGGAGTGGGAGTTCTCGAGGGGATGTAGTCCAAAGGTAATGAGGGGTTTAGAATGTGTCGTATCTAAATTTTCTTGCTACATCTAATTTGAGTGTTTCAATGTACAATACAAAATATATAGTGCAGCGTGGTCACGCAAACAGCATTTTCACGTGGAGCGTATTGACAAAATGCGCTCCACAATGGACTGTGGTGTCATGGCAAGGTTTGAGCAAGAGAGCCAGCGACGAGCAATGGATCTGAACACGGTTGTGGATGAGATGGAGTATTTTGGGAACTTGCAAAGTATTATTACGGTGGATTACTGTAGCTTCTCCATGATACTATTCGATGTGCAGTGGTTCAAAGTGGTACTTGGAGGAGCTGGAGCAACAGTTCGACGAGGTCCATCTGGATTTCTCGAAATAGATTCCGAAAAAAAATGGACGGATTTGCGCGACACCTTTGTGTTGCCGGCCCATTGTGAACAGGTGCAAAGAGTCATTTGCTTACTAATTGTAATACGACATGGTTTGAGAAGTTGCATTCTTCACCTTTAGTTGGACATCTTGGAGTTTTTAAAATCTATGATAAGATTAGTAAAAGGTTTTATTGGAAAGTTCTGTGGAAATATGTTAAAGAATTTGTTATGCAGTGTATGCCTTGTCAACAGAATAAGGACAACACTCATAAGCCAAGTGGTTTATTGTAGCCACACCACTATCTATTCCTACGAGCTAGTAAGTTTATAGAGCATATTTTTAGATTATATGAATTACCACAAGTGATTGTTCATGATAGAGATTCAAAGTTTATGAGTAACTTTTGGCAAACGGTATTCACATCCGTGGGCACTAAATTGGCTCCTTCTAAATCCTATCATCCATAAACTGATGGATAGACAGAAAGAGTCATTTTTCAAGCTAACACCCTGTCCTCCTTGAGTAACCAAAAGGTAACTAGCTTGTGAATGAAATCTAAGAAAAGATTAAATCAAATAGATCAAAGACCAATACTCTAATACCACTTGCCAAAAAGAGAGTTGAGAGGTGAGATATAGTAGAGTAGAAGAGAAAGAAAAGACAAGAGAAAATGAGTGAGAAGGAGAGAGAAATACTACAAAGATAGATAAGAAGAGAGAGAAGCCATGAAAGCGAAGTCAAAAATTACATATCTCACACCTTTTATACCTATGTCCATGTGACAAGATATTATCAATAATTCTCTTAATAAAACATGTCTTTCTAACTTCTTACAAAATATTAATAAAAAATTAAAAGATTTATTTGTATATATAAGTACACTATTGTCTTAATACCAAGTGCTATATTTTTTTGGGCTTCACACATTGCCCCAAATATTCTAGACCTAAGTTCGCCAAATGACTGTCATTTTATGTAAAATATAAATATGATTTAATCTTTAAAAATCACAAAATATAATGTATGTGTGATCAATGATGATTCCTAAACAATTAAAAATTTACAATATCTTGGGAACAATTATTTCATAGCTCGAATGATAATTCCTATAAGCATGCATGTAGTCCATAACATCTGTACGATTCTTGAAAAAACTTCAAATTTGTATATAGCCACACATATATTGATTGCATATCATGCGCAACCAGGAGCCAAAACATTCGAGAAATAGAGCAAAGTAGACCATCTCTTACTTCAAAACACGTTGCCTTGGCTAGTAGACATCTCCACATAGAGAGAGAGAGAGAGAGAGAGAGATAATAGCACTCGAAGTTTACACCCATATAGGAAATTAATTACACCTATATGGAGAAGTTGTGCCTTGCGATGGTATTTGTGACCAAAAAGTCCAGGCACTACATTCTTTATGAGAAGGTGGGTTTTTTATACGAAGACGAAAGGGATTCGATTGTTGTTGAATAAGTTACAGCCACCAAATCGTTTAGCAAAGTGGTTAATCACTTTGTAGGAATTTGATTATGAGATTTAGAGCAAGCCGCCGAAGCTACAGGGCATTATCGAGTGTCTTGTGGATTTTGGAGAGCCAAAAGAGGTCTCAGCTGAAGAAAGTGATATGGAAACTTTGTTCAAGATTGATACGACATCTATTCCCTCCTGGTATGCTATTATAACGCACTATCTTTCTACGAGAGAGAGTGGAGCTACTTTATCAAAATTGGAGCAGAGGAAAATTAAACAGGAGGCATTGAAATTTTCCTTGATTGCAGGAACACTATATCGGTAGGGTGTTGATAATATTTATCGCCAATGTGTGGTGCTTGATGAGGTTCCATTTATATTGAAAGAGTGCCATGACTCCGCTTGTGGAGGGCACTTTGCTGGGCGATTGACAGCATAGAAAGCTTTAAGAGCTGAGTATTGGTGGCCGTCCATCTTCCAGGATTCATTTGACTATATCAAGAGATGTGATACATGTCAAAGACATGACAATAGAGAGAATAGGAAGCATCCACTTACGTCGATTATGGCTACCCTTCCATTTGAGAAGTGGGGCATCGATTTTGTGGGACCTATTACCCCGTCATCTACTACTCAGAAAAGATACATTATAGTAGCAACTGATTACTTTACAAAATGGTCAGAAGCACGGGTGAGGAGGTAGAACAATGCAAAAGAGATTGCCAGTTTTCTACTTGAGTAGATCATTTGCCGTTTTGGTCAACCAAAGGAAATAGTATCAGACCGTTGAACCCATTTTTTGAACAAGGTGATTAAAAGCCTGATTGAAGCATGGAAAATTAAGCATAACAAGACAACCCCCTATAATCCGCAAGCCAATGGACAAGTTGAAAGTACCAATAAGCAGCTTGTGGGTATCCTATCCAAGATAGTCTTCGAAAAGAAGCGGAACTGGGACACACAATTATATGTGGCAGTATGGGCGTATAATATGATGTTTAAGTGAGCCACTAGCCACACCCCATTCAAATTATTTTACAGGGAGGAGTGTGTCTTGCCCTTAAAAATTGAGTTGCCGACCATAAGATTCACAATCAATCATTCTTTGGGTGATGAAGATGCCCTATTTGAGCGGTTTACGACTATAGCCCACTTGGATGAACTTAAATTGCAGAGTCTGTTGCACTAGGAGGTGGCTAAACATCAGATGAAGCGATTGTATGATCTAAAAGCGAAGAAATATACCTTTAAGAAAGGACAGTTAGTTCTATACTACGATGTGCATAGGGAGCTATTTCCAGGAAAGCTGGAACCTAGATGGGATGGCCCTTACAATATAGTTCGGTTAGGTAAAAATAAGCTCACAGCTTTATTAGATGATCTACAAGGAGTGGAATTTAAGAATACGATTAATCTTAACAAGATTAAATCTTATTATTTCTGAATATGCTAATGTGCTAAATGCATTGCATGTCTATGCTGGAGTTGATTTGAGACCTCTAGTAGGAGAGCTTAAACTAGTTGATGGGGCGGTTAATCCCTTAATTGGAGGACCCATATCTCGAGCAAAGATGTCATCAGGGAAAGCTTATCTGGTGGAGTAAGGGATACAAAGTGATTGAGCAAGAAGATGGTATCTTTGTGTGGAATATCAAAGTTTTCTACCATCACTGTTTACAAATTTTAACAAGCATCCCTGTTGAGTTTAATGAAGGTGGGATGGAGCCCTCAGTTCATCCTCTAAATATGTTTAATTTTGACTATCATAATTACGAATAGGGGAGTTCTTGATGGTTGGCTGTGTAAACCCATTATGGACATACACATTATACTTTGATGGAGCGTCCCGGGGGCCTAATAAAAAAGGGAGTGTTGCATAGTTATCCGAGATCCCCGACGTAGGGTTGCAATGAAATTAGCTATTTATCTCGGGGTAGGATTCACTAACAACATGGCAGAGTATAAAGCCTTGATTATGAGACTGAATATTGCCAAGAATGGTGGTATTCGGCAGTTGTTGGTAAAGGGGGATTCCCAACTGATCTTAAATCACCTCAATGGGACATATACAGTCTGGAATCCCATCCTTCGTATGTATCATCGAGCTGCCATAACCCTACTTATTGAATTTGAGAGCGTATCTCTTCAGCTCATTCCACATTATTGGAATTAGTTTACGCATTCCTTAGCTAAATTTGCTTATTAAGAGGATCTCTTCTTCAACTGTGGTCCCAGTCCAGATGTCGCTCTTGATGACGAGATGGGACCTGGTCTCTTGTGGGGAATGTTATCAGACCACGTGTTATATGGCAGGAGATGGTTGATATGGGTAATGCAAAGAGTGGCCGAGACCCATCTACCACTATTATCCTAGACCCATAGGTTGATTAGACGACATGTTATGTGTACGGCTCTTGCTATATATGCAAGAGGTATGGGTCACAACTTGATGCATTTAGTTTAGGACTGAGAGCCCTATTTTTTCCCTTGGAATGGAGCGTATTTTTGTATATCTGCCTTCTTCCAAGGAGGGATATATATGAGCTGGTTTGCTTGATTTTCTTAGGTCAAGAGGGCCAGTTGTTTAAGGTTTTAATGATCTATTTCCTTAGGCCAGGAGGGCCAGTTAGTTTTGTCATGTCATGTTTGATTTCTTTAGGTCAAGAGTGCTAGCTAGTTTACAGTGAAATGTGCCATTTCTTTAGGCCAAGAGGGTCCTATGTCTATTTGGTGTAGGTACAGTTAATGGTTTTTTGTTGTAGTGATTGGATCATACAGGTTGTAGAAGTCATTGAAGGGAGCCTTTGGTGCGAAGGAGCTTCTTGTGGCCATTCCAAGTGGTTTCATCCCCTTTCCGAGTCTTTTTCCTTAAGCAATTAATGATATATGTGCGTGTAAGGGTTACTTTATTTTTTTTTGTTTGGGATCAGCACCACTCGAGGCATGAAGTCCCAACTTTAGGCTCTGTATGTCTAGGGGAGGTCTGAGTAGTCATTGCCTCCTACAAAGGCATTGTCAGGCATTGAAATACCTATTTTAGAAGGCAATTCTAGTGACCCTGTTCTGCTGACTTGCTAGGCGGCCATTCTAGGAGTTCCTATTAGTTGTGAGGTAGTTAGAGAAGTCTAGTAAAATAACGATGAAAAGAGGAAAAACCCTAAATATCTGAAAGACAATATATGAATATACAGAGGTGTGTAAAAAGGGGTTCTAACCCCTATAAAAATAGAAAAGGAAAGAAATAAAAATCCTTGAGCTATTGTTTATCGCCTTCCAAAGGGCTGGTAGGTTCCTAGGGAACGAGACAAGACCTGGGGCCGATGCCTTGTCTTGCTAGGGGTGGCATCTAGCTGAACAACAAAGAATACAAGAAGGTTGGAGCGAAAATAAAAGTGAGCATTAGAAAAGGATTCATTGTCGCCTTGCGAGGGCTTGGTAGGTTCTTGGGTACTGAGACAGGACCTAAGGCCGATGCCCTATTCTCCTTGGGTCACTATGCTCAGCTCCCTCCTTTTTACATGCCCGAGTATAGAAAATAAGAGGCTAAAAGAGCAATGTGCTAAAAGAAACTATTTCTTGATCAAGCTATAGGAGTTCTTGCCTAGTAGAAGCTCCTAGTTGAGTTGTCCTTAGTTAGGTAGGTAGTTCAAACCACCACTTAGGATGACCTCTTTGATAGTTCTTTTTAGCTTGGCTGTGTTGCAACAGTTGGTTAGCGACTAGCTTGGGTTTTGTGCCAGATTATGCTAGGCTTACTCCTTGTGTATTTCATGCCTTGGTTTTGACAGGGGGTAGGGTGAGAGCTATGATGTGCTTTGATGTGTATTTTTTAAATATCAGCTTGATGCTCTTTGTGGTTGTGTTTATATGCAGATCTGTTCGTGGGATTCGACGAGCTGAGTCGCCCTATCCCGTGGTCGCCAATGACAGATGATTTTTTAAGCTGAGAAGTGCTTAAAAATAGCCAAAATTTTCGAATTGCAGGGGAAAAATAGACTTCGTCGAAGGTTGTAGTTACAATCAGTCGAAGGCGACAATTGTAATCAGTACGATTTTAAGCGGCAATGCCTGAAAGTGCTTAAAAGACCCACTGGACAACAGTTGGTGAATTTTCATAAAATTTTTGTGTGTTAGACGAGACCTTAGGAGATGCCTGGTAGTGGGGGACTTCGAGACGGTCAAGCAAAAATTTCCAGATCACAAATCGGACACCGGCCGAGAAAAAACGAGTGCCCGGGAGACCAAGACCCAAGATCAAGTGAGAATGGACTTTAGAAGTCCCAAAGCTCATGCCTTTTTGGGGCCCCCCCAAAAAAAATCAAAATCGTGGGGGAGGGGGGTGTGTTTTTTTTGTGACAAGTTGAGAGAGGGCGCCATCATCCCACAATTGATGGAGATGGGCTATGGGGCATGTAAACAACCCCCCAACTAATCTCATGGCTGATCTACATTCTATCTTCGCTCTTCATCACCTATCTTGGCGCATGGAATGGGTACCCAGTTGTGGAGATGTAGTTTCAATATTTCTCTCTACTCTTTCTCTCTCCTACATAGAGGCACTTCATGTGGTATAAGAAGCTGGGAATAACAAATAAGTGTTAATAATGTTGATATTATGCCATGTCACACTGACATTGCTATAAAAGGAGAGAAGATGTAATTTTTCACATCTTTTTGACACATTAATACAATTACATACTTTCTCTCCCTTCTTGCTCACAGCTTCTATGGCTTCCCCTTCTTTCTTGTCTTTCTCTCTCTAAATCTAGTCTTTCTCTCTCCTCATCACTCTTTTTCTCTCTCTTCTTGCAGTCTCTCTCTCCTCTGTAATCTTCTCTCTCCTCTTTCTCTCTCCCTGGTTCTCTCTCTGACAAGTGGTATCAAAGCTTGAGTCTTTGATCCATTATTTTCTTCCATTTTCCTATTTCAAAACCAATTTCAGACAAAAAAATGGTACAAGACAGTGACTAGTGGAGTGCTGCAGGACAGGTACAGTTAGCAAGAGACAACATCTGGAGATATCCAAGGTCAGATATGGCAGGTAAAGGCTTAAATGGCTGGATGTCATCAAATTTCATGCAAAAATGGAGGTAACTAGGGTAAAGGATGGTTAACCAGGCTTAGTTAGAGACTAAACTACAGTTACTTTTCAAAAGAGAGCTTCTCTTCTCTCTCCTTCAAGCTTTTGGCTGAAGCTTTCATGGAGGCTGTCAAGAAAGTCCTCAAATATCTCTCTCTGTTGAACATTTCTCTCTGTCAAAGCATGGGGCAAAGGATCCTTACAACATAAGCTTCAGGAGGAGTACCATGGTTGAGGTGTGCTGCTAATTACCAGCCAGGAACAGCCCGAAAAATGCGCCAAAATTTGTGTTGAATTCCCTGCTCTCTCCTCCCTGCTCAGCTTACTCCCCATCCTCGGCCATTGATCTCAGCTCTTAAAGGATTCATCAAGCACTTGTTGGCAATAATCTTCAGCCTCTAAAGCATTCTGATCAGTCATTCTCTTGCTCAAACCCTAATACACAGCAGGGCAGCCATAGCCACAGACATGGAAGCTCAAATTTCTCAAAATTTTGGACATTCCCAACCTCCAAAGCTTCTCTAAAGCTAAGTACAAGCTGGATAGACTCCAAGATTGAAGACATTGAAGAGATTTCAGCCCGTGCATGACATTGGAGCTCAAATGGAAGGATTATTTTGGGGCTTTTCATCAAGGAGCTTGAATCTTTGAGGTTCAAGTGTTCAAGCAAGGCTGGAGCATTGATTCTTCAAGGATTTCATCATATTGAAGTTTGTATGGACTGATTTTATGGAGATTTCAAGCTTTATGATGGATTTATGATGGATTATGAAGAACTTTTGCATCAACGGGGTTGAAGCTGAGATCCATCATATTCTTCAAGCTTAATGGAGGTATTTTCCTTTTACTAATCTCTGAAATCTCTCAATAATCCTATTGCTAATGGCTTTTCCACTTGTTGATGGGAGGTTATTGATCAATTAATTCACTGGATTGATCAATAGATCAGAGATTAGTATTAATTTTCCTCAATTTCAGCCTATTTCATTGATTTCTATTTTGATTCAAACCATTACTCATCATAGGTATCATTTGATCAGCTTGATGCATAACCTTGATTTGTTTTGTTGAATTTCTCTCACCCAAGCTAAAATATTGTAAAAGGGTAAGTACTAGCAATCAGTGAGTCACTGAATTGCATAGGTAAGACCCTTCTCCCATCTCATTTTTTTCTAATCCCAATCAATTGCATCTCATGAAAGGCTGAATGAATATTTCTGAATTGCATATCATGCTGATTGCTTAGCACACTAGCCTCTGCCATGTTGATATTCCCACCGAGGAAAAAGATGGATGCCAGGGGAGATAGTGGGACAAAAGAGAGGTGACCCTCCCTCACTATCGAAGATCTCGAAGGGGTGCAACCAACTGACCCGGGGGGAACTTTGCCCACCTCCCGGTGATTCGGAGCCCGTGTAGGGAGCCTGTCATGCCGTTTTATCCCTCACACAGGTACAGCGAGTGGAGGATTGAAGATTGAAGACTTTCCAAGGACTCAAGTACCTACAGGACCAAAACAGGGTAAAACAGGGAATTTACAGGTCACTTACAGGGTATTTACAAGTGGTTACAGGTACACCCTTCATTGCTGAAGCACATGTGCAGGTACTACAGGGTACCCTCATGTCCTATATACCCTTTTGCAGGGTTTGGTAGCCATTTGGGGTTACTATCTTGCATTACAGGGTCAAAACAGGGCACTTACAGGTCTAGACAGGTTGCAGGACTGGAAAATTCAGACTCTGAAATCCAGCTACAGAATTTTCTGTCCTAAACCTATTATAGCGTGCTATAGCTCATCTTGAAGAGGGCATTGTTAGCTTCGATTTGCACAAGAAAGTTCTGAAATCGAAGCTTCCTAGCCAAAGTTATAGCCATTTTACTGACATGGGGTACTGCAGGACTGCACTAGTATGGCATGACATAAAGGCAAAAATAAGGTCAAGGAGGATTATGCTCAGCAAATTAGGGATTCCATGATGGATAGCACACTTCAAGAGAACCCTGAAGATCTTCAACAACAAGGAGAAATCAGTATACTCACTAATACTTTGTGTGTCCATGAACAAAGACATAGGGAACGACATGAGGCCATCTTGTCAAAAATGGAGCAGATAGTTCAATCTACTGATCAGACCAATGCTTCTATTGATAAGTTGGTAGAATCCAACGACCAACTCATGGCACAAATCTCTAAATTCATACAATTGCAAATGGCATCAAAAGAAGTCAATGAGAAGGCTTGTTCAAACAGTGGCCCTTCAGTCCCACTTTAGCCATCTAACCAAAATGGTCATGGAAATGGGATCATTGGAAGAAGAGGCATTCCAAATAGTCAGTATGAAGTAGGAGAAGCTTCACAAAGGCATGATGACTATTTGGGCAGTTTGAATGGGACCAATACTCAAGCTTTTGGACTGCATACTCAAAATTCCAAGGGTACTTTACCAACAGGAAGATTACATGATAATTCTCAGCCACCTGTTGGAAGATTTCAGTCTCAATTTGGAGGTTCTGTACTTGGAAATCCTGATCAGCCAATTTTGGGACAACAACCCTTTCATGAAAGAGAATTCAAGGACAAAATTTTTTTAGCCAAATTTAATGGCCAGTCATCTTCACCATCAGAATTAGAGGAATGGACCTCTAAGATGGAGTCCTACTTTGATATATATCCTAAAACTGATGATATGAAGATTCGCTTTGCTTCCTTGCATCTAGAAGGATTTGCCCATACTTGGTGGAGGTATATCAAGAAAGACAATGTACTTATTTTGAATTGGGAAGCTTTCAAGGCACTTATGGCTGAAATCTTTGTTTCGCCTCTTGAGAAAGAGAAGTTAGCACGGAGATGGTATGGTTTGGAAGAAAGGGGCCTAAGTGTAAGAGAGTATACAAACCAATTCCTCAACTTGACCATGTATGTGGAAAGCATCAGTGATGAGGCCAAGATTCACAAGTTTATGTATGGTTTGGAGCCATCTTTGTCAGCTGATGTTATGGCGCAAAATCCTACTTCACTTTTCAAGGCTATTGAGCTTGCGGAGCGCTATGGAAGAAAGTATAGGACAGAGTCTTCATTTCAACCAAGTTATGGACAGCCAAGGACTGTTTTAAAGCACGGACAAGTTGGTAACATTTATGGCAGCAATCATGCGCCTAGTGGGAGCTTACGGGTACCAACTTATCCTCCATTCAATGCTTCTAGGTCTCAAAGTAATTTCAGGACAACAAACAGTCCAAAGGTTGAATTTAAGCAGGGTGACAACAAGCCTAAGTCCACTTCAGCTAATACAAATCCCATATCTATTCCCATGGATCTTTAGAAGGAAAGGAAGGACAAGGGCTTATGCTTCAAGTGTGGAGAAAAGTATACTCCTGATCATGCTTCAAAGTGTGTATACAAAAATGTCAAGCCAAAGCTTCAGAGTATGCTAGTTTTTTAGGACTTTGAAGATGACATAGATGAAGTTAATGCAGTGGCAATCAATGCTGAAAATGAAGATTTTGAGGAGGACGTTGGATAGGAGTACTTTTATGATCCAGCTGACTCTTTTCCATTTGATCCAGGTGGAGATGCTCCGTTTGACCCTAGTGGATCTTGTGATGAGTCGCTTGCTGCCACTAATTGTTCTATCTCTATGGATGCTTGGACGGGATCTAAGAGCCCTAATACACTTCGTATGAAGGGAAGCATATGTGGAAAGCCAGTGTTCATCCTGATAGACAGTGGCAGTACTCACAGTTTTGTCAATAAGTCCATCATGGACAAGTTAAATTGTATTCCCACAGACTTACAGCAGCCCATTAGAGTACAAGTGGCTAATGGTGAAGAGGAAATCAGCACACAGATTTGCCCACAGGTTTCTTTGCAGCTGGCTGAAAATTTTGAAGTCAAAGTAAACATGATCACTTTGGAAATGGGGCCCATAGATATTGTACTTGGTTGTGATTGGTTGATGACATTAGGAAGGATCACTATGGATTTCTCACAGTTATATATGGAGTTTATCTCTAATGGACAGCTCATCCATTTACAGGGAATTCCTAGTAGATCTGATTTTCAACATATCACCATTCAACAACTCAAGAGAGAGTACAAGAAGCGCTCACAAATATTTGTTTTGCATTTGAACAAGGAAACACAGGATCAGCCCAATAATTCAGCAAACCATCCAGCCTTGACAACTCTTCTTGAGGAGTATAGAGATTTGTTTGAAGTACCTACTTCATTGCCTCCTAAGAGAGCGGTGGATCACCCCATTGATTTGGAGTCCAACTCAAAGACAATCAATAAGCCACCTTATAGATTATCAAAATGTGAATGAGAGGAAGTAGCCAAGCAAATCAAAGAGCTTCTTGAAATGGGATTCATTGAACCAAGTTCTTCACCTTATGCATCTCCAGTCCTGTTAGTCAAAAAGAAAGATGGATCTTTCAGAATGTGCATTGACTACAGGGATCTCAATAAGATAACAGTGAAGAACAGGTATCCTATACCCAGGATTGATGATTTGCTTGATGAACTTAAGGGGGCTCGATTTTTCACGAAGATTGATTTGAGATCAGGGTATCATTAGATTCGCATGAGAGAGGGTGATGAAGTCAAGACTGCTTTTAGGACTGATCGTGGGCTCTATCATTTCTTGGTGATGCCATTTGGGCTTACAAATGCTCCAGCTACCTTTCAAAGTCTAATGAATAAGATCTTGCAACCTTTCCTCTTTCAGTTTGTCTTGGTGTTCTTTGATAACATTTTGATCTATAGCAAGACTTTACAGGATCATTTCACACATATGAGGAAGGTTTTTGATGTCTTGAGACATCATAGACTTTTTGCTAAGGAGAAGAAGTGCTCTTTCATGCAGACTGAAATGGAATACTTGGGACATATACTCAGTGAAAAAGGAATACAGGCTGATCCCAAGAAGGTGCAATGCATAAGAGATTGGCCAACGCCTACTACTACTACTTCTCTTCGAGGATTCCTTGGTCTATCTTCATTCTATCGCCGATTTATAAAGCATTATGTGGCAATTGCAGCTCCTTTGACTAACAGGTTGAAGAAGGAGGCTTTCTTTTGGGATGCTCTTGCAGATAGCAGCTTCAACCAGTTAAAGGAACTACTTACTTCTGCTCCTATCTTAGTATGCCTGGATTTCTCCAAAGAATTTACTATACATTGTGAAGCTAGTGGCCGTGGCATTGGGGCTATTTTGCTTCAGGAGCATGGAGTAATTCCATTTGAGAGCCGTAAGCTTACAGATAAGGAGATGGCCATGAATGTTTATGACCAGGAAATGTTGGCTATCCTGCATGCAATCAAGAAATGGCACCATTACTTATATGGTAGCTGATTCAGAGTACATAGTGATCACCGGGTACTCAAGTATTTCCTTACTCAGTCAAATCTCACTCCAAAGCAACGTCGATGGGTAGCTACATTACAGAATTATGACTTTGACATCACTCATACAAGGGGCAAAGATAACATAGTGGCTGATTCTCTTTCTCGTATGTGGGCCTGCAAAGTGTCAGCCATGACAGAACTACATAATGATTGGATTGAAGAACTACAAGAGGCCTATCTTTTAGATGAGGAATTTAGCCAAATCTTTTAGAAATTACAGCAAGGTCTTATGGAAGAAAACTTGCATTACCAGCTTAAAAATGGTCTTATTTGGTGGAAAGGCAAGATTGTTATTCCTTCTACTTCTTCTTTCAAGCGGAAAATTATGGAGGAGTTACATTCTTCGCCTTTAGCTGGACACTTGGGAGTTTTCAAGACTTATGACAGGATCAGCAAAAGCTTTTATTGGAAAGGACAGTGGAAAGATGTCAAGGACTTCGTTATGAAGTGTATGCCTTGTCAGCAAAATAAGGATAGCACCCATAAGCCAGGAGGTTTGTTACAGCCATTATCTATTCCTACGGGTAAATGGACTCATATTACTATGGACTTTATCACTGGCTTACCTACTACTAAGAAGGGGTGGAATAGTATTTATGTAGTGGTTGACAGACTCACCAAAGCAACTCATTTTATCCCAACAAAAATTCAGTTTACTGCTTCTCAAGTGGCCAACCAGTTTATGGAGCATATTTTTAGACTACATGGATTACCGTAGGTGATTGTCCATGATAGGGACTCAAAGTTTATGAGTAACTTCTGGCAAGCGGTATTTACATCTATGGGCACTAAGTTGGCTCCATCTACAGCTTATCATCCTCAAACTGATGGATAGACAGAGAGAGTTAATAAATGGTTGGAGACTTATCTTCGCCATTTTTGCTATGATGTCCAAATCTCATGGGATTCTTGGTTACACCTGGCTGAGTTTGCTTACAACAATTCCACTCATGCGAGCATAGGAGTTTCACCCTTTGAGGCTTTGTATGGTTACAAGGTGCCCTTACCCACAATCATCTTTAATGATAAGATCAATCCTCATGGGAAGGAGGAGTTGGAAAGAATGCAGACCCTTCTTCAGCAATGCAAGGTGAATCTAAGGAAGGCTCAAGATCAAATGAAGATGTATGCTGATGAGAAGAGGAGGCCTTTAGAGTTCCAAGAAGGAGAGTTGGTTTTGTTGAAGGTGCCCAAATCCAAGTACTCTACGTTAAAAGATGGATCCAGTAATAAGCTTGCCCACAGGTTTTATGGCCCTTACAGGATCCTTAAGCGGATTGGAGATTTGGCATACAAACTAGAGCTTCCCTCTTCTACAAAGATTCATAATGTCTTCCATGTTAGTCAGCTCAAGCCCTATTATGGTGATCCAGTGGATATAGTTGATAAGCTGCCACCTATTGATAAAGATGGTCTTGTTCAGTATATCCCAGAGGCTGTTATAGGTCAGCGTGAAAAGAAACTTCGATCACGTTCTATTGTGGAATATTTGATCAAATGGAGAGGTTTACCTTCTGAAGAGGCTTCTTGGAGACCTGATTCTATATTGGATGAGTATCCATACTTGAGGGAGACATTGGTGGCTGAAGCCTATTGCCTATGGAGCTAGTATTGATGCAGATTGGTTCAGGACAGCACGCTGTTTTAGAACAGTTTTTATCGTACCTAATTTTCAGAAAAGCTATCTATATGGGCTTAAAGTACTCTTCAAGAGCTTCATTTTGATATATGGTACATCTCATTTGGACACTTCTATCAAAAGTTATGGCAGATTTGGTCCAGCAGGGACTGTTTATTCAGCAAGGTGTCTACTTTGTTCTGGGACTATTCGTTGAAGACTTTATGGCTCCATTTGCTTCTGAAGTATTTCAAATCATGTATATAGTTGGGCCTTACTTCCGTTATTCAAATTCAGCTCTTGTAATGGTCATTCTTCATTCATTTTCCATTTGTAAAGCTGTAAAACAGAGTAGTACTCTGTTCTATCCATCTCCTTTCTAGTTGTTTCTAGGTTTGTTTTTTAGGACAAAAACTTTTGGGAAGGGATGGATTGTAAGAAGCTAGGAATAACAATGTTGATATTATGCCATGTCACACTGACATTGGTATAAAAGGAGAGAAGATGTAAATTTTCACATCTTTTTGACACATTAATACAATTACAGACTTTCTCTCCCTTCTTGCTCATAGCTTCTATGGCTTCCCCTTCTATCTTGTCTTTCTCTCTCTAAATCTAGTCTTTCTCTCTCCTCGTCACTCTTCTTCTCTCTCTTCTTGCAGTCTTTCTCTCTCCTCTTTCTCTCTCCTTGGTTCTCTCTCTGACATGTGGCAAGAATCAAGAAGAGAATCAGGAGACGGATGCTTGTCCGAGAGGCACCGGATTGTTTCAAGAGGCCGAGGAGGCTAAAGGCTGAAGATCTATGCTAAATCCATAGCTAGTTGGTTGATACACATTCCCAATTAATTATTCAAAAAACCCGAAACACACAAAAAGACGGTATGCTCTATTTTATGAAAGAGTTTTGCTTGTTTTTATCGTTCATGGTCTAAATGGTGTGCACATGAGCTAAAATTTTATTTGAATGTTCCTTAGATTATGTTTGAGGGCTGCAATCACTATTATGTAGAAGCCGTATTGATTTACAACAATTTTAAATTTTCAAAACCTGAAAAAACACACTAATTTTGATGGAAATTGACAGTTTTTTTTATTTTGAGTAGGGGAAAATGAGTGGACATGGGGTAAAATAAGAAAAAAGGCTGATTTTCAATTCTAATGATTAGTCATTTAAAAAAACTAGAAAGTACCTATTTTTTATTAAAAATAAATAGGAAAAATGGGAAAAAATGGGTTTCTTGCGTTCGAAAAAAATGGAAAAATGAGATCTATGTATGTGAATGTCTGACGGGGTTGAAGCATGAGATTAAGCCTGAGTTTGGCCCTTGTCCTTTGTGTTAAAGTGCGTATTTATTACTTTTACATACAAAAAATGACATAAAAGAACCTTTATACCTATGCAACATAGAAAAATTTAAATGGTGAGGGGGAGGATGATGTGATACAATAGTTTAAGCGTTGAAATAATACAAAGTCTGATTGTTCTCTTTATGCATAAAATTTAGGATGCGGTTTATTTAGAAATAATGGATCTAGTAGCAGAGATTCGCCTTGGTGCTAGGTTTTGACAACGAAGCATTGCGTATTAGCGGAAATTCATTAAAAGGGATGTTCTTGCATGACACATAAGCTGATTTCAAACCACAATTGTTTGTGCACTATAAGGCATCCACCATTGCATGAATCATACACATGATATCTATTCCTAGCATGCACAACAATTGGTTGAAGTATAAATGACCCACGCTGGAGAGAGTAAGGCACCCAAGCTGTAGGTCTAGATAGTGGGTCTAAGGGGACAAGTGAGGATTGGTACATTCTTGGAACGATATAATATTAGTACCAAGATTAGAGTCATTTCATATGTGTTGTATGTGTTAGCAATGCATTGAGGGGCCAATACCCAAGGTGTAGGAGGGTCGCAGTGGGGCTGCAGCAATCAGCCGAGGGGTGCCTCCTACGTTGCTCTACATGGTGAATTACACCAAAATGTGTAGGGTCTCCCTTTGAGGAGTGTGAGAAGGTTAAGGGTTGGACTATAAACGTGATACAAACGCAAAATGTATGTGCGATGGGAGGGCAATGTGTCCTCTAGGCGCTCCTGACCGTGAGGCCGTGGAGTTTTCTTATGCATGTCAGAGGTTCGGCTAGTGCTATAGCCAGTGCCGGCCCATTTTAGGTCCCATCACTCATGAGGAGGAGGGCATAGGAGTTAGTTTGTTTCATGGGCAATGACAAATAAGGTAGTGGTAAGGGCATTGATAAAGACCAATATGAGGAGGGGATTGAGAGTAGTGATGTCAACAACTTTGATTATCAATGAGCTCATATGTTAGCCAAGTTACATATAAGACCTTTCTACCTTTATTTTAGTCCTATTCATGAGGATTTGTCTATTGATATGACACTTTTATACAATACATATTGTAAATATAAACTAACAATATTATACGTGAGACCTTTCTCATATGCTCTTATTCTTGATACTAGCTTGGCTATGATACTTTTACACTATACACATTTATATTTGTATATTCATATTTGTCAATCTAGTCTATGGATGTAAAAATAGTAATTTTCTTTTATGTGTTTAGAAGTTATACAAATGGAAGCAGATTGATGCCCATTTGACAATTACAAATGAGAGCCAATTTAAACTAACTCAACCATTGTGAATATAAAAGAGTGAGAGAGAGTGTGAGATATATATATATATATAGAGAGAGAGAGAGAGAGAGGACTATATGCATATTTGATGCACATTGTTTGTAATGTGTATATAGAGAGGGAGAATAGACCCATAGCAATATGAAGCATACGATACTTTTTAAACAAAAAGTTTCCCATAAGCGATAGTCATTGTGGCATTGCAAAAATAGTTATGTTGGTTGGCAACCTACAAGTGACAAGAAATGTGGCATATACAAGAACCAATTGGCATTGCTTGGCATATGAGACAAAACTTAGCAATGTCTTTATTTAGCAATGCCAATTTGTGCCACTTAAGAAAAGAAAAATGGCATTGCTAAACACACACATACCCATATCCCCCTCCCCCTCCCACTGTTGAACAACTCTTGTAGTGTATAGTACCACATCTCTTTTCATAGAAATAGTCTTGTTGAAAATCGCAACACTATATAGAAATCTCACAAATTTCTTAACAATAATAGGCCTACACAAACTTTTAGTACACTGTAAAATACCCACATAGAATATTTTATAGTACCATACTATTAATTGAATAATCATCTACCCAATAGATCCTGCTCATAGAATGCACATAATTTTATCATAGTTTCTCTTTTCCCTAGTAATTGATCAAGCCAATATTTATCATGAGGCCATTGCTTTAGCTATGATACAATAACAATAATTTTTTGCAAAGATAGAGCTTAGAAATTACTATTTAGCATAATTAATTTATCATAACTTTTTACATTCTTTATGCCAGGACCAAAATGGGCCTGACACTAGCTCTAGGGATTCAGCCAAGCCTCCTAACCCCACCTAAATGACCCCACAACCTCGTAGCTAAGAGCATATAGAACTTATGAACTAGTTTATCAAACGAATGCGTTTGTAGATATTATTTCTAGATTGTAGTCCAACATAATGCCCTTCCCGACTCCAAGAAAAAGGAGTATTCAAACATATTGCTAGCTAACACTTCGTAACACAAACGAAGGGAACACCCCCCAGCTTATTGCTGTGGCCCCACTATGGCTCTCCTACACCCTAGGAATTAGCCCCAGGATGCACCATTTCAACATAAAGCACATATGAAAAATAGTCCTCTCATTTAGTAAAACATTCCAAGAGATGATTCAATCCTTACCACATCAGTTCCCTAAAGGAAAAGATAACACTAGACATGTGGATCAATCACTCGAAAACAAGTGCCATATATATAGGAGATAATTCTCTTGAAACCATGTATGAAAATGCTGATGCAAAGTGAACAACATGGATTGCACAAGTATCATTCTATTTTTCCATAATTTTTTAGATGCAAAACTATTTTTTTCCTATTTTCTTTGGCTAAAGCTGCATTTTTGAGTATTTTTAACTTATTTTCTCTAAATAAATTACTATATTTTTTATTTTTTCCATTCAAGACATTAAATCACAATCTAATCTATCTTCATGTTTAATTTTATCCCACATGAACATGATTTCATCACTTGAAAGTGAGAAAAACATTATTTTTTCCTTTAAACACGTATTTTGGAATTTTGAAAATTAATAACTCATGATTACGAATATAAGTTTTGAATTTTATGGCACACACCCCTCAAACACATTGCAACCAAGCTTGAAACAAATTTTCATTGCATATGAACAAAATTTGCATCATGAAATGTCAAATTTTTTTTAATGTCCATTAAAAAGAGACCTACTGCCATTTTTGTAGTTTCAGGTTTCAAGATTTGAATTTTTGAGCAACCATTAGAGACTTGCCATTGATCTCCAAATTTCATTGGTCATCACTCCTCATCAGCATCGGCATAATCTTGTATCAATCCGGTGGACAACCACCCTTCATCCCGATCTCTTCCAAGAATTACCTACATGAACAATGGCCATTGGAGGAGAGAGAAATACTGGTTTTTCAACCTTTTGCTAAGTGCATCATTCTCAGATCAAAGAGTGACAATTTGAAGCATAAAATTTATGCAATAGACTAACAATATCAAATTGGGGTGTTGTTTTTTAGCCCCATAGCTCCCCTTCTCCAAAATCGTCACCTGAAGGAGGAGGTCGCCATTTTTTCATGCCCATTGAAAAAACACCTTCCTCCCCAATTCATCAATTTTTTAGAGCTAAGCTTCTGAAGGGCATGACCCCTTCATTTTTAAGGCTCCTTTACATTACACTTGATTCTTTGTCCCCGGCCTTTGATTACTCTCGTGTTTGACATTTGATTTCAACTCCAAAAAATTTGTCATGTTCGTCTCCAAGTCTACATTGCATGGAGGTTGATATACTTTATTTCAGCACTTGGAAAAATTATGAAAAACTTGAGACTGCTATGAAGTCCATCTTTTAAAGTGATTTCAAATCTCATCTTCCACAATTGCTTAAAATGGTCAGGTTCATGTCCATCGCTTTCATCAAGCTATAATTTCTACATTAAATTAACATCATCTAGCACATTGTTGGCTCTTTCTTGATTGTAAAATCTACTTTCATTGGCGACCATGGGATAGGGTGACTTAACCCGCTGAATCCGCGAACTAATATGCACATATAAAAACCATTAAGAGTGTCAAGCTACTTCAAAGGAGAATACACAATAAAACACAAACACAACTCTCATCCTGCTCCCTGACAAAATCAAGTTATGAAGATCCACAAGGGATAGGCTAAGTATAATCAGATAGAGATCCAGAGCTCGTTGCTAAACCAATTTCTCCAACATGGACTAGCTTAAAAAAGCTATCAAAGGAGCCATTGTAACTGGTGGTCTCACTTGCCTACCTACCCTAGCACAATTGGACCAGGAACTCCTACTATCCAAGGACTCATATATCTTGGTCTTTTATTTTCAAAACACTTTTCATTCATATTTTTTTAAAAACATTTTATAACTTGATGCTTGGGTGTGTAAAAAGGAGGAAGCTGAGCATATTGTGACCCAATGAGAACAGAGAATCAACCTTAAGTCATGTCTCGGTACCTAAGAACCTACCAAGCTATCACAAGGTGACACAAACTTTTTTCTTTCACTCACTTTTATTCTCACTCAAACTATCCTTGTTTACTTTTTGGTTAAATGTCATCTCTAGGGAGACAATTCATTGGCCCCACGTTTGACTCCTCCCTAGGAACCTATCAAACCATTGTAAGGTAATGATCATTTTCTCTTAGAAATTTTTTTTTTGCTTGCTTTTCTTTTTCTTTTTCTCAAACACCTCTTATACTACATAGTCAAATATATTTATTTATTCTTTTCTTTCTTTTATTTGGCATGCTTCTCTATCTGCCTCACAACTAATAGAAACTCCTAGAAACAGTTGCTTAGTAGGCTAGTAGACTAGGGTCATTAGGACTACTCTTAAAAGAGATATTTAAATGCTTGAAAATTCCTTTATAAGAGGTGAAAAACGGCTCAAACCTCCCCTAAAATATACCGAAACAAATCTTGGGACTTCATGCCTTGACTTTCTGGTCCCCAAAAGAAGAAAATTTCTGGACTTCATGCCTTAACTTTCCAGTCCCCAAAAGAAGAATTTTTTCCACATACACGTATACATATGTAGCACAAAGGGAAATAACAAGTAAAGGGGAGATATCACTTGGACTTGGCCACAAAAAGCTTCTTTGCAATAAGAAGCTTGCTCTAGGCACTCCATCGAATCTATTTAGTACATCACCACTAAAACAATAAACCATTAACCACACCTGCACTAAACAAACACATGGCCCTCTTGTCCTTATAAAATCAACTAGTGCATTGTAAAATAAATGCTCCTCTTGGCCTAATGAAATTAAACATTAAATCTAACAAAAAATGACATTCTTGGCTTAACAAAAATATGGCTATAAAGCACACCATACAACATCCCACTACTGAAAACAAACCCTTGGTCCCCCCATAAATAATTCAAAATATAGCACTAGACTAAGGGATGGGCTACTCAAGCCCTACACTAAATGCATCAAATTATAAGTAAAACCCCTGCATAAATGGCAAGCGGTGTCCTATGAATATGTCATTTAACAATTCTATGCGTCCGCCAAAGGATAGAAAGATGATCAATCGCTACTTGAGTTATCACCCATACTAACCATCGGTACCCATAATAGGACACGTCGGCAAGCAGTCCCCACAACAATCCTAGGCTAATAAGATCAAGTAATTCTTATAACCCCTCAGGACCATAGTTGAGAAATATGTCCTCAACAAAGGCATAGTTTGCCAATGAATCTGCAAAGCAATTCCACTAACGAGGAACCAACTAACAAGCACTATCTCAAAAATCTCAAGTATATCCAAAGATGCATGATGCTACATCCACAAAATGGGATCCCTCACACTATAAGTCCCATTCAATTGATTGATTAATAATTGCGAGTCACTTTTCACCAATAAATGGAAAATACCACCACATTGGGCTATATTCAACCCCATGATTAAGGCCTTGTCTTCTACCATATTATTAGTAAAAGTGGTGCCTAAATAAACTTCCATTTTCATAACGACTCTAAACCCTCATGAAGCTCCATCAAAATACAAAGTATAGACCCTTGCTTCGTTGGTAGGCCACACCATATTGATCAACCTACTCGTACTTATGATAGTCAAAGTCGAGGTAAGAGAGAGGATGTATGATAGGTACAATCCCTCAACTCAATAGGGATGCTAATAAGAACCCTATGACAAAGTCGAGGTAAGAGAGAGGATGTATGATAGGTACAATCCCTCCTTCCTCAGTAAACTCAATAGGGATGCTAATAAGAACCCTATGACAATGGTGGCAGTAGACCTTAATATTCCATGCAAAAGATATGCCGTGCTACTTAGTAATATAATAACCCTTACTCCACTAGATCACTCGACCTTGGTGATAATGTTGCTTTAAATACAGATGTTTAAGATAAGGAATGACTCTGCCCATCTGATTGCCTTGGCACCTATTGCAAGTTTAAACTCAATCATGGAAGACTTGCAAAGGTACCAAGTCTGGTGTCAATCCCTATACATAATAGGACTTCAACTTATTAAAGTTTACTTTAGTTTTAAACTCTATCCCCTGCGAACGATCTTATAAGGGCCATCCCATTTGGGTTCTAACCTGCTAGGAAATAACTCACAAAATGCATCATAAGATAGGATCAATTGATCCTTCACAAATTTATATCTTTTAGCATGAAGGTCATGAAGCACTTTCATCCTCTTCTTCCCTACCTCTTGATGTAACAAAGCCTGCAATTGGATCTCATTAAGATATGCTAGAGAAGTCAATCTTTTGTGCAATGATTCCTCTTTGCCCAAAGAATTGTTCAATGCAAATCTCACAGTGGGTAGCTCAATTTCCAAGAGCAAGACACACTCTTTCCCATATACCAACTTGAATGGGGTGTGGTCTATTCCTCCTTTGAATGTAGTATTATAAGCCCAAATAACCACATGAAGTTTCTCGTCCCAATTGTGCTTACCCTTAGATACCATATTGGATAGAATCCTACAAGCTCTTATTGGTACTAATGAATTGTCCATTCACTTGGGGATTATGTGGGGTAGTTTTATCATGTTTAATTTTCAGAGCTTCATTCAAGGCTTCAATGGCATTACTCAGAAAGTATGTCCAACTATCAAACACGAGTTCTTTAGGTGGATTGAAATGGCAAACAATTTGTTCCATAATAAAACTAGATATTTCCTTGGCATTGTCTCTCATCGTAGCTCAAGCATTAGACTATTTTGTAAAGTAGTCCGTTGCCACAACCATATAACACTTTTGTGTAGTACATGAAGGATGCATAGTTTCAACAAAATCAATACCCCACCTCTTAGAGGGCAAAGTCACAAGAATGGAATTAAGCAACTACTTACAATTTTCCCTACTATTGTGTATGTCGCCAACATGTGAAATTTTTTGGGAAGTGACCAACAACCCAATAAAATGGCCTCCATATGTTGATCATGACACTCCTCTAAAATAAAGGGTACCTCATCAAGTACCACACAATGATGATACATCTCATCCACATCTTTTTTATATAAAATACATGTTATTATTAAAAAATGAAGTGTACTACTGCTTAATCTTCCTCTTCTCAGATTTAGAAGTGTTTTTGCTTAGTTGGGTAAATAATGCATGATAGATGCATACCATGATGGAATAGAGGTTACATCAATTTGCACATATCCTTGTAGTCATCCACTAATATCAGCCCACTCTTCTTTAGGCTCACCAAAATCTACTAGATACTCTACAATACCATATTGTAGCTTTGGTGGCTTGCTCCTAATCTCATATGAAACTCCTACAAACATGGTGCACAGATCGGATGCCATAAGCGTGCATAGTGAGCGTTAGAAGGTCCCCAAGAACAAAAGAACTCTACTTTTTGCACACAACTCAATGTAGAAAGCATGCAGACATGAACAAGAGACCAATTGGGTGTAATCTCCCCCCATGCATTGTGTGAGCGCTCCACAAAGCATGTATTCTATGTATTAATCATCTTCAAGCTCAAATAATAGCCCAAATTACAAAATAGCATGCTTTTGGCTTTTGAGTTTGCTTTAGTGCCAAATAGAAATAAAGCTAATGGGCGGGAACCCAAGAAGTCAGGCATACCCAATACAATGTCCAAATACAAATATCTAAATCGTGCGCCCATGCGCATACAAAAATAATAAATAAATATCAAACGCCTTAATAAGTAGGCGCGACAAAATATAGGCGCCATGCCTAAGGTATGTGCCCATCAAAATATAGATGATAACTCAAATACACGCTATCCTCCAATGCTTTCCACCGCCACTGCTGCTATCTCTACACATCAACTGAAGCATTCACAATCGTTAGTAAAATAATATAATTAAACAGACAAAAGTGAATAAGATTTGCTACTTTTACGTAATGCACATTTAGCTTGAGTATGAGTAAGCAGTGGAAAATTATTGGAAGCGTGCATACCATGCAATTTAATTTGTTTTCCTTGAAAATTAATTTTAATTGAATGCGTGGAATAATCTATGTCAGGGTTATACTAATGACGGCAAGGCATACCTAGGATAATATCACTAGACTGCAAAGGTACAACTAGGAAATTTCTACGTTCAGTGTATTCACCAATTTTAATTTCTAAGTCATGCACCTCTTGTGTTCCATTATATCTTATGCCTAAGAATGCTGCTTTAGTGTGATAATGTGTAGAAACAGTTTGTAATTTCAATTCTTTCACTAACTTTGCAGAAATAAAATCATGTGTACTACCATCATCATGCAAAATAATCTTTTCTTTACCATGCACTAAACATTTCATTGTCAACAAAGAATGTGGAGTTGGCATACCTGGCAAAGTATTTGAAGGAGTACCAATGTTGTCCTCATCTTCCGTAAAGTCGGGCATTTCCTCACGTTCTTCATCTTCCATTACTCCAAGATAATTGATATGGACAGGTGGTTTCTTTGATTGGCAATTGGTTGCTAGATGTCTAGGTTGATGGCATTTGTAGCAAACTATAGGTTTGGCTTTAGATACATTGTTTGCAATGGCATGAAGTCTAGGAATATTGGGATTTGGATGTGAGGATGGCTTAGGGTTTTGATTGGTATTTGATGGCAAAGCAAGTGGTTTTATCCAAGGCTTACGGAATGGTAATGGAAGAAAAAGACTTTGATTGAATCTTCTAAAATTTGAATTGAATTGCTTGGAACCATAGTTACCATTTGCTTGAAATTGTTGTGGATGCTTGTCTCTTCCTGGAATCTTGTCTTCAGTGTCATAAGCCAAAGAAATTGCATCTTCAAGGGTGTTGGCTTGAACATATTGACCTCAGCATAGTAATGTCCAAGTAAGCCAGACATAAATTTGCGTTTGTGAGTCGCTTCAGGTACATCTTCTAACATTTGGAGTTGCAGTAGGGCATTCCAAAAACGTTTAGTGTATTGGAAAATAGGTTCACGATCTCTTTACTATAGAAGATCCCATTGCTTTATGGCTTTTTCATGGAATTGAGGAAGGAAATTCTGCAAAAACTTCTTTTTGAAACTCTCCCAAGTAATGGGACAATCAATGCTCTTGCAAACCACGGTCCACCAAAGGGATACTCGATCAATTAAATGATTAGTGACACATTTAATTTTGTCTTTTTCAGCGTATGTCTCTTCCTGAAAGTAATCATCAAACTGACTGATAAATGCAAGTACAGTCTTTCCATCTCGAGTTCCATTGAAAGTATGAAATTTGAAATTTCTTTTACTTATCTTTGTTTCTTTGCAGATAAGATCTTTGGGTTGTGGTCAGATCGTTGCAAATTGGCCAGTTGAACTTGCAAAGCTTGTCGGGCTCTTCGTTCTTCATCAAGCTGCATCATAATTAAATCCAATTTTTGTTCCATCATAGGTTCGGGAGGATCGCCTTCAGCCATTAAATCGTCCATGTTTTGTTCCATCATCCTGTAAAAATCCAAAAGACCTCACACTCTCAAAATCTGATTAGCGGGATGAGCGTAGCTCAAAGTCGGATATACAAGGCTTATATATTTTTGTTTGGTTTTTCCGGTCTTTGTCTTTTGCGGTTGCAGGATTTGTAGTCTTCTTAGAAACTGCGTATGACCTTTTGCGTTTGCTGAAACTAGTTCAGCAAGTCTGCGTATGTGAACAAAGTCTTCCAAGGAGCAATTTTGTAGTTCTGTGCTTCTGCGCAGGAACAGCCTTTATGGAAGTAATTGAGATAAGTCGGTTTTGATCTCTGTGGACTTACAGAACTTGCAGAGTAAAACAACTTGCAGAACTTGGTAGACTAGGAAGGTTTATGACTTGTAGCTTAGGTGACTAGCTTGGAATTGATTAGTCGACGATTTTTTGGGGGGGGGAATTTTTTGCGCCGCCGAATCCATTCAGAAGGTGCCGCAGCCACAGTCATTGAATTTTATGAGGCATAAGCTTTATAATAAGATTTTTAAGATTTTTGATAAATCTTCTAAACTTCTTGGCTATGGAAATAAAGCTTACTATACTGTGGAAAAATGACTTGTAGTGAGAGATGTAGGAGTGGTCCTCTGCCTCCTCAGGCCGGTCCTTCGCAATCAGAGGCTGTAGACAGAGGTTCTTGACCGCCAAGAATCCACCTATATCGACCGTTCGTGATAAAACTCACTGTAGAGCTCAATCGTTCTAAGAGCTCTGCCTTCGCGCAAGATGGGTAGCGATTGGAAGCTCTCGATCTCAGCTTCGCTGTGATACCACTGGTGCACAGATCGGATGCCATAAGCGCACGTAGTGAGAGTCAGAAGGTCCCCAAGAACAAAAGAACTCTACTTTTTGCACACAACTCAATGTAGAAAGCATGCACGACATGAACAAGAGACCAATTGGGTGCAATCTCCCCCCATGCATTGTATGAGCACTCCACAAAGCATGTATTTTATGTATTAATCATCTTCAAGCTCAAATAATAGCCCAAATTACAAAATAGCACGCTTTTGGCTTTTGAGTTTGCTTTAGTGTCAAATAGAAATAAAGCTAATGGGCGGGCGCCCAAGAAATCAAGCATACCCAATACAATGTCCAAATACAAATATCTAAATCGTGCGCCAATGCGCATACAAAAATAATAAATAAATATCAAACGCCTTAATAAGTAGGCGCGACAAAATATAGGCGCCATGCCTAAGGTATGCGCCCATCAAAATATAGATGATAACTCGAATACATGTTATTTTTCAATGCTTTCCATCGCCACTGCTGCTATCTCTACACATCAACTGAAGCATTCACAATCGTTAGTAAAATAATACAATTAAATCGACAAAAGTGAATACCTAGCAGTCTTCAGCTACATAAATAAATCAATTGGTTAGAAATCAATCCTAACCTTAATTTATCACGAGTGCGCACTCTAAACTCATAAACGTTTATTAATTTAATATGTATTTTGTAGAATTATCTACTATGGAATCACCCATGTACACACTAAATTAACGAAACGCCCGAAAAGGATAGGCATCCCCATCGACTTCTCGCACAAAGAATCCACATTGTGTATGAGCCCGGATATTAAAAGTTTACGAAATCCACCGTAAAACCTCACGGAATCCACCGTGGCACGGAATCCACCATGTAATATGCCTCCTGCATCAAAAGAAATGAAACACTTGGCTAGGCAATCATCAAGGGGTTGAAGCTTGTTCAATAAATAAGCGCAATCCCTCTACTTTGGTGAAGAACACTTTCTCATAAAGAATATAGTCTCTGAACTTCTTGGAGTCGAATGCCATAGCCAAGTAAACCTTCTCCAAATAGTTGTAATGAAGCTCTGAAATTTCCAACTTTCAAATTGTGAATGCAATAGGATGATAAAGCTGTGTCTCCCAAATTTGGGATAGGAAACAACTAATACTATGCCTTGTCGCCACTATGATTGAATATGTAGAAAACCTCACCTTTTTTTGGAGCTTTTAAAATTGACGCTTTGGATAATTCCATTTTAACATCTTCAAATGCCACTTTGCATGCTTCTATACATTCAAATACATGGCTTTGACATAAAAGATTTGTCAAGGGTAATGAGCGTTCAGCCAATGCATTGATAAATCAATGATAATATCCCACTGATGAAACAAAAATGTGAACTTTCCTCCTACTAGGGCAAGTGCGTGGGCTTAGGGCCACAATAACAACCACCTTTTGAGGGTTAGTGGCAATACCAATGGCACTCACAACATGACCCAATAGTAGACCATAAGGCACCCTAAATACACACTTTTGAGAATTCAATGCTACGAAATACTCACGACATCGCTCAAAGCATATACGTAGAACAATCAACTGTATCAATTTCTTAAAAAGAGACTCTCTTGGCTCAAAGGCATTCATCTAATATTTTGCCTCATTGGCTTACTAGCTTCTTTCAATGGGATCATATGCATGGTAGCAAAGGGGGAAATTCCATTTAACTCATCATAACTCCATGCAAATATATCCCTAAACTCGTGTAGGAGTGCCACATAATCTGCATGCTCATCAAGAGATAACATAGTGTCAAGTTTAATGGGGCAGGGATCATTGGGAATCCCAAGATCTAGCTCTATCACATCAGTATCATGAATCCTATCCTTTGCCTCAATTGGCTCATTTAAACATATTTGGTAAACCTCCTCAGTGGTGGTAGAACCCTCTTCAAAATCACTAGAACTTGTGGTTCCAATAGCTAAAGTTTCCTTGAGTGCCTCCCATTCCATAGTGGAAAGTAATGCTCTTTCATCCAACGGGTGCTCAAGACATGCATCTACAATTATTCTTTTTAACCCACGCCCAAAAATTAGTGGACCAGCTAGGATATCCACTAAACAATCGGAATGTAATATCCATAGACGTCCAAGCAACAACTAATAACTTGGCCTCCCAACAAATCAGATAACACAGATTAGCAACTGTCACATGTACTTGCATTGCCATTCCTTTTGATTTTCTTAGACTGTCATCTGTGATTTTTAGAAGTGTCGTGATATCCATTTGGATTGATAGACCTAGCCTCTCCAACAAATCCATACTCTTAATATTTATGGATGACCTGGGGTCCACCACTATTGTCTACCAAGATTCCTAATTCAACATATGCTTGAACCTTAGGGTAGTGCTTCCCTACATGATCCCACCCTTCACTAACCACTTGATGGACACCAAAA
Organism: Lygodium microphyllum; assembly: GCF_053477565.2. Taxonomy (NCBI): domain Eukaryota; kingdom Viridiplantae; phylum Streptophyta; class Polypodiopsida; order Schizaeales; family Lygodiaceae; genus Lygodium; species Lygodium microphyllum. Next base: position 150,141,309 of record NC_141147.1, on the reverse strand, counting down.
GGTTCTACCACATAACTTGTTCATAGAATTTTCTTGAACTCCTTGCAAATGTTTGATGAAAATTGGATTAGTTGTAGTAGATTCACATCCTGTTTGACTTTATATAGCGCGTTTGCTAGGTCAAACTATGGAAGTTGCTAGGTCAAACACTGTCATTTCTAACGGGCCTTTCCTAGGCATCCAATACCTCTTATCATCGTTGCTAGATCTAGGGTTGACTTTGCTTGTGTCAAAGTTTCAATCAAACTTACCCCACTAGACATTTCCTCGAGTGCAGCTTTACCCTTTGCAAAATTTTCTTAGGCCCCTCTCCTTTAGGATTCTCGTTATTCGTTGGTGATTACCTTGTTGGAGAGAACTAATCCTACTCCAACAGGTAGTGGCTAAGTGACCAAACTTCCAGTATATATCGTGTTTCACTGAGAATGATGCATTGAACAAGAAGTTAGAAAACTAATCTTTCTCTCTCCTCCCTCTCTCTCATGCAATGGGCTATTCATGCAAGTAATTCTTCGAAGAGATTTGGATGAAGACCGGTTGTCTGGGTTGAACCAAATTGATACGAGATTAAGCCGATGCTGATGAGGAGTGATGACCGGCACAGTTTGGAGATCAATGGTGAGTTTGGTGACTGCCCAAAAGTTCAAATCTTGAAACTTGAAACCTAAAAAATGGTGGTAAGCCTCTTTTTAATGGAAATTCAAATCTTTTTTAACATTTCATGATGCAAATCTTGTTCATATGTGGTGGCAATTTGTTTGAGGCTTGGCTGCAATGTGTTTGAGGGTTGTGTGTCATAAAATATATAACTCATATTTATAATCAAGAGTTATTAATTTTTGAATACCTAAAATGTAAATTTTAAGGAAAATTTTGATGTTTTTCTTGCTTTTGGATGATAAAATATCGAGACCAAAAAAATGGCCCCAAGATTGGCTTCAAGGCTCTAGCTGGGCTCTATGCTCAACTAAAACACCCCACGGCATCATAGCTAGGAGCATCTAGAGGCTAAACACATTGATCTAACTTAGACAACATTTTGTATTGTTTATAGTCCAACGAATCCCTTCCTAAGATTGAGCCATCGAGTAATTGGAGTTCTCAAATAGATTGGTGACTAGCACCTACTATCACATATATAGGGAGAGCACCCCTAGCTGATTGTTGTTGTGGCCCTACTTTGACTTTCCTACACCCCGGGGATTAGCCCCAGGATGCATCATTTTAACATAAAGCACATGCAAAACATAGTCCTCTCTTTATATTCATTCCAAGATATAATTTAATTCTTACTAAATCAGGTCCCAAAAGGAACGAATGCACTATCCAACAACATAAGAATCCTTATGCTCTCAACATAGGCCAATGATTGTAACAATCAAGTGCAATGCATCCAGGATTTGATTTTCTAATACTATGTATATATAATGCAATGCAAAGATGAATTCCATTAAGTGCACAAACATGTAAACTTATAAATCAAATAGCATGGATTGTGCACAATCAATTATTTTCATGATTTTATCCTAACGGGATGTGTCATTTACTAAGGCCTTTTCCCCCTCCTTGGCTTCCTTTCCATCTGATGTAGTAGCAGAGGTGGTGAGGATGGTTCTGACACATGCTGTTCCTACCATTCTCCTCTTTCAAAAGAAGAAAAAAAATATATCGGTAATGGGAGAAAATGACAAGTCCCTGTCATGAATCTATTCTTCGAGAAAATGTGGAAACACCCTCAGGAGTAGGGCAAAAGAAAATAAAATAAAAAATTAAAAAAATTAAAAAAACTGTTATGGAAGAAAAGGAAGAAATTCCCTATCATAACATGCCTCGTTCAAGATACGGTGTCACACACCCTTGGATGGGAAGCTGGATGTGGAAAAGGTGGTAACACTCCGCGGTCCATGACAGCTGAATCTCTAGCATGCCTCTTGTAGCAGAAGTTCCAAAGCCGCCTCGCTTGGTGCGTTGAATCTTGTAACCTCATCAAGTGCTTCTGACTCCTCCAACATGCGATGTTTCTCCTATGCGATCCAAGCAACAAGGACTTGTTGAATACCCCCTTGGGTGTACCTCTTCATCAACCAATCCACATTGACATCATCAACTTGCTAAAGCCGATCTTCATCAACCAACCTAGAGCGATGCGAGATTTCATCCTAACCGAATGGGGATGTGAGTATGGATTGCCCTCTGTATTCATCAATAGAGCAAGAGATAGAGGGTGGGGTGAGTGACCAATCCTTGTCCTTTATATCCTACAGAGAGATGAGATGTGTGAATGGAGAGTTGCACACACGGAATTGACCTCTCAATGCAGAAAGCACAAAATTGTTATAGTGCACGAAAGTATAAGGCTCCTTGGCCTTTCCTTCTCACACCATATGCCAGCACAGGGTGGGATGCAACATTGCACCATCAATTGCGTACAAGGCATACAACCTTCACACAAGTGTTAGTGAGGATTCAATCAATGGGATGTGAGGAACTCGGTTGCCCTCCTATTATCATCACTAGAGCATGAGACAGAGGGGGGGCTATGCGTGATTGATTTCCCTTCATCAACTAAGGGGTGAGGATTGAGGGATATTTCGACACTTGGAGACATATGTGAGCTATGGATTTCAATCATTATTCTTCGAGTGACATGTGCCAAGGGGTGAGCGACTGATTTATCATTTCCACATGAGTGACTATCGAGATTGAGTGTTGTATACCTCGCCATTAACAACCTAACCAATGTTTCAACAACAAAGTTACCTCCCTGGGTATTGTTGTGTGGTCCCTGCCACGCTGGATGAGTGTGACATGGCGATCTCTAGTACCTCCTGCCAACAACAATGATTCTTCATGCGACAACGACAATTTCCCTCAATCATTTGCAAATTGGACCAAGTTTTTCTAACCCTATCCCTTTTTTATTTCAAGAGACAGTCATGTTTTAAGTGTGGGGACGTACGTGTATGGGTTATAATCCCGTGTTAGGCCCCTATTGCATCGATAATCTGATCTATTAAGGTCTTAAGTGTGGGGACGCATCCCTGTGCATCTGATGTACATACCCTCATGGACACATACCTATCAGATGATTTGAACATACCATGTCTTGGTCTTTCCCTGATGGGGTCCCTTCCCCACCCACCCATCCTCTTTTCAACCAGCCTTGGGGTTCTTTCTTGTCCGTTTGTCTTTGTCCTTTGTTTTACTGCTTTTCCATGTGAATGCATCCTACGTTCACCAAAAATAAAATTTGACCTTATAACCTTGTTTGTCCCTTCGAATTGGCTACTTTTCCTTTTTAGAGCCCCCTATTCCAAGCCATAGATCATGAGTCATTAATTTTGAAGAATTATCTTCCCATTTAACATGTTTCCATGTGAACACGCCTTTTTTGCTTTAGAACAGCGATTTGATGTGACATCCCTAACCTACACCTTTCTCTAATATTTGTTCTTTTTATTTCCCATCATTTCAATATTTGGCTTGTCTGTTATTAATTTTTCTGTAATTTCGAGTATTCTTGTGTACATTTTTGACTGTTTTTCCATGTGAACCTACCTTAACCACCTCAAAATTTAATTTTGATTGAATAGCCTTGTTCGACTTGGTCCCTTACACAATTTTTCTTTTTCCCCATCCTAATCCAATCTACCAATTTTATTTTATTAAAATTTCAATGCGTTTTTATGCACTTTTTTCTTGTTTTTCCCATGTAAATGTCCCCTAATGCCATCAGAACTGCGTTTTGACCTGACAAACGTGTCCCACAAGCTTTCTCGACATTTTTTATTTTCGTTGCCCTCCATTCTGATGCCCAAATTTTTTCGTATTAATTTCCTCCTCTGTTTTCATTGGTATTTTTTGTGGTTTTTCCCTTGCAAATGTGCTCTACCATCCCCGGAACTGTGTTCTACATTACCCATCCTGTCCAACCCCTCACTACATACATTTTTTGTGTTCACCTCACTGAGTTTCGCTCGATGGATCTCTCCATATTAATTTTTATTTCCAATTTTGGGTGTGTTTTTTTCAGTTTTTTCCATGTGAATGCATCCTATCCCTGTCGGCGAGGCGTTCTCATTTGACCTGTCCCCAGCACATTATTCTGCCCAGTTTTTCTTCTTTCTATGTTTTATTTCAGTGGCCAGATTTTTTGACATTCTTTTTTTCTATGAATTTACGTTTTTGATATTCCGTATGTTTGCACATGACCATCCCCAATTACGGCTTCTACAGTGTGTTGCCACGTCCATCATGTTGTCCTCCACCTGTGCGTGTGTTTGTACACCCTCTCAGTCTCCCAACAACACAAATTTTTTTACCCTCTCCCCATGCACACACGAGAGACGAGGGAGACGACAATCGTTTAATTAAAAAACAACAAAAAAATACACACACACAAAAACCCCCCAACTACCCCACCCTATGTCCCCCTACTATGCTTCTCCTTCTCCCCTCTTCTTATTCTTTTCTCCCTTCCCCTTTTGCTCTTCTCCTTCTCCTTTCCATCACCCTTCCTTCTCTACCCTGGCGGTTTCCTCTATCCATCCCCACCTTCTCTCCCTCTTCGCCTAGGGCTACGTGCTTCTATTCTCCACCCCGCCATGAGCTCGCCTTCCTGCCACCCTTGTCGTTTCACCTCCCCCAGCCGTCCCGCCACCCCCAACGATCGTCTTCACCATTGGCTCGGGCAGTCGCCTTCCCTGTCGTTGTCGACACCACCATTCTTCCCCCACTAGCCCACACTTGGCTCGTGCACGTGGCTCAGCTGCCTACCCCGTCGCCACCATTGTCTGGCGCCGCATGCCCAGCCCGTTGCATGCCACTTTGTGCCCATTGACCAACACATCCTCATCAACACCCACCTCTTTGGACCTATGAGCTACCCACCCCATTGGCCACCCAGATTCCTGCCCGCCCACCCACCCCTCAGGTAGCCCCTCCCCCCTAGACCCTATATTTTTTTAAAAAAATAATAATAATAACAAAAAAACCAGTAGAAAATATTACACTTAAATTCAATTTAAAAAAAAAACAAAAAGGCCCCCCACACAACTCCTATTTCTATATATATTCTTTTATACCCAAAAACAAAAAAAAACCACAAACCAAAACCTATTACTAATACCACCACCACTTCTTTCTCCCTCTCCCCACCTTTTGTCCCCCTTATCTCTTTCCCTCTTCCCGCACGTGACCACCCCCCCTTTCCTCCGTGTCGTGTATGTGTGTGTGTACCTTTTTAGGCCTTGTTCGCATGCGAGGCTTTGGATCTTGTGATGCATGTTCGTGATTGTGATTGTTCACGCGCGAGGACACGTGTGTGGTTTTTTCCCTGGGGTGATGCGCTAGCTAATGTTCACACCCAGCTGATATGCAAACCGGGTATATTTTTCTAAATTTTTAAATCTTTCTAAATTGAAAAACATTTAAAAACACATGAAAACAAAAACCCATAAAAATTATAAAAATGATAAATAAATATTAAAAATCTAAAATTTTTGATAAAATAATTTGACACTTTTTTGAAAATTTTAAAAAAAATTCTCATTTGAAAATATAAACAAAAAGTTAGAAAATAATTAAAAACCTTTAATTACATGGAAATTAACCCAAAATGCTTAAAAAGTGGTTTAACAATTTTAAAAAAATCCCAAAAAATTCCAAGAAATCATACTCACTTTTATTTATATTTTTGGATCACTTACGTGGGTTGAAATGATCAAAATTAATTGGGAACCAATTAATTGAATAAGAAACCCTTACTTAACATGTAAATTCTTTGAATTTTTCTTTTTTCACTTCGAAAATGGCTAGAAATATTTTGAAAATTTTTGAAAATTCTATTGGAAATTTGTGCTTTACTTTCAACCCACAATTTTTGAATAAACGAAGAAGAAAATATCAATCCAACATTCATATCCAATTTCATTAAGAAAAAATTCATAGAATAATCCTAAATTGATAAATAAACCAAAACATATATAGTACAAACAATTTCAACACATTTCATGGACATCATTGAATGGAAACTTGATAGAAAAAAACATTTCACCTTTTATTGAAAATTATTCGCCATGGTTTTTAGTTTGTTCAGCTTATATTGGCAAACTTTTTCAGCTTGTTGGATTTTCTTGTTGGATTCCATTGTGGTTGCATTATCTCCATTATACTGATAGCACATTGAGACTATACTTGAATACACATCCCTCCTAGGTATTTGTTTTCTTTTCTTGTTTATTTTTTAATCCAAAAATCCATAATTAATTATTAAAAGGAATTATGATCACCACGTTTTTCACAAGCATTCACACCAAACACACATATTTTTTAAAAATTAAAATCAACTTGTCATTCACTTAGCATGTGTTTTGTGCACTACAAACACATTTAATTCGAATTAAAAATGAACCAGCTGTCACCAAAAAACACGTTCTGGCAAAAAGCACCCAACACACAATTGATTTTTAATAAATGAATTTGCATTTAGAGACCCTCAGTTAAGGTCCAAAGTCTAGGTTATGCTAAAAGCACCATTTTAAAGTTAATAATTTTTAAATAAATGATAACAAGGAACTACTGTTTTCTTTTCAAGGTTTATTACCTAATAAAATTTCACCCATTATTAATAATTTTATTAAAATGAATCCTTCATTATATTTATTTCTCCCACACTGCACATTTCCCTTTTTAATGAACATGCTTTGTGGGGATGGGAGCGGTGGAGTCTTATGTAGTCCCTCTTGTCGATGATGGTCAATAGTTCGAGCATCATGTCGATCTAATTAGTTCTTATGTGATTCTATATTTTTGATGAGTCAAGGTACGGTATGTATTTTTCTTTTTCTTTTTTGCCTGATACGAGGATTCAGGGTGTTTGTTTATCTGCATTGTATGAAGCTTTCGATCGCACGTATGTAGAGGTCATGTCAGATTTTTCCTAGGATGTGGAATGCTTGGGGTGGTTAGTTAGTCGGTCAAGTCGTGTGAGTTTCTTGTGATTGATATCTTATCTATTCCTATCCTGTTGTTTTGCAAGTATTCATTGTGATTGTTTGTGTGTGTGTAGTGTGTGTGTAAACCATCTAAATGGCGCCTTGAACCCCTCCCTCGATCTAGTATGCACATTTGGTATTGCATGATTATTCATTGCTGTTGGATTTGGATCTCATTGCTAAAGTGAAATTATCCAAGTTTGTGGGCCTTTCCTTACTACTAGTTCCAGATGATCCTAACATATGTGATCAATTTTTAACCTCTTACAGTAAGAGATTTGGTCCTATTCATGGTTCCACTATTCTTATGACACCTAAGAGTCTGGGGAAGGCTCTTTCTTTGCCATATTGCGGGGAGTCCTTCCCTACTACTCGTCAGTTATTCTCCAACAAGGATATTTTGAAGCTATTACAAAAGTAGACTGCAGATGTTTTGGATCAAAGAAGGTTATTACCACGTTAGGGGTCAGCGTCTCTATGATTTCCAATTCCCTATGGAAGCAGTTGTGCCAAATTTTTCAAGACAAATTTATGCCTGCCAAAACCCCATCTCATTACCTCTCCAAGGAGTTGTTCACAACTTCTCGTATGGTCTTGAAAGGTATTACCATTGATTGGAGTACCAATCTACTGGCAAAGATGGATCAACATTTCATTAGAGCTACTAGAAGAAATGTGACTAATGTCACATTTGGATCGTACCTTTATGTATTCTTGATGCATGCTACCCTTGCAAAGGAAGTCCCTTTATATCTAGTTATTCCTCCAGAGGTTCCTTTTCCTTCTCATGAAGAAGATGATTCTCCCCCACCTTTAGTCATTTCAGAGAAAGCGCTTGAAGCGAGCTGCTGAATTAGTGACAGTTCCTACTCCTTCAGTTCCAGTTATAATTCTTGCTCAATCTTGTAGCACATTGCTTGCCTTTCTTCAAATGCCAAATCTTTTCAGAGTCCATAGGGATGGTATGGTGGACATTTCTATTCCTTCTGTGCAACGCCTAGTAACAGGGGATACCATTCCTTTTTTTTGCAAGGACATCCGGAGTTCAATTGAACTTTCAGTTACTACTAGTATCCAGTAGCTTTCTTCTTCTTTTTATGAAGAAGTTCAGTAGTATAAGGAGGAGCTATTATATAAAGCTAATACAGAGTTAGCTTTTGCTCAAGAAAAAATTTCTAACCTTTGTATACAAATGGAGAATCAAACTAAGGTCATGGATACACAAAAAGATAAAATCTCTACTTTGACAGCTCAGTTGGTAGAAACTCAGTCCCAAGTTGTTATAGTGACAAAGGAGAGGGATAGGCTATAGAAGGAGGTTCAAGAGATGAAGGCTGTGATAGCTGCCCAAACTGAGAAGCTTAAATCCACTACAGCTATCCTAGACCAGAGAAATGCTTAGATTTAGCAACTCAAGGATCAGTTCGCTCAGTTTCACTCTTCTTTACAGAGTCTTGTGCAACTAGTTCCTTCTTTGTCCCTTGTAGACTTAGTAGTTCTTTAAAGACTTGCCACATTATGCCCTTTGTTCCAGGCTAAGGTGGAAAGACTTCAATCTCAAATGGAAGAATATCTTCCTCCAAATCACTCATTTTTCATGCATTATCAGCAATAGAAGTTGGCATTTTACATTAAGCTTTCAATGATGGATTTACCTCTCCCAGATGATGGTTGGAGTGGGGCTTGGTCTTATGGCCTATTGATTGAAGTAGTCTAAATGGTTTTTGAAGACTTTGTTACTTTAGATACTATGCTTATGTCTTATATGTATTTGAGAGGTGATTTACTGATTCCAAACGATGAAGACTTAGCTTGGTATATCGAGGATGTGGTACTACAAGCTTCTTTATATGTTAGACAATTGGAGTTATAGATAGATGAAATGTTTTAGTGTTATTCCTCAAAAGTGGCTGATTGTCATGAGAGTTCGTGGCATACCATGATTGATTCTATCATTTTGAATCAACACCAAATCAAAGCTTCAGTTCTCATGCACAAAACATTAACCATCTAAGGGTGGATCTTTTAGCCCATCTTTCCAAGTAACTCCCAATTGATTCCTCCTTTTTTGAAGCTTATCATCATCATAGATCCACCTTAGGTCCATCTGTACCTTGTCTCTCTCATTATCGGCAGATGGCCGATAGGTATGACACTTGTCTTTCCCTTTATCAATCTAACCCCCATGTCATTTTACCCCTTCTCTTTCAATCCCAAGGTGCTCATCAAGTTCCTATATTTATACATTGCTCTTTCATTGAAGTTCGTGTCTTTTTCCCTTGCCCTTCTTGTCCTTTCCCATCTATAGTGTTTCTCTCCACTTTTCTTGCCTATTTAATAATACCTTACTTAATAGATTTTCCTAAATTTTCAGCTAATCCCTCTTTATCTCATTCTTCATTTTACGATTTTTCCTACCTATCTCTTCATCCTCTTTTACTAGTTCCTCTTCCATCTCCTACCACTTCTATTCCTCATTCCTCTCATTTGGTTAGTGGGTATTCAAGGTTTGATCAGAAGATTCCTAGAAGATGGGGGTGGAGTTCAGTTGATTCTCTTACTAGACCTCAGACATTAGGAAAAAAATGAACTCACAAATGGGTCTTTTAGCTTCCCCTCTCTCCTTAAAACAAGGAAAAGAGGAGAGAATAATAGTAAAATAATCCTCTTCTCTCTCCACTTTTGCAATCTCATTTTGCCTTTTTTATATTACCTACAAAGATATACTCAGATTCCTTCTCTCTCCTCATTCAAGAAGTCTTTTTCAACCAAATTTTATATCAAAAAAGAAGTTAGTTATGAAAGTGTGGTGCTTCGTTTTAATGCAAAATGATTAATAGATACGACACAATTGATTTTTTAATCGAGAACAAGGAAAATGAAATTTCAGGAGTTCCTTTTAAGATATTTTGGGGATTTTTTATATTCTACCTTTTGGTCAAAAAACAAACCAACTAGTCAAATTTCATGTTTTTTGGAGGTAAAATAGAAATTTCTAAAATACAAAAAGTCTTGGACATCCCTATCCTTTGAGCTATTTTCCCCCATATCTATACTCTCTCATGTCTCTATTGTGACCTCTTCTCTATGTGCAGCCTTCATTAACAGAGTGAATTATTTACACCCTCCTTTTCCTTGGCATCTTTGTGTGCCTCTCTATGCATCTCCACTCTACCTCCTGTGACAACCAAGTAGGCTCCCTGTTTCTATTAACAATAAAATGAATACAGGAAAGAAGGAGCTGCATATTAAGGTAGAGATTGAATACACCCCATTATTCAAAAGAACCTAGTGTACTAGTGTCAACCCTTACGTTTTGCAGAGTTACAAGCAAATGGGATTGAAATATGTGGGCTTATGGGTTGATGGGGTAATCTATCCAATCGACCCCTTAAACAATAGACCTCCAACTTTCTTAGGAATCACAAATTTTTTGAAGTATGTGTGTGAGGGTGAAAATGGGTTGCTCGGTTATACTAGGTAGCTCAATGATGAGGCATTCAAAGTATTTACAACTTGCCAAGCAACCATAAAAATTGTCATGATGTGATCACTATACATCAACTTCATATATGATAGCTCATAGGACAATTGGTACAGCCAAATAACACTATAATTCAACAAAACAATCAAATTATTTCAATGCAGGACACTATTCATGACATTGGTATCTCATATGAGGAGGCAAGGCACAATTGGATAGTGACATGAGAAAAATCAACAACAAGCTAATATAGGAGCGCAAGCGAATGAAGAAGCTAATCAATGAGTTTATTGTGAATTGCGGCGAGTGGAAATGACGTATCAAAGCATGTAAGGTAGCTCAGAATGAGAACCTAGGTGAGGGTGAGGTTGGATCATGTATTAGTAGATTGCTGAAGGCAAGTACATTGGAAAACACTTTGAGCAATCCTAAGTTTAAGGCTATGGAGGAAAAGGTAATTGAGTGCAAATTAAAAGATGTGTCAAATGAGTTCTCAGCTATGGATGCACAATCCATTTGTGACCGGGCTGGTATTAGCACAAAAGCTTACTCAAAGATATTCAAAGGTGTGAAAGCTAGGTTTGGTAGTGTGCTGAAGAGAAATAGAATAGTGCCTCTTCCTCAACCTTCAAAGTTAATAGAGGCCCAATGGCAACTTAATATAAATGTTTTGGAGCTAATAGGAGATCCCATGCATGTTCAATGCATGGAAACACAAAAGATTGGGACTAAAAATGCATATGAGGTGAAGTTCACTGAACTCAACAATTACTATTTAGATTTGTATAAGGTACAGTTGGCAATGGTAATGTACTGCAATATGTCTGTTGAGGAATGTAATGGTAAATTACAGTTTGCTATAAAATTAGATGAAAGTGAGGTCATCAAAGGAGTAAAGCTTGAACGAGTTAGCGTAACTGTGATGAATAGAGCTTTACAATTCGACAAGAACAACTCAGGGGACCTTAGTGTTCAATCCAAGCACCATGTGTGGTGGCTCGCTACATTTGAAGTTCCTAAGGAAACATTTGAGGTGCTACAACTATTCTTCATGCATATAAGCATTCCAAGCATCATCGATCATCAGAAACATGTGGTGAGATGCTCTCAGTTGAAGGATATGGTCAATACTTGGTTGAATGGAATCTTGCAGGAGACTTAAAAACTTTAAAATGCATGTGTGGAATCTCCAATGGTGCAAATACAAAGAATCTATGCCTATATTGCTTGACAAAGAGGGTGGAAGGAAAGGACAGAAAGAAGAACTGGCAAAGGGTGACAAGTGTCATACCAACGCGCAATAGAGAAGATCCCACTTGGAAGCCCATCTTCAATATTCCATTGGATCTTATTCACATTTTTTCATTGCATGCTTTTGTAAAAATCATAGAGAAACTTGTTTATGAATACATTTTCTTTTCTTATAGAATGCAACTAGATAAAGAAGCCATTGCAACATGTAGGAATGTGGAGTGAGTGCTATCAGAAACTGGGCTACGCAAGTATCAAGTGACGATTGAAAAAGATGAGAAGAGATCAAGAAAATATGGTAACTTGCCAAAAAAGCCTTGCTTTGGAGGAGCAAAGGTTAGGAAGTTTTTCTTAGCACTCATCAATGAGGAAGGGAATGTCATGGTTCGTAGGCCGTAGGACTATGATGGGTGGAAAAAGTTACATTTTGTAGTTCTTGATCGAAGTAATGGATGAAAAACAAGATTAGCCAAAGCTAAGGTTTAGATAAGTCTTCACAAATTGGCTGCCTTACTTCGCAAGATGGTGTTTAACAATGAAGATAAGCAAGAATTTATCGATGTTGTGCATAGCTTCTACGAAAACATGGTGGAAGCGTGGGGCAAAAGCTCTATCACACATTACATGGTGCATACTAAGTTAATATTTTAAAATTGTATCAATTGTATAAACCATTGAGTATAGTTTTACTCATGTGTAATATGTGTCTTTGAAGCATATCCTTGAGGTACATGGGCCATAATTTGTGGAAAAGGAAAGCACTAAAATTTGGTCCACACAAGGGATGGAAAATTCACATTGGATAGTGCGTGGTGCATACTAAAGAAAAACCAATCATGGTGGAGGAGTGAATGGTAGCAATCCAATAATCCAATTGCTATCTTGGTAGTATAGGATTATAGTAGTGGATGAAGCTAAACTCTCGCAAAAGAGAGAAAATGAAAGTGCTAATGAATCAGTTGATGACGTGATGGAATCACATCGTGTCACTAAAAGAGTGTGTTATGAAGCCTCAAGTGCCAAAGAAAACCATGCCAAGTGGCTAGAAACAAGGCTTCAGAAAGGCATCAAATGGGCTCGAAGAGAGCTAAGATAGTAAGATGAACAATGTGTTCAATGTGAATGCAATTCATAGTTTAAAAGAGAAAGAGATAGCGTGTATCTATATGAATGAGTCTTATAGTTTAGGGTTATATAAAAGAGGGTTTCACTTTCTATCTTATACATTGAGTTCTCATATCTCTTGTGTAGGAAAGATGACTAGGTCTAAGGTAGTTGCAAATAAGCTTCCGCTTAGAGCCTCATATCATGTTCAGCCCCTTGGAGCATCTACTAGCTCAAATACACCCCCTTGTCAACCTAACCCAACTTTCTCAAACCTCCCTCACAAGGGTCCTTCTCAGCATCCCCACAAGAAATGCAAGTCGAAGCCAGGTACAGTGGCCCTAAGAGAAATCATGAGATATCAACGCTCTTTTGATCTTATCATTCAGAAGGCGAGCTTCTCAAGACTTGTTTGCGAGATTGTGCAAGACCTCTACCTCACAGAAAGCAAGAGGCAGTTTTTGGCACAAGGTCATGATAGACCTAATCGCTTCACAAAAGAATGTCTTCATGCTCTATAGTGTGATGTAGAGGCCATTTTAGTTGACTTGATGACTAATGCTCAACATTGTGCAATACATGCGAAGCGCATCACTGTAACTCCCAAGGACTTCCAACTTGTAAGAAATCTTCAAGTAGTGAAGGATGCATTCATTCTAGTGGAATGAACACAGTTTGTGATGTTATCTTTTTGCAATAGTGTTCTCCTCGTGCATTAGACATATGACTATGTCCCAGTGCAAAAGTATTGTATGCGCCCTTAAAATATGAATTAAATTTTTACTATTGTCCTTTGCTCTCAACTTTAACTGTGCATCTTCGCTATATTTTCAACTCTTATTTACAATTTTTTCTAGGACTGTCAATTTCAATAAGAAAAACATACAAAAATTTTCCATTTCTTGTTGCAGACTTTACTCTTAATGCCTCTATATAGTCTATGTGGTGTGAAGTTTCTAAGGACTAGTAGTTGCGATGTTGATTTCTCGATTATCAATTCATCCATAATTTTAGTGTGGGATAATTTTTTAAATACTAAACTATATTGAAATGCAAAAAAACTTCACACGTGCACTCATTAGGTGGCCAAGAGCCAAAAAAAAAGAGAAAAAAAAAGACTGTAGACCCCTGGTTCGAATTTTGGCAGGAATGTGGCTCTAGACGCCAAACTTCGAACCAAGGCTCTGCAGCCTTTTTTTTTCTTTTTTTTTTTGAGCTCTTGGCCACCTAACGAGTGCGTGTGTGACGTTTCGTCGCATTCCGATAAAAGGTTATGGATTTACAATCACATGATGGTCAGTGCATATGAAGCTGCATTAACCCGGTTTTTGGGTTTAATTGGTTTAAAAGTTCATTCTTCTTCTCATTTTCACATCTTCCTTTCTTTGCTTCCTCCATTCTCACATCCCCAACCTCTGTATGTTCTGCATCTTGCCCTTCTTGAGCTTGCATGGCACGCACCAAGCAAGCACGTCACCATTTTTGCCACACGAGAAGACCTTACACCAAGGCCCACCACCTGGAGCACAAGGTGGAGCCTCCTCTAGTGTAGTAGCAGGTGCTCCCCATAGAGCACAACAACCACCACAGAAGAAGAGGAGATGGAAACTGGACACTATCACCCTTCGAGAGATAAGGAGAATCCAATGTGGATATGAGCTTCTCATCCCGAAAAGATCTTTTCATAAGGTTGTTTGAGAAGTCATGCAAGTCTTGGAGCTGAAAGGGACGCGAAGATTTTGGGCGTAAGTGCGGGATGGCCCACCAGTAAGAAGGTGGACTGCTACGGCTGTGGTGGACCTACAAACAACTGTAGAGGGATTTCTCATTGACTTGCTTGATGATACACATCTAGCAGCCATCTATGCAAAGCGTGTCACAATCACAGATAAAGACATGAACTTTATCATTCGACTTCGACACAACAAGGGGACTCCTTCATAGGTTATGAGATTAATGATGCAAGGTTTTGTAATGAGTATTATAACACCATAGCATCTTGGAAGGCAAAAAAATTTTGTATACTCGGCCACATTGGAATATTTATCTATATATACATAATATATCGTGCGATGTGTACTAAATTTAATAAATTGAGTAAAGTTGTTTTGTTTTGTTTCTTGAAACGCAAGACACTTAATTTTTATTTAATGTATGTACACATCAAAAGTAATAATATGTACGGATATGAGTTATGTTATTGCTTATGCACAATCGCAAGTGCAATACTACACGTTGATATAATTAAATTGGATTATGTTAACATATGTGAATGCGTCATTCACGTACCACACATTATCATCACACTTACACGAACCACACATTTATTCAATAAATATTTATTTATAAGGATAAATTAAAATATCTTATATTCATCAAGAAAAATACATGTGATGGTTGATAGTGATGGCAGATACAAAAAGGTGATAGCCAACAAGAACTCTCGTTGGTTCATTGGCTTTTTCATCGATGGAGAGGAGGAGCTAGCTTCCGATGAAAATATAAGTTCCTTCTTTGCTTCAAACATGATGCACTCCCCCTTTAGCTCTTTCTCCAGGAGAAGCAGATCTGACACTTTAGCAAGGTCACCTAATGTAGCAAGCACTCACATTGCTCCACCACGCATTTGGTCAAACAAGTAAATAAGCTTTGACTGCTTGATTAGCACCACCTTCTCCAAGCTAGATGTCACAGGTATCGCTCAAAAAGGTCCAAACTTGGTCAAAGCTCAAATTTTCATGATTGTTTCTTGCCCTCGTGGTGATAACTTATTATGGAAGGCCACCAATTCTACAACAAGGTTGCCAAAATACTCCTTTAGAGCTGAATCCTTTCGTCAATTCGCATGCCGAGCTCCTCCTTGCCTTGATGCAAACTCATCTATATACAATATGTCCTGAATGACAAAGTCAAATCAAACAACATATTTAGCAACTAACCTAGAGTTATCAGAAAGCGATGAAACTTGACGGTAGGGTGCATCAGGCCCTTGGAGTCCACAGGTGAAATCTTGGAAAAAAAAGATGCCTATAGCTGACCTGTTTGGTTTTTGGGGCCACTTTCTACCTAGAAAGTGGCCCCCAGAAGCCAGACTTCGAACATAGTAGCTACATGCATCATTTTTGGCCAATATTTCACTGGTGGACTCCGGGGTCTAATGCACCCTACTATCAAGTTTCATTGCATAAAAATATATGGTAATTAGAAATCTCACCTTCTCTAGATCATCTTGTATCTTCATTTCCTTATGTGTCAGTGAGACACCTCTTTGGTGGGAAGTGGGATCTACAAACTCCTTGGTAGGAAACTGGGGCCTTGGTCTGCTGAATAGATCATGCTGTAGTGCTTCAAATTCAGCATCTAACACAATGTAATCTTTTTCAACCAAGGTAATATGCTCCTATGCTACTATGATGGCACTCACTGTATCTAAGCTTCTGCCATCATATCTTCCAGTCTCTGGTATCGTCAGATGCACATCTATGTAATCATAATCGATTAGGTCTTCCATTGAATCCCTGATTAGGATGGAAAACAATTCCTCTTCCTCCATTTCCAAGTATTGTAGCACATCTAATAGAAGAAAGTATTGTATACCATCTACTTCAATGGGTGTTAAGGAGGCAAGGTTGGGTTTGTCGACTTATGGCTGTTCTGAAGAAGATGGCACCATGAGAGCCAACCCTTGCTCTACCACCACCCGATGTTCCTCTTTAATATTTATGAGCTCTTCAATCGGTTCTTCTCCCATATATGTGATAGCAACAACTTGTGGAGTTGTATCTTCATCGCTCTCCTCCTCTAGGAGTGTATCCAATGCAAGGAGGTGAATTGCTAATGCTCAATCACACTCTACGAGATCCAAAGGTGCTGTACCTGGTGCACTACCAATGGGAACAATGCATATTTTGTGCAAAGGATCCACGTGTGCCAGATACCTATTCACCACTTTTTGGTGATTCTTCCTTTCCTGAAATACCATGAGTTGTTCTAGAGGCACCCAAGTCATGTCGGATCCCTTGATGGAGTATGTGCAGGTAGCAATGGTGCTCACAAAGTCTTTCAAAAACTAAAGGGGGGGATCCAGCAACGAGAGTATGCTTTCAAGGTTGAAGTTCTTAAAGAAAACCTGAAATATCTCGTCACCCTGGCTAGCAAAGATAGTCTTGTGGATCCACTTGTCAAAGTGTACGCGAGCATCCATCGTAGTAGGTAGGAGGGATATGGTGGATATAAAGAGATGAAGAGAGAAAGTGTGAAATGAAACAATGAAACAAGATCTAAAGTAGTTCTACCTTAAAAACCTTAAGTTTTAAACCATTAAGGGATGTTTGGATACGATATTTAGTTATTGCTTTACTTATGTCTTTGTAAGTTTACATGCATATGTAAATGTGTTGATGTGAAAAGTGTATAGCAAGTGTATGATTTTACATTAATACCATAATGTTTGAATATTGCAAAATTTCAAGCGACAATATTCTGTTGGCAAAAAAAATCCAAAAATTTACAAGTGTTGGATATTACAACTTGTGGTGTTGGGATTTTTAGGGAGACTCTACAATTTCTAAAATATGTGGAGCCACACACTTTCCATCACTACAACATATACATGCTATAACGACGTTTATAACGACGTTTTCTTTATATATGAAAAATATCCCCGTTGTCGCTATTAGTATCGCTACAAAACCATCGCTATTTTCCTCGCTATTTTCGTCGGTATTAGCGTCGCTAATAGCGACGAAAATAGCGATGTTTACAGAGGAATTTCCAACGCTAATACCGATGATTGCAGAATTATTTTGCGACGCTAATACCGACAGTTGCAGAAAAAAAAAACCTAGCTATTACATATGGAGGATAGAGGCCATAAGGCCTTACATAATACAATATGGGGAGTAATCCTATGTAGCCTAATTTGCTCTCTACGACTCATCTACATCAAAAAACTCCTCTCGCTGTAGTGGCATACCGAAGGGAGCCTGCAACAGCAAATACATATATAATTGTGAGTACCAAATACAAACTGACATATAATGACAGATTTCTCAAATTAGGAATGATATTTACTACTACTTACCAGTCCTCCGCGAGCATAAAGCTTCTCGATCAGGGCACTCAAGCCATGCTTCTCCCCGTATGTCACCTCTAGTGCAGTCAGGTCGTGATTCGTAAAACCTTGCTGTGGCACACAAACATTGAAAAACAACGTACTTGAGATTCATGTTCGAAATACATACATCAACATGGATGTCATTAAATTAGAGTACTCTACCCTATTAATACTTACGAAATCTGCGAGGAATGTTGCGTGGCCGTCGCTACCAAGGTGATGCACCGATCCTGCGTCCAAGCGCACCTTTGCTACGTCCTTCTGCTGCTTCCTCTTGTCTAGAGTGGATGTCGCCTCATCCTGGAGATTACTCCAATTCTCTGTATCTAGCCACTCCGGCTTTGATTTGCCCTGCTTCACTGCTTCGCGTGCATCAGACCGCCTATGCGACTGATAGTCGCACATACGTGTCATCATCCACCCTCTCGAAAATCTATCATTGCTAAAGGGCTGAGGGAACTCTCGATACAATCTATCGATTATGTACTCCTTGCTGGCATTTGGGATCTCCTTCCACTTGTCTGTAATGTTATGCCGAAATACTTGTTGGCACAACTCATGCATCCTAGAGATGACAGCTTTTCCATCATCATTCATGTATAAATGGCCAGTGGCCTTATCTATGAGATACGAGTAACCTGCAAGATTTTGCAAATGGGTACTTTCATGACATTTATACAAATGTGTCAAACACAACTTGAATTGATAAGTGCTACTGTGAAAAAGGATGCAAAAATACATACCTGGAGGAGTGGGTTTCGTGTACTTCATGTCGGCCCTAGGAGTGATCGGTGGGGTTCGTGAAGGAGTGATTGGTGGGGTGCGTGAAGGAGTGGGAGTAGTAGACGTCTGCCCACCACCGCCAGTGAAAGACAGTGTCGACTCCCTGGTGGCAGTGCGAGTGGGAGAGACTGCATCTGTATCCCCACAATAGGAGCTGCCTCCTCCTCGACTACGTGACTCTGAAGCAAAGCGAGACCTACGACTGCGTCTACTGGAGACCGAAGCATCAGACCATCTAGAGTCTGCCGATCGTGCTGAGGTGGAACGGGAAAGCTGTGCATTGGCTCTATCTCTGACCCGTGCTAGCTGCTTCGGTGAGAAACGCGCTAGCATCGCGTCAATGTCGTCATCTGTAAAATCGCGACTCATCCTGCCATCCGTGCCCAAATCCTAAACCTGCACATACAAGGAAAAATAATAATATTAGATAATGAATTGCAAGACATAATAAAACTAAGACTTAATTTGCAAGACTTCATTTTAAAATAATAAAAAAAATTAGATAATACAAAACACCATACTCTAAAAACATACAAACTGTCCTAACCGATTTGCAAAAAGTGGCATTGCTGTAGTGGGAGGAACGTTTTGATCGAGTCACTTTTGTTTAGGGTTCCACAATCTCATCTTGACATAGCTCAGTATACACCGGGAGATCTATACAAAATTCTCCACAAAATGAGGACTATGCTTCATTTTTAAAAAACCCATCCTCTATCTCCTCTATCTCCATAGGTGAGATGTCTTGGTCCTCCAGGCGGTTCATCCTAGTTTCTTGTATGCCTTCTATCATTGCCGCTGTTAAAGGTGTCTCTTCTACGATTAGTACGGGGGTTTTGGCAAACACCGGGATACTCCTAGATGTCATGGGAATGACATACCACCATTGAGGTTGTTGCGGATTAGGGAAAAAGACGACCTGATCCATATTACGATTAGTATAAAAGTTCACTTTGAGATTGCTAAAGTGCGTCAAGTATTAGGGACTCTTACCTGCTCACAGTGATTTGGCAAAACAAATGTATCACTCAAATCGGTTCACTTCTTCATTGAGTCAATCTCAACAAAGCCACTTGGCCCTCGCTGAACAGTTGCGCCTGCTCCTTCGAGAGTAACCTTGAACAATTGCACATCAAATATGGTCACGGAGAAACTTCGATAGTCCACTGCAAGGATACTCTGTAAACATCCGAAATACTCCATCTTTGCAACTACACGGTTTGGATTTGTGGCACATCGTCGGCTTTTCTGCTCAAACATTTCCATCACTCCACAGTCCACTGTCGAGCATAACTTGTCGATGTGCTCTACTCTGAAATGTCATCCACGTGACCATGCTGCACTATGGACCTTATACTGGGAGAAGAACAAGTATATTAGTTGCGATTTGCAGTATAGATTGTAAATTATTGGGATTGCATACCTTGGGATTGCATCCATACCTTGGGATTGCATCCACGTGAGAAGTCCCACTCTTCTTCAGCTGTTTCTCCATCTTTAGATTCTTTGGTTAGGGCCTCATGTAGCCATCTAGTGGACATGAGTAGAGGCATCTCCTCTAAGCCCTTCGGATATCGAATGGTTCGTTGCCGCATACTCCATCGAAAGTCAAATCTTGCAGACTCTTGCTCAGCTCGAGCATCCTCATATCGTTGCAGCCACTTCTCCATTGTAGCGCTATGCAGCATACAAAATCGGTTCACCTTGGACTCCATGGATGCCTCCATCTTCTTCTCTATTCCATTTTCCACTAGGACATCTCCATTCAGACGATCATCCTCCTTAAGTGACCATATCAAGCCTTTGTCCGGGTCCACAATGGACAACCACTCAGAAATGTACACCAAGGCCTCTGACACTAACCAACCTTCAGCCATGCTACCCTCAGGACGAGCCCTCTGGCAAAAAAGCCTGATGTCCCTCAAATACCATCTTCTTCATAGATTTTGACATACGAGAATCCAACCTTGGTCCACACAGAAGACATGTATAGTAACTTGACATGACTAGCCCTGCAGAACACACATGTACAATGAGGCATGTCATAACACCAACATTGCTCAAAGAAAACTAGCAAAATAAGAAAACACGCTTTACCAGAGCATTCTCCATAACCTAGAAAGTCGTGCATGGTCCACATAAGAATTACCCTTATAGTTGCGGATCGCCTACCAATATGTTTGCTCATGTCCTCCACTACAATTCCCTCCCACAACTCCTTTAGCTCATCAATCAGTGGAGAGAGGTCTAAGACCTAGAAATCCTTGGAATGGCCATACCTAGTGTTGAAGGCCATCTTTGGTATGCCCTCTTTTTTTTTATTGAGATTTGATACGTTAGGGAAAATATGCATTAAAAAAGGACCTTGTAAGAAATGGATTAGTGTAGGATTACTTTTTCTAATGCAAGGAGTATGGTGGACCTGAAATATCATGATTGTAGCCAACCATGGTTTTGCACCGAAGAAAAGAGTTTTTCATTTAAATATTAATAAAATAGCTCATGTTTTTATGTTATATAACATATTTTCCATGTGCTACATCACCATTGGTTCTTACCTTAGTGATAAGATGGTGAGTTACTAGGGTGCAAGTCATGGGGTCAAATCCCAACATGTGCAAGGTGAGCCATTTCAAATGGCTATCATGTTCAATGCCACTTTTCATGCGCTAGGCTCACCCTCCTTTTTGAGCTCCCCTTGAACTATTATTTGAGTTTAAAAAATATTTTTGAATATGCACAAACTTTCAAACACAGGTACACATGGCATCATCATGTTGAGTCCTGTCTCATGTGTAGTTAAAGTTGAAAAAATAAATATTTTTATAAAATATTTTTAGATTTTTTGGGCATTCACATAAGAAGAAATACTTTTATATTGAGAAAATCACTTTCCTTTTCAAAAAAGCCACCCAATCTTCCATAAAACTAGATTAAATGTGCACACTGCCCCCTCTCTCATTGGTCCACCTCAAATCCTCGTGATTAAAGAGGTGATTAAATGTTAAGCTAAATTGTGCTTTTTCGATCTATATTTCCCCTAATGATATCCAAATCTTAGATTGATCTTAGAAAATATCACTACTCCTTGCAATTGATCCAAAAACTTATCAATTTAGAGAATGGGATATTTATTCTCGATGATGACTTGATTTAATTATTGGGGGTAAAAGCGCATCTACGTAGCCGCCCGTGTACTTAACTTCTCTATCAATTGTGCCCGTGCTTGGTCTCTTTTGTTACCTCGAGACTTGTTATATGCATGACTTTTATGTCTATGAGATGTATCTTGTCTGACACCCTACCCGGTTGACAGTTCTTGGTGCCCATTGCTCATTTTCACTTATTGTTAGATGTATTTTCTTCCTAGCAATTGCAGTTAGTCATGTATCAGTGATAGCTCCACTTTTGGCTTCTTTTACCAACTGCTATGATTTCTTATAGCAAGCTGTATATTGTAAACTGAGAGCATTTACTATGAGGGAAATCATTACTATTTGACACCCTTTTGGTCATATTTGGTGGAGAACTTGTCATTTTATTAGTTTCTCTTATTTTCAGCTTCTTTTGACAGTGATTTTGTCCTATTTCTTGCTAATTATAGTAGCTCGTTGTCTACATTGTCTACCTCTGTTTGACTCATTATGGTTATTCATCTCAAAGATACGACTTTGTTTAACATTGCCAAGTTGGATGGCACCAACTATGGATACTAGGAGTCTCAAATATGGCAGATTTTGGTGCATAAATTACAAATTAAGCCAGTAAGAAACAAGGGTATTAAACCCAAGAACATGGATGATGATGATTGGGCAGATCTAGATGTATTATGCAGATCCACTATCATTTTATCACTCTCTGAAGAGGTACAATAATGTTGTTGAAGATGGAGATCAGAGTGCATGGAATCTATGGGAAATGATGCAGGAACTTTATGCAAAGCAGAGCCCTACTTTGCAAATGCATTTGCTTAAATAGTTGATGAATCTCCAATGAAGGAGGGGATCCCATCTGTCTGCTCACTTTAGCCAGTTTCATTCTATCATGAAGAATCTGCTTCAACAAGGTATTGAGGTTTAGTAAAATCTGTATCCTTTGTTTCTACTTGGCACTTTACCTACCTAAGTCTTGGGATGTATTTCGCATTACGATCTATACCAATAAACTTGATGGTGGGCTCTAATTGAAAGATATAGAGAGTGCTCTTTTGAACAAAGAAATTAATAGGAAAAATAATGTGTAAAATAGTAATTCTCGCAGTAAGAAAAATAACTAGCAATGCAAGAAATACACCATATGTTCCAAGAAACCATAGCCAAGGTGGCTAGGCATGAAATTATATTGCCATGGAAGGCTAAGAATCAAAGATGAATGCTACAACACGAATACTCACCTCATGCCAAGGTGGGACATGGTATGCACCCCATGATCATGGTGGCTAAGAGTATGCACCCTCCTAGATGGTGGGAGGAAGGAAACCTTAAATCATGTATTCTTCAAAAATGGCAAAAAGATCCCTCACATGTTACATATCCACCTGTTATACTAAACCCTAGAGTAAGGCATTTATGCTTTATCACAAGCCATCCCGACCTAAAGAGCTTTGTCCTCAAAGCTGGAATTGCAACAATTTACAAGGAAAGATTACAAGGATAGCTTGTAAATAATGGATCCATGCTGAAATGAAAATCCAAGTTAAATTGGATCTTATATGTCAATGAAGTACAAGTATGAAGTCTGAGTATACTATTGGAACTATCCAAAACAGGTTGTTGCACAAGAATGTCCATAACTTGAAGAAAAAATATCCAATCACCATGTATGAGCTACGGAAATGTAGAGGACAATCCCTAGTATCTAGCCATGCCATAAAAATCCAATTTTGATGACAATAGAGCAATTATCTTTATGACATAATTTTTATATAGCAAGCTTTCCTATTCAAATTTTTACTCTGTTTCCTACAAAAACCATGGAAAAGAATCAAGGTATGATGATGGTTTCCAAGTATACTCTTCCATGGGTAAACCTCGCCATTTAATAAGTATTCTAGTAGTGAACGGTTCCTTATTAAAACGTTTTCTATTTTTCCAATAATATTTTTGGGCCCATAAATGATGAGACCAACTTCATCTATGGGAGGTTACTTCTCTAAAACCTTGATGGTTTGGACCCACATATTTCTTAAGTTGGGAAACATGGAAGGTAGAATGAATCCTTATTGAAGAAGGCAAATCAAGCTTGTATGAAAGCTCTCTAACTCGTTTGAGAATTTGATAAGGCATGGCCATAGTAACGATGAGCCAACTTCTTATGATTGCCTTTGAGAGAAGCATACCTAGATTTAGGCACTTTAAGAAATACCCAATCTCCTTCTTCAAACTCCAAAGGCCTCCTCTTTTCATCAGCATAAGCCTTCATAACATCTTGTGCCTTTCTAATGTTTTCTTTGCATTGATGTAAAAGAGCTTCTATTTTCTCAACTTTAGCCTTGGCTTGTGGATTCACATCTTCATGAAAGAAAGATGAAGGTATTTGCACTTTATATCCATAAAGCACTTCAAATGGGCAACATGCCAATGCTCATATGATGAGTGCTATCATAACAAAATTCAGTAAGATGTAGCCATTGATCCCATGAAGCTTGAGTGTCATGGCAAAAATGTCGAAGGTAGACTTCCAACCATTTAATGACACACTCTGTTTGGCCATCTATTTGGGGATGATATGCCGTATTAGAAATCAAAATTGTTCCCATAGAAGTAAACAAGCTCCTCCAAAAACTTCCAATGAATTTAGTATTACGATCAGATACGATCTTCAATGGCACACTATGAAGCTTAAAAATACATTCCATGAATTGTTTAGCCACTTGCTTTGCTGTAAATTGAGCCTTCGTAGGGATGAAATGAGTTGATTTAGTCAACTGATCTACCACCACATAAATTCTATTCCATCCACGCTTAGTTGTAGGTAACCCCACAATAAAATCCATGGTAGTATCAGTCCACTTGCCTTGAGGAATAGGGAGTGGTTGAGGTAAGCCGTCGGGTAGAAAAGAGGAGTCTTTATTTTGTTGACACAGAAAGAATTGCATAACATAATCCTTGACATCCCTCCAAATGCCCTTCCAATAGAAGCTCTTATGGATATTGTTAAATGTTTTGAACAATCCATGGTGTCCCGCTAAAGCCAAAGAGTGCATCTCATGCAAGATACGGTCTTTGAAAGAAGATTGTGGTGTCAAGTAGGCTCTACCATGATACCATAAAAGACTATTGTGCCATTTGAAATTGGGATACTCTTCTCCTTTGCCTCGCTGAAATTCCTTCATCATCTTTGATGCTTGCTCATCAAGAAAATACTCTTCTTGGATATCATGTATGTTGAGATATTTGCAATCACACCTAATGTAGCCTCTTTGTATGAGGCAATTTTGGGCTTAGAACATGCAGGAAGACTGAATCCCATATGCACAGAGAGGGAAAACTGCTATCCATCTAGTAACTATAAAGCATTATACTTGACTACCACTTTTCATATGGAATGAATACAATGTCATGGTGGTTTGTACCTTTAGTTAAGTGTCTTGTCTTTGTCAACCCTACACAAGATTGTGTTTATGAGTCCAAGCTACCATCTTGGAACCTAATTCACTTGTGTAACAGTTTGTCTCTACTTGTCTATATCATCATGAGTTTGATCTTCCTCTTCCATCCACCATAGCATCTGCCATGCTCTAGATCCGCCAATCTTTCACATGGTATCAGAGCACAATCGGGCATGGCATGACTCCCTTCTCTTCTCTCTCGGTCCCTCCTAACCTCAAGTTAGCTCAAGTCCACAGCTAATGAGCTCATCTCTCAATACATTGCCACTTACTCCACCTTGGCAGGCATAGCCAGCCTGCACATCCTTGCCTTTGAGCTTCCATAACTTTCTATAGAGGGTATATCTCTCCAAGCTCTCTTCTAGAGATTTATTCCTTGAATTCCAAGGCTTCTTTGTATTGCATAATATCCTGACATTGCCCTATCTATTTCTCATCATTGTCCTTTTCTTAGACTCTACTCTGTGTAGCCACCATAGCCAAACTAGACCTATTGCACTTTGAGCAGCTAGATCTTTCAAAACATGCCATATCTTTGAGTACTCTCTTCTACGGATCTCTTCAAGATCCAAGGCGTATCATCTTGTTACCACAATTGTCAACATTATCCTGTCTCTACCACAACAGTGCTCAAAAGTTGTGCTCGCTGTCAAAAAATGACACAATCTGATAATTCGCTCCCTACTCTCTCTGCACGCTGCAAGGCTAGTCGCCATGATAGGGTTTTGGTAGCCTATCACCTAAGCTTCCTTGCCATACAAAACCCTCTTGAAATGATTTAGCCTACAGTGCACACACAGAAGAAAAATCAAGCTTTCCTCAGAAACCCTAATCCAGACTCCATAACCAAACTATCAAAGCTTCATTTCTCCTTCAGTTTCTCTCTCGTGGAAACCAAGCCTTGGTCTAGATAAAATAGTGCTAGTGATTTTATGCAGCTTGTTACCTCAGGTCCTTCTTATTCTCCACTTTGAGCAAGTTTGGGATGCACTGGCTTCTAAATTTTGGTAGCTAAGTATTAGAGTAGTTCAAGTAGATGATTACTGCAAAGAGCTATTTAGGCTGTGTATTGGATCTGTTAGAGGTGGTCTATAAGGAGCTGCAACAACTTTTTGCAGTGTTTATGAATGGTGGGCACTTGTTTTGAGTAAATTGTTGCAGATGATCTTTATTTCTCGCTGCTTTTGGATGTGGGGTTGCGCATCACTGAGGCTTCTTGTTGCAATTTTATGTGCACCCTTAAGAAAATGGTGCTATATCAAATAAATATGGCATATGGCCAATTAATCAAATGCTTGGATAGGGCTCAGTAGCCATTCGGCATCAAGCTTCTGAGCTATAAATAAAAGTTGCAATACCACTTTAAAAAAGGATTAAAGTGATAGCTTTAAACGAGGGTTCAAGAGTCTGCAATTATGACGTGACTATGGTGAGCTAGGAGTTTCATATGTTTCTTATTTTAGCCCACAATCTAAAGTGAACTAGATCTAGTTTATGCTATTGTGCCTAACTTGGATTTGATTTGCTAATGTTCCAAAATGAATCTTTTCTATTATTCTCTAAAGCTAAAACTAGGTCCTTCCTCTCTCAAGTGAAGGCATTAGCACGCATGCAAATGGGACATGTGCGGTTGCAGCAATGCCACTCTCTTTGCTTCATGTTATGAGTGGTGCTTGTTAGTAATTTGGTGTCACCGGAGTTTTCAAGACAAAGAAAATACGATAATCAAGGTGGTTTTCAATCACCTTCATAATTATCCTAGCACTGAAGTTTCTAGCAAATCCTTACATCAAGGAGGTGAACTTCTTGGAGTTCTTTGAAGTTTTTTTAAAAGATTGGAAGACCTCAAGCACCAACAAAACTCAAGCTCCTCTTGTACTTCATCTTCTCACCATTTCTTTTCATTGGAGTTATCAGTAATAATTTTAATCACTAAGTTACACTCCTTGGAGGTTGCTGAAGATCTAGAAGAGTTCAAGGAAGATTAGAAGGCATTTGCAAGCCGCCACACAAGAAGCATAACCATCAAGATAGTGCTTGTTAGCACTAAGCATAGTGTGTTTTCACAATACCTTATTATGTCCTTTGACACATTAGGTTTCAACTCTTTTTGCTGATCAAAAAGTCAAGGATTTGAAGTTGAGTTCCAATGCCAAACATGACAATTTTTTAAGTAGGTGATTCTCATGAAGAGTAGCATGTATCTTATGACCCATTTACACTACATAGAATATGTTACTCTACCTACAGGAAGACATAGAGCTGCCGATATCCAAATGCCATCAATGTATCCATTTGAAGACCTTGAAGATATGAAAATGCAAAAGTTTGAAGTCATTTCCATTGCCTCAAAGATAATGATATCTTTGCTTGAGGGGGACATGAAGACTAATGCAAGCAAAGAAGACCAAGAAAAAGAGAACCATGAAGAAAATGACCAAAAAGAACAATGCAAGCAAAGCACTGGAGAAGAAGAAGAAGAAGAAGAAGAAGAAGAAGAAGAAGATCAACCATGAAGACATTGAAGCTGCAAGCAAAGTGAAGAATAAGAACAAGATCAAAAAGAGCAAGCTGGACTACAACGACAAGAAGACCTATAATAAATTGAAGAACTATGCGAAAAGAAATGCTTGAAAACTTCAAGGGCTTGATGGTCCTTGACCCGAATTTTTATTGACTTTTTAAAAAAGCCTTGTATTGCCTAGCCCAAATTGTCATTATCATAAGCTTGTAAAATCCTCATGTAGCCATGTACTACAGCCTCTGTACACTTTGTGAGGCCCCTGTTATAGTATTTGGATGCCCATCATGTTTGTGGTACCCACACGTAGCCTTTTCTACGACAGCCTTTAGTGTTTTTCCATGTTTATGGTGTGCCCACACTTTGTAGATGTTGCTCTCACTAAAGCCTCTACAGACTTTGTACTTTCTAGTTGTGATTGAGGAGGGGTGTTGAGATATTTGCAATCACACCTAATGTAACCTTTGGTGTTTTTCCATGTTTATGAGGTGCCCACACTTTGCAGGTGGTGCTCTCACTAAAGCCTCTACACACTATACTTTCTGCTTGTGATTGAGAAGGGTTGTTGAGATATTTGTAATCATACCTAATGTAGCCTCTTTGTATGAGGCAGTTCTAGGCTTAGGACATGCAAGCAGACTGAATCCCATATGCACAGAGAGGGAAAAATGCTACCCATCTAGCAACTATAAAGCATTGTACTTGACTACCACTTTTCATATGGAATGAATATAATATCAAGATGCTTTGTACCTTCAATTAAGTGTCTTATCTTTGTTAGTCGTCCTACACAAGATTGTGTTTATGATTCCAAGATGCCATCTTGGAACCTAATTCACTTGTGTAACAGTTTGTCTCTACTTGTCTATGTCATCATGAGTTTGGTCTTCATCTTTCATCCGCTATAGCATCTGCCATGCTCTAGATCCACATGTCTTTCATAATGTATCCAATCCTTATGCACAATTGAAATTGTAGAGATGGAAGATGCCCACATTCTTGATAAAGAATCTGCCACAACATTATCTTTTCCAGCTATATAGGATATTTCAAAATCATTGCTTTGAAGAGTAGCTAGCCATCTCCTTTGTTTAGGGGATAAATTTGGTTGGGAAAGAAAATATTTCAGCACACGGTAATAAGTTTTAATCTTGAAATGGCTGCCATGTATATAATGATGCCACTTTTTAATTACATGCAAAATTGCCAACATCTCTTGTTCATAGACATGTAGTTGATGCTCTTTATCATCAAGCTTGCGACTTTCATAAGCTATAACTCCATAGTCTTGATATAGAACAGCCCCAACTCCTCTTTCACTAGCATCCACACATATAATGAATTCCTTAGAGAAATTTTAGAATACAATGATAGGTTCTGGAACTAAGAGAGATTTCAGCTCATTGAAACTCTTATCAGCTATGGAGTCCTAAAAGAAAGCCTCTTTCTTCAGCCTATCGGTCAAAGGAGTTGCCACATGAGCATTATTTTTTATAAACCTTCTATAGAAGGAAGACAATCCAAGGAAACCCCTCAAAGAAGTAGAATTCCACTTCATCTTCCATGAAAGAACACTATGAAATTTTGGCAAAGAGTGTGTGTCTTCTTAATATGTCAAAGACCTCTCGTACATGCATCAAATGCTCCTCCTTGGATTTGGTATAAATGAGGATATTGTCAAAGAATACCAAGACTATTTTGAACAAGAAGGGCTGCAATATTTTATTCATGAGAGCTTAGAAAGTAGTGGCCGCATTTGAAAGCCCAAATGGCATGACCAAGAAGTGAAATAACCCTCTTTCAGTCCTAAAAGCTATTTTATACTAATCTCCTTCTTTCATTCTAATTTAGTGATAACCCGAATGAAGATTAATCTTGGTAAAGACCTTTGTACCTTTGAGCTCATCCAAAAGGGCATCAATGAGTGGAATCAAGTATCTATTCTTCATCGTGGACTTGTTTAGCTCCCTATAATCAATGCACATGCAAAAAGATCCATCCTTCTTCTTAACCAAGAGCACATGAGAGGAAAATGGAGATTGGCTTGACTGAATTAAACCCATTTGTAGCAAATTGTTGACTTGTCACTCCACCTCTTCTCTTTCAAACTTTGACAAGTGATAGGGAGGTTTGTTGATGGGTTTTGTATTAGGCAGCAAGTTGATAGGGTGATCAACCTCTCTCTTTTGAGGCAAATATGATGGTGACTGAAATAAATCTTTGTATTCGTCCAATAGCTCTTCCAATATTGGATCATTTTTCTTTGAAGAAGAAGGTGGCTTATTTGGTGGCTTCTCTTCATCTACTTTTGCAAGAAAAAGAGTGAAGATACATGATCTTGCATTGATTTCTTTTCATAACTTCTTTATAGATATGAGTTCCAACTGTTTTTTACTACTATCCTTCAATTCTATATGATATCCATTCCATTTGAGCTCCATTTGCATGTTTTCCAAGTCTAATGAAAATTTCCCAATGGAGTGTAAACAATCACAGCCAATTACAATATTTAAAGGTCCCATTTCTAAAGTAATCAAGTCTACTTGTATGGTACGTGAAGGAGATAAGGCGATAGGAGTGCGCAGGCACACTTCACTGCTTGACTCATAAGCTCCATTGGAAACTTGGATCTTCAATGGCACTTGCATTTGTTGAAGTTGCAATTTTAGCCCATGCAAAGATTAGTTTTGGTTATGAGATTTAGGATTCACCCCATCAAGCATTCTCTGTCCTGTTATGTATTCTATATATATAGGGCATCCAATAGATTATTTTGTGTTGTTTCTTTAGCATCCTTCAATAAAATCATTTGATCATGTATTCACAATTGAAAGTTCCCAAGTTACTCAATTTGAACTTCATAAAGTTTTTTTCTCTTCAGGCATTGTAAACTTGAGTGTCTTTCCATTCGAATCTACCTCTCAACAAATGAATCAACCAGAGGGATGAGCTCTATACCCTTAGTGTGGAACAAGAATATAAATTCAGCAAACCCTCTAATCAATATTCTATTTTTGAAGGATCAGTGAGGTTCATAGACTTCTACCTTTCCTTCTTATAAACAAACATTCTAAGCCTCTTATTTCTTTAGTGGGAGGTATATATAAAGCTATGGGTGATGTCTGTGTCTATCAAAAGATGAACCACTTTCCCATTGATTAGCCCCTCAAGTCTAAGGGTTTTTTCTCCCTTATAGCCAATCCATGTATCATGAGAAATTGCATATAGAGAACCACTCGGATCAAAGGTAAAACTGCCCACAAAATCATAGAACTCATCATTAGTTTCATCTTCCTCATCATGCATGTCTTCAACCATAGGTTTTGCATCCACATGAAACACATTTCCCTCTTCACCTTCATCTTCATTCGGCTCACCGATGATGACAAAATTGAGCTTGCTATTCTTGGATTTACATTTCAGCCTATGGTCTTGTGTCCACTTTTCTCCACACTTGAAACATAAACCTTTGGCTTGCATGTCCCTAATTTGATCATTAGAAAGGACTTTGCTATAAGTGTTGTTTTGGGATCCCTTTGTGCATTTTTAGCCCTTGTAAAGTTTTGTTTAGCTTCAGCCATTGGTCTAGAACCACCACCGACACTTGGTTTTGACCCATAAACCATTGGATAAGTAGGCACCTTGCTGTAATTACTACTGTAGGTATTAACTTCCTTGCTATCTTGTCTATACACACCCTTTGGCTGGCTGAAATGAGCTCCAAACTTAAAAGATTGATTTGGTGATGAATACCCTGCACTTTTAGGTTGAATACCCATTGAATCTATTCTATATTTCTGCCCATACCTTTCAGCATATTGAATAGCATCATGAATGCTCTGGGTTACATTGCACCTACCTCCAAAGAAAAGGTTGGATCTAGACTAAAGATGTATTTGTTTAATTTTGTCAAATCATCAATTCCTTCAATGTACATAGAGAGATTGAGAAACATATTGGAGTGGTCATGAACGGGCATGCCCCTTTGTTGAAGACCATATCATCTTCTTTGCAATATGTATTTTTCCATTGGAGAGACAAACACCTCTTACTACCACTCCTTTGGAGATGCATTATCACCCTTGAAGTTGCAAATGATGATCTTCTCTTTGTACTCCCACTCATTATAGGTTGGTTGAAAATTGTTAGTGCTGTCCAAAATATGATTGTCTCCAAGACTCTCTATACATTGAACCTCTTCCAAAAGAATTTGTTCTAGAAGCATTATCACCTTGATTTGGTTAACCCAATCCAAAAGAATGAGGTTTTCCACTAGTGGGTTGACCATAAAATGAGTTCTCTTTGTTAGTGATATCATGGAATGACCTTCTTTCCTCAAATCTTCCATTCTTATCATGCATCTCCGATTCTTTTTGCTTGATGGTAGATTGGAAAGGAAAGGATTTGTAGAACAGGTCACATCCGTGAAGCTCTTCATTCTCATCTTCTCTTAAGTTCTCCTCCTCTTCAAAAGTGGCCTCGTGTCTTGAATTGAATTATGGATGAGTATGATGCTTTGATGGTATCGGTAGCTGATAATAGGCACTCTTCAATGTTGATGGCTCTCCTTTCTCAAAGGTTGACATTATTAGTTGATCAATTCCTTTTCCTTTCATATTAGTGAGCTGGTAGGTTGAAGTATTTTCAATATGAGAAGTGAGTTCATTTGGCATAGAAGGTGTGGTTTGAGTTTTCAAGTCTTTGATGGCTGCTAATACATCTTCAAATCCACTTTTCATAGACTTTGCTACTGCATTTTCAAATCCATTCTGCATAAACTTGACCAACTACTGAAGACTCTCATTTACCTCATTGGATGTTTTCTCCATCTTTCCCAATGAATTAGAGAGTTGTTCATGAGTGTCATGCATTCCAATATTCAACATGCACAACTCTTTTGAAAGTATGGAGTCTTCAAAAGGTTCACGAAACAATTGATTCTCATCATTCCCAAGTTGTACACTATGAGCATTACCAACACTAACACCTTCATCTTGTTGGTCTTGATTACGGGCTTCATTGGTGATATTTTGATCATTGACATATTCTCTGATATCTTCTTGAATGGTTTCCACCACTTAGCCTTTTCTTTTGTTTTTGGCCATTAGGGATAGTTGTTGTCAAAGATGACTCTTCCAAAGAAAACTAATAATATCTTGCTTAATATTGCACCAATACCAATGATTTCTTGACCCAAAGAAAGCTCATATAGTGGGGATATTCTAGATTTATTAAGATCTCAGCTTGCAAGAGAGATAATAGGTGTAATGAACTCAAACAATGCACCCCTATCAACCTGTCTAGGTGTAGTCCTATTATACGAGCTGTCAGAAAAACTATTATAACTTTTACTTCTGATGTCCGATTACTAAAATTTTTAGTTCAAATCAAAGCTTGACATTCCCTCTTCAAATCAAGATATGAAGCTCTCAAATCAAATCATGACAGAAAATTATGTAGCTGAAATTGTGTACTTGTCCTGTGAATTCCTGCACTCTATAAATACCCTATGAATGCCATGTTTCACCCTGAATTGTCTCTTGGAGTACTTGTAAACACCCAAAACACTTAGTAGACTTGTGATATACTGTAGGGCATCTATAGGTATCCAAGAAAAACTTGTAATTAATTGGTAATTGTTGGAAATGATCAGTAATTACCCTGTCACTTATAGTAATCAAGAGGGCTAAATGACCATGTTCTCTTGTTGCTGAATGTCTGTAACATCTGTGAATTGTTGATCTTGCTGAAATACCACTATCAATTCTTGGCTCAAGAGATGTACCTACACCTAAATTTTAAAAAATGTGTGGAATTCTTGACTTGAGGGGTGTGCAAATTTCCCTCTCAAGCCTGTTTGTGCTCCCATTCAGGGTCCTCATCAGTAGGGGAGGGTCACCTCACTTTTATCCTACCAACTTTCTTGGCATCCACTTTTCCTCATGGGTATAGACATGGAAAGGTACATGATAATGCTTGAGAGCGGAATTTAGGTGACGGGAAGTGCTTAAAAATAGCAAAAAATTATGAATATCAAGGGAAAAATATTCACCGTCAAAGGCGGCGGCTCGATCTAGGACGATTCTAAGCATCAAAGTGCTTTAAAGGCGCCCGAGCGACACTTGTTGATTTTTCATAATTTTTCAGACAGTCGTGCGGGTTGCCACGAGCTAGTGGCCAATGCAGGATGCTAAGCCAGACGCCCAGGATTTTTCAAAGCTCGATTCCGAGTCCGGACGGGGAAACGGCCAAGAAACCGGTCAAGATGCGAAGAGGTGGACAAAATTTGGCCAAAATGGGCAAGTGACCTTTGGGAGCCCAAACTTTAAATGTCACATGAAAAAGAAGAAACTTAGCATGCAACAAATCGTGGAGGGAGAAGACGTCTGTATACGCCCGAAAATTGCGCTCCAAATGATGGTGATCAATCTCCTGCCTGCAAACAACCATGCCAACTGATCACTGCCCCTCATTCCCTCCTGGATGCCAATCATTTCGCCGCCCTTTGCTCGCGCAATGATGCTCTCTTTGAAGATCTCTGATTTCAGTCTTTCTCTCTCCTCCCTCTCTCTCTTCTAAAGGCAAGTTCATGTGGGAAGAAGAAGGAAGAAGAAAGAATGATGGAGGCTTGTCCGGCATGGATCGGATTGCTCCAAGGGCTGGAAATGGTGATTGGTGATTGTGCTGGACATGAAGTGCTGCTGATTTTCAAATTTGCAGCCATGGACATGAAACCCGAAACACGCAAATAAGCGGTAATTCAAAATTTTCAAAGGAAATTTGAGATTTTACGGCTTTTGATTGATGAAATGTTGTTCATGTGGGTTAAAAAGTGTGTATATTGCTATTTTCCATGAGTTCTTGCTGGTCATAATCAGAAAATAAGGAAAATATGCATCTTGTGGTTCAAAATAATATGCTAAGACACGTAAAATATGAAAAATGAAGGGGAAATGATGGTTTTTTTGGCATAAAAATGGGAAAGTAAATAGGAACATCAACTAAACTTTCATTTTTCTACAAGAAGGAACTAAGGGCAACAGCCCATAATCTCTTTTGAATTTTCAGTAATTAAATAATGCAGGAAAATACAAGAAAAGGGTGGAAAAACCCTAAAAAATAGGGGAAAAATACATTTTGGGCTTCGAAAAATAAGGATAAGTAAGAGCAATGTTTGTGAATGTTTGTGGGGACTGAAGCATGAGGGTTTGCCTCAGTTCAACCCCACCTTCTTGTTCTAGTGTGTCTTTTTCCGTTTTTTTTCACATAAAATGATGTCAAAATACCCTATAAACCTATCCAACGATGCAATACTTAAACGGGGAAGGGTAAAGGAGTTGAAATATGTCTAAATGCCGTGTGAGATGATGGAAAAGTGGCTGATTTCTATGCATAGCATTTAGGACGGATGATAATTAAAATTAAGGGCTTAGTAGCACGAGGATCACCTCTAGGCCCATGCAACGAAGCACGAACAGCAGTTGGAAACCATTAAAAGAATGTTTTTGCACTTGTGCACGATACTGTTTTACTAAATGTTTGAGCACTAGGCATCCACCAAATGCATAAAGCATGAAAAAGAATTTAAAAGTATTAGTGACCAACTCCTGGACATGCATTGCAATTGGTTTATTAGGACATGACCTACGATGAGAGGCAGTGAGGTACCCATGTTGTAGGCTAGTCGTGGGGTCTAGGGGAAAGAGAAGTAAGGACAATGGTACATTCCTGGACACGCTTATTTGGTACCTTGAGCGACTTTTGTGCGAAATGTTTAGATGTTGAGCGACGCATCGAGGGGCCAATCCCCAAGGTGTAGGAGAGTCGCAGAGGGTTAACGGCATTCAGCCATAGGAGGAACCCCATGTGTATGTGATTCGAGCCTTTTGGCTATGTGAAAGGGACTCCCTCTGAGGAGTAATATTGTGTTAGGATCAGTTGGACTACAACATATTACAAACACAATGTTTAGGAAGCGTAGTGACGAGGCCCGGCTAGTGCATGAGCCAGAGCCGGCCTGTTTTTAGGTCCATCAGTGGTGTGTTTGCCGGGAGGCGCTTAAAAGTGGCGGTTCTCGAATCCTGGTTGTTTAGGGACCAATTAGCAGTTTATGCCAAAGGATACTGAGATTGATCCGTTATTTATTGATAAGCATCGTCTAGCAAAAATCCAAAAGCAAGAAAGAGACGAAAGAGCTAGGCGATGTGCTGAAATTTTTAGGAGATATTCTCCTAAGTGTAGCGGCGTTGAACCCTTACGAGGGAGTGGATCTAGTGGTCTTGGGGCCACAAGCAGTAAGTTAGGAGAAGGTGGAAGCTCTAGTGCTCCCCTTCCTTCTATAAGCCAGTCCACGTCAAGTACGGGAGGTGTAACCCCACCGTCCCCTATTCCTAGTGCAAATCCAATCCTTGTCATGGCGCAGCCTATTGCAATTCTAGCAGGAACGATGGATTTGTCGGCTCTAGGTTATCCGCTACCCATTTTTAATGGGTTAGTTGAGGAAGATGCGGAACTCCACATTAGGGAGTTTCAAAAGCTGATGTTTAATTGTCGCATTCAAGAAGAAGGACATTTAATGATGTTCTTCAATATGACTCTCAAAGGAAGAGCCGCTATATGGTATCATGGTTTAGAAGCCGGAACCATATTGAACATTGATGCATTTTATGGAGCTTTTTGAAGGGAGTTTGCCCCTGAAAGGGGTGGACAATATTGGTTGCGTGTACTCAACGTGATCCGCCAAGAACCTCACGAGGATATTCGTGCTTATGCGAAGAAGATAAAAGAGGTTTTCCGTAAGTTGGACACCTCTATTCCTATCCCCGCAGCTACCCAATTGCAATATTTCCTACATGGTTTGGACTTTAATATCCAATTGCAGTTGAGTAGTGTCCCCTTGGGGGATATAGATATTGCCATTACACGAGCACAAGAGGTGGAATCCCGACTACAAGCAGCTTATGCTTCTCGAGGCAATTCGAACATGGGTTTAGTATTGGGAAATAACGTGGCAATGACCAATGGCAATAGTGGTCAAGGGATGGCGATGGCTAACCCTAATGTGAGAGGAAACATGATGCAGAATGTCCCTTTATTACCAGCTCCCCCTAGCATGTCGATGCCTACGGGCAGTCAAATGGTTCCAAATGGTGGAAGCCAGGTGGTCAATTCTAACACCATGCCTGTGGCTCAACAACCAGTGCCTAATCAAATGGTTAGGCCGATGGAACGACATGGTAATGACCAAGGCTATGAGTTGAGTTCTTCCAATGTTCTTGGCGAGGTTAAGGACATGATGAAGCATTATACCGACATGATTACGGAGCAGTATCGGCAAATAGCCGTTGATGTCAACTTCCTTAAAAAACAACAAAATTTGATAGGAAGTAGATACCCAGAGGAGGGTGAACCGTCGAGGTTTAGTTGCAAATGGTGTGGTGGGCAGCACTATCCAAGAAATTGCCCAAATGTTAAGTGCGACATTTGTGGAAAATCTGGCCATTTAGTAGCTACTTGCTGGAGTAAGATCAGTTCCCTCCAGCGAGGAAGTCGGCAACCAGGGCCTGTTAATCATCGTGCCCAAGGAAATGATTCCCAGCGAAAGGATGGGCCTAAACAAATACTTCAACGACCAAAGACTATAGTGGAGGAGCTACCAAGTGGTAGTGGGGTCAGTTTGATTGAGGCTGTACGCGTTAACGATGCTGAAACCTCTAATCTACGAGCTGTCCTTACAAGAGGTCAAAAGGGTAGAGAGGCCGACAAGGATAAGCCTGTCAACGGAAACCCTGAACAAGGCGACAAAGGAACGCAAGTTTTGGACCCTTCCATGGAAGGGGGACCTTTGAAGCCCGTAGAAAGTAAAGGTGATAAGGAACCACCAAAGAAGAAGGTGAAAGTTAAGAAAGAGGCAATAAAGCCAGTTCAGCGACCTAAAGAGCGGATGGTTTGGCATGAAAAGCAAGTTCTATCGAACTATCATGAATTTGATTTGGCGAGCTCTCTTTGCGAAGTCAAGCCGGATGTGAATCTTTTACAGCTTATTAAGCTTTCCCCAGGAGTATGTAAGGAATTTAGAAAGATCCTACGTACCGGGTATATCGTAGAACCTTTGGGTATTGCACGAGTTGGTGATGATGACTGGTTCGAGCATGCTGAGAAGCATTGCCCAAGGGTTGCAGCCTATGTCGATGGGATATTAGTAGATTATGCCATTGTCGACACGGGATCATCTGTTAACATTATGAGTTCTGAACTGATGGAAAGGTTGGGTCTTGCGATCCAGAAAGATACCTCCACAATTCTCAGAATGGCAGATGATAGTTTGAGACAGCCAGAAGGCTGCATTACTAAGGTCCATGTCACTGTTGCAAATGTAGAATGCCTGTTGGACTTTAGGGTGATTCGTTTTGCAGGCCGTCCAAGTTACCAAGTGTTACTTGGACGATCTTGGATCTTGCAAGCGGACTGCTAAGTAGATATACCCGCCGGTCGACTAATATTCGACAGAGGTGCCCAGCGTGTGGTGGTTGATGCTTATCCTGAGTCCCCGCAGAGTGAGAGAGCTCCTCTATCTTCTACAGAATTGGAGACACTAGAAGATTTATCTGCTAGTGAGACATCATCGAGTGATGAGTCCAAAGAGGGATCCACCACAGAGGACATCTATCAGATCACTTTGAACAAGTCGATAGAGGCCCAAGATCGTATAAGAGATGCAGATGTTATCGAGCTAGACCTTGGTACGCCTGATGATTCGCGGCCAATCAAATTAGGTTCTATGCTCAGCTCAGCAGAAAGGGAGGACTATGTGGCCTTGATTCAGGAATTCCAGGATATCTTTGCCTGGAGTTATGATGAGTTGAGAGGCATCCCTCCTAGTCTTGATGTTCATACAATTCGGTTGAAAGAGGGCAGTCGTCCTGTACGACAAAAAGTAAGGCGTATGCCTTTCGAACTAAGGGATGGGCTGTTTGAAGAATTACAGAAGCTTCGAAAAGCGGGTTTGATTTTTCCTGTGCAACACACGGAATGGTGTTCGCCAGTTGTGATTAGAAAGAAGAAGAATAATCAAATCCGTTTATGTGTAGACTTTAGGGAGCTGAATAAGCAGACAGTTAAGGACTACTACCCGTGGCCATTTATTGACCAGATTTTGGATCAATTAGCGGGTAGGGAGATATATTCGTTTATGGATTGCTTTGCAGGATACAACCAAATGGCAATTGCAGAAGAGGATAAGTTGAAAACAACTTTTATCACTGTATTTGGTACTTTTGCGTACCATGTGATGGCCTTTGGTTTATGCAATGCGCCTGGTTCGTGGCAACGAACAGCAGATAAGACATTCGGTGACATATCCCCTGAAGAGTTGAAGGTGTTTATTGATGACTTAGGGGCTGCCACCATGAGAGAGAGGCAGTTGATCATTCTAAGAAAATGCTTTGAGCGCTGTAGACAATTCTGCATCGCCTTAAACCCACGGAAGTGTGTTTTTGGAGTACCTTATGGGCTATTGCTGGGTCATGTGGTCAGTTCGGTAGGAATTGCGACAGACCCCGAGAAGGTCAAAGTTATAGTTGCCATGGGTCCACCACGCACTCCGAAGGAAGTTCATAGCTTTCTGTCTTTGGTTGGTTACTACCGTAGATTCATCAACGCCTTAGCAGAAAGAACGTTGCCACTTACAAATTTATTGTCCTTTAGCTGTTCGTTTATATGGGGTGACCCTTGTAAGGTAGCATTCGAGGATGTGAAACAAGAGCTAGCAAGAGCACCCGTTTTAAAAGCACCCAAAAGAGGTGAGGTGTTCTATATATTTTTAGCAGCCACCATGTATAGTATCAGCTGCTGCTGTTTAGCCCAAATTTGGGAAGAGAAGTGGTACCACCCGATTGCTTTTGCTAGTCGGAAGCTGGGGGTATCCAAAATCAATTATACCTACATGGAGAAATTGTGTCTAGCGATGGTCTTTGGGACCAAGAAATTCAGGCATTATATTCTCTATGAGAAAGTCGTGCTTTATACAAAGGCGGAGGGGCTTCGATTATTGATGAATAAGCTACAGCCGCCTGATCGTCTAGCAAAGTGGTTGATCACTTTGCAGGAATTTGATTATGAAATCAAGAGTAAGCCACCAAGGTTGCAAGGCATCATGGAATGTCTTGTGGACTTTGGGGAGCCGAAAGAATCTGTGGCTGAAGGTAGTGACATGGAGTTGTTATTTAAAATAGATACGGCATCTATTCCCTCCTGGTATGCTGCAATAACGCATTATTTATCAACGGGAGAGGCGGGATCTGAACTATCTAAAGCTGAGAGAAGAAAAATTAAGCAGCAAGCGTTAAAGTTTGCTTTGATCATAGGTACATTATATCGGCAAGGGATTGATGACATCTATCGCCGATGTGTGATGCCTGATGAGGTGCCATTCATTTTGGAAGAGTGCCATGATTCTGCTTGCGGTGGCCATTTTGCTGGACGGCTTACAGCACAAAAGGCTTTAAGAGCAGGTTATTGGTGGCCTGCCATCTTCCAGGATGCGTTTGCGTATGTTAAGCGATGCGATATTTTCCAACGACATGATAGTCGAGAGAATAGGAAACGACCACTCACCCCTATTATGGTGATACTTCCATTTGAGAAGTGGGGAATAGACTTTGTGGGTCCTATTACTCCGTTGTCGACTACGCAAAAGAGGTACATCATTGTCGCAACTGACTACTTCACAAAGTGGTCCGAAGCACGTGCAACAAGGAAGGATGATGCTAAAGAAACTGCTAGTTTCCTTTTAGAGCAGATAATATGCCGGTTTGGTCCGCCGAAAGAATTAGTGTCGGACCGCGGAACCCATTTCCTAAATAAGGTGATCAAAGGTTTGATAGAGTTGTGGCATATCAAGCATAACAAGACACCCCATATAATCCACAAGCCAATGGGCAAGTTGAAAGCACCAACAAGCAGCTTGTGGGCATCCTGTCCAAAATTGTGTCGGAAAAGAAACGGGATTGGGATAAAAAGTTATACGTGGCAGTGTGGGCTTACAATACGACTTTCAAACGAGCCACTGGCCATACCCCGTTCAAGTTAGTATATGGGGAGGAGTGTGTCTTGCCTTTAGAAATTGAGCTGCCGACTATTCGGTTTGCCATCAATCATTCCTTGAGTGATGAAGATGCACTTTTTGAGCGCTTGACGACACTGGCACATTTAGATGAGCTTAAGTTGCAGAGCTTATTGCACCAAGAAGTGGCGAAGCGCCGAATGAAGCAGCTACACGACCTCAAAGCCAAGAAATACACCTTCAAGAAAGGACAGCTTGTTCTGTATTATGATGCATGACGTGAATTATTTCCAGGCAAGTTAGAGCCCAAATGGGATGGGCCCTATAGGATCGTTAGAATAGGAAAGAATAAATCCACAGTTTTGTTAGCTGACCTTGAGGGGACAGAATTTAAAAATAAGGTTAATCTTAATAAGATTAAACCTTATTATTTTTTATTGCACTAATACTATGACTGCCTTGCAGGTCTAGGCGAGATCGATCAAACATCTGCAAGGAAACCGTGATAGAGGTTGATGGGTCGCCTGATCCCTTATTTAGAACACCCATATTTGGAACAGAGGTATCATCAGGGAAAGCTCATTTGGTGGAGCAAAGGATACAAGGTGATTGAGCAAGAACGCGGGACATTTATTTGGGAGATCAAGGTCTTCTGCCATCACTGCCTACAAATTTTGACGAGCATCCCTGTTGAATTCAATGATGATGGAGGGATGGAGCCTACAGTCCACCCATTGAATATGCTGAATTTCGATTACCATAATTACGAGTAGAGTTCCGGATGGCGGGATATGTAAACCCTTTATGGACATACACCTTGTACTTTGATGGGGCGTCCAGGGGTCCATGCAAAAAAGGAAGTGTAGGAGTTGTCATCCGAGACCCCCACCGACGCATTGTCATGAAGTTAGCCACTTATCTCGGGGTGAATTTTACCAATAATATGGCAGAATACAAAGCCCTGATTATGGGTTTGAACATTGCGAAGAAGGGTGGTATCCGCCAGTTGTTGGTGAAAGGGGACTCTCAGTTGGTTTTAAATCAACTCAATGGGACGTACATGGTATGAAACCCCATCCTTTGCATGTACCATCATACTGCCATAACCCTGCTAGACGAATTCGATAGAGTGTCTTTTCAGCTGATTCCAAGGAATTGGAATCAGTTTGCCGATTCTTTGGCTAATTTCGCGTATGAAGAAGACCTCTTCTTTAATTGTGGCCCCTATCCCGATATATCTATTGATGGTGAGACAGGACCTGGTCATTTGTGGGGTATGCTTTCTGAACATGCCCTCTTTGGCAGACGATGGTTGATCTGGGTGATGCAGAGGGTAAGTCAGACTCATCTGTCTTTATTATCTTGGACCCACAGACTGGTTAGACGACATGTGATGCGAACACCTCTTGCGATATACGCAGGAGGGATAGGTCATAACCTAATGCATCTAGTTTAGGGCTACGAGCCTTTGTTCCCCTGGGAATAGTATGCTTTGATGTCTATC
This sequence comes from Lygodium microphyllum, assembly GCF_053477565.2. NCBI lineage: Eukaryota > Viridiplantae > Streptophyta > Polypodiopsida > Schizaeales > Lygodiaceae > Lygodium > Lygodium microphyllum. The sequence goes on along the minus strand of NC_141147.1, from coordinate 150,098,878 downwards.
ATAGTTGTTTCCAGGAGGATGTTATGCATAGTATTGTTTGATTTCATTAGGCCAAGAGGGCCGATTCAGTTTTGTAGCAAAGTCATGTCTGATTTCATTAGGCCAAGAGGGCCGATTCAGTTTTGTAGCAAAGTCATGTCTGATTTCATTAGGCCAAGAGGGCCGATTCAGTTTTGTAGCAAAGTCATGTCTGATTTCATTAGGCCAAGAGGGCCGATTCAGTTTTGTAGCAAAGTCATGTCTGATTTCATTAGGCCAAGAGGGCCATTTGCCTGTCTAGTGCAGGTGCGTTTAATTGGGTTTTTGTTTTAAGTGTTGTGCTGGACAGGTTTCGTGGTTAGTGGAATTTGGTGGAGCCTGGAGGAGCCTTTGCTGCGATGGAAGCTTCTTGTGGCCAATCCAGGTGATATTTCTCCTTTACGAGTACTTTTCTTTCCTGTTATATGCGTCTTTGTACTTGTCAAGGGGATACATTTTTGCTGGGGACCGGTAACCAAGGCATGAAGTCCCAGGTTTAGGCTAAGTATGTTTGAGGGAGGTCGGAGTAGTCATTGCCTCCTGTAAAGACATTGTCAGGCATCGAAAGACTTGTTTTAGAAGGACGTCCTAGTGGCCCTGTTTTGCCAGCCTGCTAGGCAGCCGTTCTAGGAGTTCTTGTTAGTAGTGAGGCAGTTAGAGAAGCCTGCCAGAAGATAATAATGATGATGCCAAGAAACTCTGTACATCCTAAAAGATGAATATCGATACGAAGGTGTGTAAAAAGGGGTTCTAACCCCTATCAAAGCAAAGAAAATAAATGGAAATGTATAGGCAGTTGCTCATTGCCTTGCGAAGGCCTGGTAGGTTCCTAGGGACGAGTCAGACCCAGGGCCGATACCTTGTCTTCCTAGGGGTAGCTTCTTGCTGGAAAAAAAATTGACAAAACAAGGACGGTTGGAGCGAAAATAAAAATGAGCGGTAGAAAAGGATTAAGTGTCGCCTTGCGAGGGCTTGGTAGGTTCTTGGGTGCCGAGACAGGTCCTGAGGCCGATGCCCTGTTCTCCTTGGGTCGCTACGCTCAGCTCCCTCCTTTTTACATGCCCAAGTATGTTCATCCAATACAAACCCTAAAAGAAGACATGTACTGAAAGAAGATACTCTTTGATCAGGCTATAGGAGTCCTCGCCTTGTAGGAGCTCCTAGTTGTGTTGTCTTTAGTTGGTAAGTAGTGCAGACTACCACTTAGGGAAACCTCTTTGATAGGGTTTTTTAGTTTGGCTGTGTTGGCGCAACTGGTTAGTGACACACTTCGGATCTTCTATTAGATGATGCTAGGCCTTCTCCTTGTGAATGTCATGCCTTGGTTCTGTCCAGGGGTAGGGGGAGCATTGTACTGAGTTTTATTATATATTTGTTTTGTATCAGTTTGATGCTTCCTTGGTCGTTTATGTGCATATATGTTTGTGGATTCGACGGGCTGAGTCTCCCTATCCCGTGGTCGCCAATGAGAGTGGAATTTAGATGACAGGAAGTGCTTAAAAATAGCAAAAAATTATGAATATCAAGGGAAAAATATTCACCGTTAAAGGTGGCGGCTCGATCTAGGACGGATTTTAAGCGTCAAAGTGCTTTAAAGGCGCCCGAGCGACACTTGTTGATTTTTCATAATTTTTCAGATAGTTGTGCGGGTTCACGAGCTAGTGGCCAATGCGGGATGCTAAGCCGGACGCCCAGGATTTTTTAGAGCTCGATTCCGAGTCCGGACGGGGAAATGGCCAAGAAACCGGTCAAGATGCGAAGAGGTGGACAAAATTTGGCCAAAATGGGCAAGTGACATTTGGGAGCCCAAACTTTAAATGTCACATGAAAAAGAAGAAACTTAGCATGCAACAAATCGTGGAGGGAGAAGACATCTGTATGCGCCCGAAAATTGCGCTCCAAATGATGGTGATCAATCTCCTGCCTACAAACAACCATGCCAACTGATCACTGCCCCTCATTCCCTCCTGGATGCCAATCATTTCGCCGCCCTTTGCTCGCGCAATGATGCTCTCTTTGAAGATCTCTGATTTCAGTCTTTCTCTCTCCTCCCTCTCTCTCTTCTAAAGGCAAGTTCGTGTGGGAAGAAGAAGGAAGAAGAAAGAATGATGGAGGCTTGTCCGGCATGGATCGGATTGCTCCACGGGCTCGAAATGGTGATTGGTGATTGTGCTGGACATGAAGTGCTGCTGATTTTCAAATTTGCAGCCATGGACATGAAACCCGAAACACGCAAATAAGCGGTAATTCAAAATTTTCAAAGGAAATTTGAGATTTTATGGCTTTTGATTGATGAAATGTTGTTCATGTGGGCTAAAAAGTGTGTATATTGCTGTTTTCCATGAGTTCTTGCTGGTCATAATCAGAAAATAAGGAAAATATGCATCTTGTGGTTCAAAATAATATGCTAAGACACGTAAAATATGAAAAATGAAGGGGAAATGATGGTTTTTTTGGCATAAAAATGGGAAAGTAAATAGGAACATCAACTAAACTTCCATTTTTCTACAAGAAGGAACTAAGGGCCACAGCCCATAATCTCTTTTGAATTTTCAGTAATTAAATAATGCAGGAAAATACAAGAAAAGGGTGAAAAAACCCTAAAAAATAGGGGAAAAATACATTTTGGGCTTCGAAAAATAAGGATAAATAAGAGCAATGTTTGTGAATGTTTGTGGGGACTGAAGCATGAGGGTTTGCCTCAGTTCAACCCCACCTTCTTGTTCTAGTGTGTCTTTTTCCTTTTTTTTCACATAAAATGATGTCAAAATATCCTATAAACCTATCCAACGATGCAATACTTAAACGGGGATGGGTAAAGGAGTTGAAATATGTCTAAATGCCGTGTGAGATGATGGGAAAGTGGCTGATTTCTATGCATAGCATTTAGGACGGATGATAATTAAAATTAAGGGCTTAGTAGCACGAGGATCACCTCGGTGCTAGGCCCATGCAACGAAGCACGAACGACAGTTGGAAACCATTAATAGAATGTTTTTGCACTTGTGCACGATACTGTTTTACTAAATGTTTGAGCACTAGGCATCCACCAAATCCATAGAGCATGAAAAAGAATTTAAAAGTATGAGTGACCAACTCCTGGACATGCGTTGCAATTGGTTTATTAGGACATGACCTACGATGAGAGGCAGTGAGGTACCCATGTTGTAGGCTAGTCGTGGGGTCTAGGGGAAAGAATTCCTGGATACGCTTATTTGGTACCTTGAGCGACTTTTGTGCGAAATGTTTAGATGTTGAGCGACGCATCGAGGGGCCAATCCCCAAGGTGTAGGAGAGTCGCAGAGGGTTAACGGCATTCAGCCGTAGGAGGAACCCCATGTGTATGTGATTCGAGCCTTTTGGCTATGTGAAAGGGACTCCCTCTGAGGAGTAATATTGGGTTAGGATCACTTGGACTACAACGTATTACAAACGCAATGTTTAGGAAGGCAGAAATTTTGATAGACGCTCCTGGCCGCGAGGCCGAGGGGTTGTCTTGTGCGTAGTGACGAGGCCCGGCTAGTGCATGAGCCAGAGCTGGCCCGTTTTTAGGTCCATCAATGCTAGGAAAGCAGTGATGATATGCAACAGGCTGAAAAATTTTCCTTCATCCCTTTAATAATATGTAAGTGGAAGTAGAAAATTGATCAAAATGGAAAAGGATAGGGATAGGTATTGCCCTTTCTTGTAGTGACTCACTGCATACAATGAAATCCACTTACCATTTTATTTTTACTTTCAATCATATTGCAATCAATCACATTCAAGCAATCAAAGTCAGGGTGAGGTATAAAATTTCAGTAAATGGAAAATATTAGCATCAATTGGCTACTGTTGATTTTAAGTGGGCAGGATGAAGAAAAGTTGTCATAGCCACATTCAGCCCTAAGTTGGGTCTATATGCACTTAGTTGTCAATTTCAAAATAGGATTACTCTTAATTCTCCATTTTTGAGAAAATGGAAGGCTTAAGCAATTGGAATTAAAGGGAATTACGAGAAAAATGTAGTAGTACATCTTTCATTGTTGAAGGTAGATGATCATGGAAGCTCCAACAATATGAAACTTAAAAAGCTTGATCTCCAGCTTGAAGTGGACAAGAATACCTTCAATTTATAATTCCCAAGATGGATATTTGGCTCATAAACTCTAGTTCTTCTCCAAGAAAGCTCCTATGACCATATGCTTGATGGAGATTATCCTTATGAGCTCCAAATGTGACTAAAAATTGAAGGGAAATCAATGATGAACATGTTAGATATGATCAATGCCCCACCCTCATTAGGTGCCACCAATGATCCATGGTGCTCAAAGTTGTAAGGCCCCCATTATGAGGAGAAGCCAAATGTGAGCCCGGACATTGGTTGAGTCATGACTTGTATATCAGATGAGGTCTATGTGACCAGATGGCAAAAAGGTGACCATTGTGGGTCTAATCTTTGGGTTAGATAGAGTGGTTAAGCTGGTAGCAACTCGAGGTACATTGCATCGAGTTGTGGGGTAAGGGAGTAAAAAGGGGCCCCTATTTTGGGATCCGGGGTTCGGGGATGGTAAAGGGAATATTCCTTGCAATATTCCCAGGCTGCGACTAGTGGAGGCTTATATGGTAGGTCGGTCAGGCCGACTTAACGGCCTTCGTGGGCTATAAAAGCTAAATCCCTTCACAATCATCCATCATTCATCTTTCACCCAGTCAGAGTTGTTGTTCCAACTAGCCTTAAGCTCTTCACCTGTCTTCAGTCTAGATCGCCATCTAAGCTTCACACAGTGGAAGCGCATGGGTGGACAGAGACATCTTTGTATGAGTTGTTTGGAGCTAAAGAAGTTACTCATTCTCCTCTTATCTGTTGTATACTCTCTATCTCTTTCTCAGATTCTGATCACTGCGTTGTGTAAAATTTTTTTACGTGGTATCAGAGCCCAGGGGGCTCTAGAGATCGGAGAGTATGCAAGAGGCAAAGGCTTCAATAGCAAAGAGAAACTATGTCGACTTTCGGAAGTGGTTCTGGCGTATCAGGAAGTGGTGCAGGAGGTGGTGATGCTATACCGGCTATTCAAACACTGAGGATTCGTCCACCAACCTTCAGCGAAGGCAAGTTAGATGGTACAAACTACACCTTGTGGAAGTTCAAAATTACAACTATCCTTGATTCTTATGAGCTTTTGGAGACTGTGCTAGGGACTGACACAAAACCACAGCCTACCCCCGACCCATCAAATTCTAGTGTGATGATTCCTCCGAATGCAGATCTTCTATGAGCTTGGAAACGAAGGAATGCAGATGCATTGTGTGCCTTAGTTACAAGCTGTTCTGACAGTGTTCTGACTTTGATTCAGCATACAACCAAAGTGTCAGAGGCTTGGAATGCACTAAGGAGTCAGTATGAAACACGAAACCAAACAAGGATTCAAAACTTGGAGAATCAACTAGCGGCGGAGAATTTTGCTGAAGGAGAGACGGTTGAAGCATTCATCACTCGGATTAAGAATCTGCGCGACCAGATGGCTGGCACTGGGATACAAAAGACTAGCGAAGAGCTAGCTCGGAGGTGTCTTCAAATTTGTCCACAAAAGTTTGATGGACTAGTAACTGTCCTTAATACTCAGGTGAGACTTCAAGCTTTGTCTTTTGAGGAGTTTTGTGCATTATTGATCGAGGAGGAGTTGAGGCTGAAAGCCTGAGAATGAAGCAACAATGGAGATTCTGCATTCTCAGCCAATGCAAAAGGAAAAGGTGGTTCCTCTACAAAAAATGATGGTGACAAAAAGAAGAAGGGCGGTAAGAAGAAGTTTCAAGGAGAGTGCTTCTACTGCAAGAAGAAAGGACATGCAATTGCAGATTGTCGTGTCAAGAAGGCAGATGAAAAGAATGGTACCCTTAAAAGTAAAGGGAAAGAGACAGCCAATAAGGCTAAAGCAGAGTTGGAATTATTCATGGCGACCATTGAGGAAGTGTGCTCCTCAGTGCAAGAAGAATCTACCACTGACTCATGGGTGTTGGATAGTGGGGCCTCCCGTCACATGACCAACAAGAAAGGTCTATACATTTCTATGCAGCCTCTATAAGAATCCATCACTATGACGGTTGGAAATGATTGTAAATGCCCTGTTGTGGGCACATGTACTGTTTCTTTTGTTGCTGCAAATGGTGAAGTCAAAAAGCTTTCAAATGTGTTGTATGTTCCCGAAATCAGGAGAAATCTGTTATTAGTTGCTACCATAACTGATCTTGGTCATGAAGTGAGGTTCAAGAAGACAGGTGCAGAAATTCTTGATAGTGCTAGCACAATTGTTGGGAAAGGAGAAAGAAGGAACAACCTGTATGAGCTAAGTGTTCTTACAGCCACCGTTGGAGTGGGCACAAGTAAGCTTTGGCATGAAAGGTTTGGACACATCGGATTTGCAGTGTTGAAGGAGATACAAAAGCAAGGTATGGTTGCTCACCTACCTACAATAACTGAATTGAAGGAACCATGTGAAGCTTGTATGATGGGCAAGCAACAGAGAAAGGCATTTCCACAAGAAAGCAAGAATAGAGCACATGCTCCTCTAGAGTTGGTGCATGCTGACTTGTGTAGTAAGATGCCTACACAGGCCTTGGGGGGATCTTCTTATTTTATATTGATTGTCGACGACTACACTAGGAAGATGTGGGTGTACTTCCTTTGTGATAAGGCTCAAGCTTTTGGTAAGTTTAAAGAATGGCTAAAACTTGTTGAGAATGAAACAGGGAAAAGTGTGAACAAATTTAGAACTGATGGTGGTGGTGAGTTCAACTCAAAAGAGTTTGAAGACTTTTGCAAGAGCAAAGGGATCAAGCATCAATTGACGACGCCTCACACACCTCAGCAGAACGGTGTTGTGGAACGCAAGAATCGCACCATTGTGGAGATGGCAAGATGCATGCTAAAGGGCAAGGGATTGCCTAACCATTTTTGGGTTGAAGCTGTTAATACTGCAGTCTACATTCTAAATCGGAGCTACACAAAGGCTCTCAAGGGAAAAACACCTCATAAGGCTTACATTGGTAAGAAACCATCTGTATCACATTTCAAAATTTTTGGATGTGAATGTTATGCACATGTTCCAGATGAGAGAGAAACAAGTTAAAACCAAAAAGTAGAAAATGTATCTTCTTGGATTATAGTGATGAGCAGAAGGCTTACAAATTATATGACCAAGAGGCAAAGAAGATCATCACGAGCCGTCATGTGGTGTTCAAGGAGGAGCCGCATACAATGGAGGAGGAGAAGGAAAGTTCTTCCACTTTATGATCAAGCGAAGAAGTAGTCCACTATGAACCTGTCCCAAGAGCTGTCCCTATCCTTAAGGAGGAGGAAGCATCATCTTCAGATGATGAGAAAAAAGTTCACCAACCTGACATCACCCCACCGGAAAAGCCATTGCCGCGTTGGGTGAAGCAGCTCTATGACCACAATAATCCTATGCGTGCATCTGTTGAGGAGAAGGCAGATGGACCAAGGAGGTCTCAGAGAATAGAGGAGCAAAGGAGGGCTTCTGCTCACATAGTCAATATGGCCTTGATGGTTGAGATTATGTGAGAAGTAAAGGAGACAAATGACTTAGAAGAAGCACTTGCAGATCCATCATGGAAGGCTGCTATGCAAGCGGAGTATGACAACATAATGAAGAATGACACTTGGGAGCTAGTGAATTGACCAGCAAAGCGAAAGGTTATTGGCACCAAGTGGATCTGGAAGGTAAAGTACAAGGCTGACGGTACCTTAGAAAAGTACAAAGCTAGGCTGGTTGCCCAAGGATTTTCACAAGTTGAAGGGTTTGATTTCAAGAGTCATTTGCCCCAACTGCCAGAATGACCACTATTCACATGGTACTTGCAGTGGCTGCCCACAAGAAGTGGCCAGTGTACCAAATGGATGTTAAGTCATCGTTCTTAAATGGTGACCTCAAGGAGGAGGTGTACATGGCTCAGCCACCAGGGTTTGAGGCCCCCCATTCTGAGAACAAAGTGTGTAAGCTGAAGAAGGCATTGTATGGGCTGAAATAAGCCCCGAGAGCATGGCACCAGCTGATAGATAAGTTCTTTTTAAACCTAAACTTCAAAAGATGTGCCTCAGATGCTAACTTATATGTTTATAGGGATGGTAAAAAGTATGTAGTGATTGCCCTATATGTGGACGACCTTCTTATTACAGGTGACTATGAAGATATGATCAACCAAACTTGAAAGGCTTTGAATTCTGAGTTTGAAATGACAGACTTGGGCTTGTTGCACTATTGTTTGGGGATTGAAGTTTGGCAAGAGCTAGGAAAGATCTTCATCTCTCAGAAGAAGTATGCATGGGAGATCTTGAAGGCATTTGGCATGACCGAGTGCAAGGAGATAGCTACACCTATGGAGGTGAATGCAAAGTTATCCATTGAGGATACATCAACACTAGAGCAGACATTGCGAGGTACAGGAGGTTGCTGATCTACTTGTGTAACACCATACCAAATATCAATTTTGCTGTTGGTGTTTTGAGCAGGTTCTCAAACAAACCTCATGAGAGTCATTGGAAGGGTGGGATGCGGGTGCTCAGATACTTGAAGGAAACTCTTGACTATGGTATCACATACAGTTTCAGAACTTCTCTTGTGGGAAACTTTAACTCAGATTGGGTAGGAGACAATGATTCCAGGAAGTCAGTTTCTGGTTATTGTTTCTCTTTGGGTTCAGGAATTTTCTCTTGGATTAGTAAGAAGCAGCCAACAGTGGCATTGTCTTCTACCGAAGTAGAGTATAAGGCAGCTTGTTTTGCTGCATGTGAAGCAGTATGGTTGAGAAGGATTCTATGGCATATGGGAGTGCAGCATGAAGAACCAACTGTGTTGAGATGTGATAATCAGAGTTGCATTGCCATTGCCAAAAATCTAGTGTTTCATGCACGCACCAAACATATAGAGATCCAATATCTCTATGTGCATGATTTGATGGAGGATGGGATAGTGGAACTGGTCTACTGTCCAATAGAGGAGAATGGAGTAGATATCTTCACCAAAGCACTTACAAAGGATCTGCTTCAAGTTCATCTTTAGAGACTCGGCATTGGGCCGAGGAGATAGTTCATCTATGGGTGGACATTGAGCGGGGGTGTTAGATATGATCAATGCCCCACCCTCATTAGGTGCCACCAATGATCCATGGTGCTCAAAGTTGTAAGGCCCCCATTATGAGGAGAAGCCAAATGTGAGCTCGGACATTGGTTGAGTCCTGACTTGTATATCAGATGAGGTCTATGTGACCAGATGGCAAAAAGGTGACCGTTGTGGGTCTAATCTTTGGGTTAGATGGAGTGGTTAAGCTGATAGCAACTCGAGGCGCATTGCATTGAGTTGCGGGGTAAGGGAGTTAAAAGGGGCCCCTATTTTTGGGTCCGGGAGCCGTGAAAGCGGCCCCTGGCTGGGGGGTCCCAGGGGGGCCAGCGTCCCCGGCCCGATGGTAAAGGGAATATTCCTTGGAATATTTCCTAGCCGACTAGTGGAGGCTTATATGGTAGGTCGGTCGGGCCAACCTAATGGCCTTTGCAGGCTATAAAAGCTAAACCCCTTCACAGCCATCCATCATTCATCTTTCACCCAGTCAGAGTTGTTGTTCCAGCTAGCCTTAAGCTCTTCACCTATCTTCTGTCTAGATCACCATCTAAGCTTCACATAGTGGAAGCGCACGGGTGGACAGAGCCATCTTTGTATCAGTTGTTTGAAGCTAAAGAAGTTAATGATTCTCCTCTTATCTATTGTATACTCTCTATCTCTAACTCAGATTCTGTTCGTTGCGCCATGTAACGTTTTTTTACAGAACCTTCAAAGAGAGTAGAGGACTTCAAATCTTGGAAAAGAGCTCTCCCATGGAAGTACTTGAACTTGCATAAGCTGTCCATATACTTGCAACATCAAAATCAAGCTTCATACTTGCAATGTTGAAGCAAGACCTTCAAATTTTAGCAAAATCCAATGCCTAAAAGCCTTAGGAGGCATCAAGAGCCAAAATCCCCATGATTCCAATCTTCAAAGACCAAAAATTTTGAAAGAATCAAGTGGCTTCCCTATTTGCCCCAAATCAAGAGAAGAGAATGCTCCAATCTTGCTTGAAATCCTCAATGTAGACCCAAATGTGTGTTGTAGATGCTTCCCTTTGACCTTTGGAAGCTAAAAGGCATCAATAAGAAGCCAAATCTTCAATAAATTGAAGGAATCTTCATGGTGTCCATTTTCAGACATAGCTAGGGTTTTGAAGGAAGCTTCAAGACTGAAGGAGAGTGAAAGATCCAGCAATGGAGTGCAGGTACTTCACGTCAGGCCTACCATTAATGAGTCAAAAGAGGGAGAAGCTTGATTGGTGA